>NC_083330.1:44919913-45232520 GCF_963455315.2 Globicephala melas | reverse complement strand
GAATTAAATTGCACTCAAAGCACATGACATGCAGCCTCATATACTATTCTTCCAAAACCTCCACTAGGATATTTATAAGGTTTTGGTTTCTTTCCAGACTTCAGAGAACACTCATCTGAAATTACATTTTCACGTCAATTTCTGCCAGATGTACTTTAGGTAACTTATGACAGCTTTTTTCCTTCTTCATTTCTCTTTTTTGCTCAGAATGTTGTCCCTGGAAGGTCCCCTTGCCTCTTTCCCTATTTATTTTCTCTTCTCCATTTTATAATTGGTTCTCTTTAGAGGCGGACCCATGGATAAAATCTTAGTTCTCCAGGACTTTCACCTCCAGAGAAAAAAAAAAAAAAGACCATTTTTGTGTATGCCTTGACTTTTTCAGAATTGTCGAGACGATGTCAAGGCTTTGACCAAGTCAAGCCTTTCTCAGCCTCCGTGGTGAGTTGGCTTCTTCCAGAAGAAGATTCATCACATGGTGTGGGCCACTGAGCTACTGTGCATCTGACAGCTTAGCTCACTGCCCTTGGCTGGCTCTTGGAATGATTCAAATAAAATAACAGCTTAGATTATTGGACCAGAGGGAAAAAAAGCAGATTCTTTCATGTGATTTTGATCCTTGTTTGTTTGTTTCGTATGAACTTTATGTGAACAAAGTGACTTGTGGTGAGTATATATACAATCAAGTCAAAATTTAAGAGAATACCCTAAGATAAAATGGAAACTGTGGGAAAATGGGGTTTTTTTTTTCATTAGGTATTTCTTTTGCCCATCCTCTGAACACTCATTTCTAGCACTTCTTTTGAGTTGGGAAAAGAGTCATTGTTCTGTAGATCTAAACCACTGAAGCAATCACATTTCTGATGGGGAAAAAATTTTAAGTGTATGAATTGAGGGGAATTGTCAGAGTCTGAGTTGAGCAAATCAGGACATTAATTCAGTACTCCCTAACCCTCGTGAATTAGCATTGTGCCCATGCCGATGGCCTGTTTTTATTTTCTGTTTTTAATTTCCTCAATATTTGACCTGTAGAACAACATATTATGGTGTCTGTTTCCTGGGAACAGAAAACACAAGTAAATATTTGAGAAATTTGATACAGGGAAATTTGGGTTGAAGCTTGTCAGAAAGATGCATGAAATCAAGCCCCAATAAAATATCATTCTTCCTTACATCTGGTTTATCATGATTTGATGAAATTCTTCTTTGTGGCCCACTCCTGAATAATTTCATGACTAATACATAAGTGGATGGATTACGCAAATACTGTTGTTCTAACAATACCCGGCATTTTGGCCACTGCACAGATGTGACACATAAAACTTAGATTGCGTGTGTAGACTTTGGTTTAAGTCTTTCACTGAAACAATATCTTTTGAGTCTGTATTGTTACAAATTAATATTTGAGCCTGCCTGAGACAAGAGTACAGATGGAAGCCTTAGCCTGCAGCCCTTCACCTTCTGGCCTCTCAAGAGAGGCCTTCCATGCAAGCAAGCTGTATTAGTTTTCTGTAGCTGCTGTAATAAATTGCCACAGACCTAGTGGCTTAAAACAAGGCCAGTTTACCATCTTGCCCTTCCAAAGGTCAGAAATGTGAATCAAGGTCTTAGCAGGGCTGCGTTTCTTCTGGAGGCCTTGAAGGAATAATCCATTCCCTTACCTTTTTTAGTTTTTAGAAGCTGCCTACATTCCTTAGCTCATGACCCCTTTCTCTCATAATTCCAACATCTTGCTTGTCATTATTTCCTACAACAAACTCTTATCCACCTGCCCCCCTCTTATAAGAGGTCTTATGATTACATTGGGCCCACCCAGCTAATCCAGGATAATCTTTCCATCCTAAATCCTTAACTTCATCATGTCTGTAAAGTCCTTTTATCATGTAAGGTAACATATTAACAGGTTCTGGGGACTGGGAGGTAAACACCTTTGGGAGGCCTAAGATACACGTGAACTCTCCAGTCCTGCATTTTCAAACTCCATCCTCTTAACTGCCCCCTCCATGCACATACACAAGGGATGCTCTGTCTGCCCATGGGAATAGCAGCAGTACTGCCTGTCTGCCCTTGGGAGGGCCAACCTGGGCAAGGGTTCACATAGGTCCTATTGGTGGCTTGGAAAAATTGGACGGGACGTTCTGGGATCCTGAGTCCTTGGAATGTAGTCTGGCTTTGGAGAAGGTCAGTGCCAGCTCAGTGTGGGCACATGCTCTTGGCTCTCGTGCTCCTTGACCTATAAGGAGGAGTGCAGCCGACAGAAGGGCAGAGTAGGGCCCTCTGGAGCTAGAGCCTTAGAACAGGGCCAGTTGCTGACATCTACAAGCAGCATTGCTTCCAGCAGCCAGACAGGTGACAGAATCGAATGCCTGGAGCTGGACTGTGGGAAAAGAGAGACTGTCTGCCCTTCTAAAGAAGGTAGATACAATGTCCCAGAAGAAGGGGACCCAGTGCTGCTACATCTCCTGAATTTTTTGAACAAAACCAGAAATCTGTTTTTGTTTTATTTTAAACCCTGTGTGAGGAAAAGAAAAATGTGCACAAGGGCCATTCAACTCTCCAATTTGCAACTGACCTGTGGTTTAAAGAAAAAAGCACAGAATCCCTAGGAATAGACAACACTATATTGAATGAGTGAACAATGAATGTCAATGCTAAGTTCAGAGATGGTGCATTAATTAAGTTACTCAAAGCTGAAAAATTCATCCCTAATCATGCCACATTGTCCAATAGACTCATCAGAAATTTGGCAGGGAGATTAAATGACAATATTAAGATAAATATTAATGAAATGCCCACAATGTGATGATGCCTTCAGTATGGTATAAACTTTTTTCACATTGTGAATTTCACAGAGAAAATGTAAAGTCTATCAATTAAAACTCCAAAATCAAAGCCCCAAAGAATTAAAGTTCAAAATCCGAAACTTTTGCTCTTGCGAATGAAAAACCTAAAGGAATCAAAGCTTCAGTCATTAAAGCAAAGTTTAAAATTACTTCAGAAATTTCTGAGAAATTACTTCACAGTCATTTAGTCATTCAACAAATAATTATCGAGCTTCTACTATGTGCCAGGCCCTGTATTAGGTACTTGAGATAGAGCAGTGAGCAAAACACAAGAACATCATGTTCTTATGGAGTTTATGTTTAAGACAACATAAATAAGATAAATATATAGCATTTTAGTGATGGTTGCTAAGGAGGAAAAAGAGTAGGGGAACGGGGAGTAGCAGCAGTTTGGGATTTTATGTAAAATGGCCAGGGATGGTCTCATGGAGAAGGTGACTTTTAAGTAAAACTTGACAGACATGAGGGAGGAGCCTGGCAGAAATTTGGAGAAAGACTGTGCCGGGCCCAGGGAGCACAAAGGCCCAGGACCTGCAGCAGGTGTGGGCCTGGGATGTTTGGGCAACAGCGGATGTCCAGAGTGGCTGGAGCAGAAAGAGTAGAGGGGAATGTAGGAGATGATGGTCTGAGAGGAAATGGGGGCCAGACCACATAGGGCCCCAGAGAGAAGGACTTGGGCATTTACTCTCAGTGCGATGGGGGCATGGGAAGATTTTGAGGAGAGAAGTGACATCATCTGACTTAAAGTGTAAGTCAGACCCCTCTGGCCACTGTGCTATGAAGAGGCTGAAGGAGATTAGGGACAGAAGCAGTGACACCAGTTAGGAGGCCATTGCAATACTCCTGGCGATGGTTTACGGTGTTTAAACTCGGTGGTGAAAGGGAGGTAATGAGAAGAGTTTAGATTCTGGGTATATTTTGATGGGCCAGATAACAGAATTTTCTAATTTGTCTGGGGTGTGAGATAAAAAGAAGTTGAAGATAACACCGTGGTTTTTGATTTGAACAACTAGAGTGGAGTCGCCATTAAGAGACTGGGAAAGACTGGGAAGGAGACAGGTTTAGAAGATCAAGGGGCCAGTTTTGTATATGCTAAGTCCTAGATGCCTATTAAACATGCAAAAATAGATGAGCAGGCATTTAAACATAGGGGTCTGGAGTTCAGGGGAGAAGGACCAAGCTGGAGATACAAACTTGGTGATTATCAGCATGTAGATTTTAGTTAAAACTATGAGGCTGCATGAGATCACCTGGAAGGTGTATGTGGACAGAAACAAGAAGAATTTCGAGACCTAAGCCCTGGGGGACTCCAACACAGAGATCGGGAAGATGAGGGGGGTACCAGCAAAGGAAAAGGAGTAAAAGCATCTGGGAAGGTGGGGGAAAAACCAACCAAGTGAAGAAATTGTTTCAAGGAGAAGGGACTGAACAATTGTGTCCAGTGCTGCTGGGAGGTTGGAGGGGGAGGACTGGGAATTGCCCATTGGATTTAGCAACACGGAAGCTAATGGGAACTTTGATAAGATTGGTCTCAGCCAGACCGATGGACACTCTGTGCCTGCCTTCAGCAGCTATAGACTGGCTGTCTTCCATGGATGTTGTTTCTTCAGGTATTAATGTACTAAGTAGTAGAGTTAGACACAAAATCATCCAAGTGGATTGCTTTTTAGTAAATATGAAGCGTTCATGGGACACTTAAAAGTATTATAGCACTGGCCTCATACACATGAAATTAGAAAACAAGATAGTCTACGGCTCCTGAAAAATTACTTAAGGCACAAGGGTATTCCCCAAGCCAAGTGTTTAGTATTGCCAAATACCACAGCAGAAATCCGCTGGCACTGAGTGAAGGAGGGTGGTTGGAGAGAATGTTGATTTCTGTTTCACCAGAATCCAGTAAGTCAACAAAACTGGAGACCAAGACTTGTGAACTCAAATTGAATGGGAGAAATACACACCCACTCCACCACCACTACCATCAGAAAGAGGAGAGAGAGAGAGAGAGAGAGAGAGAGAGAGAGAGAGAGAGCGAGCGAGCGAGAGAGAGAGAGAGAGAGAGAGCGAGCAAGAGAGCGCCTTACAGTGATAAGCCCCACATCCCTAAGCATATGCTGAGAGCATACAAGTGTTCATGCTTCCTGCAGGCAGTTAGTATCACAAAGAGGAAAAACAGAGTGAGGGAGAGCTGAGACTACACATGCTCAGTTCCTATCCCCAAGGGTCTGATTCAGGAAAACACTGCTTCTCCCTATAGGACAGTGAGGCAGGGAGGGAAGAGGCTAGGAATATCCCTCCAAGAGTTCTCACATAAATGCAAAATCAGAGGAAAAGGGATTTGACTTCCATACCCCCAAGCCCCAACAAACACAACAGGGAAAGAAATTCAAACTATCGTGTTTGGTTGCTTCTTTGGTATCAGTTTGATTGGCAACAATGATAAAATTTCATCGGTTAAAATGAAATTAGGAACAGGTGAGTATTCATTATTCAAAATCTCTCTTATTCTGGGAAATCAAGAACTGGGTTTAGAATATTTAAGCCACAATCTTAGATGCATATGTGTACAGGTCTGTTGATGATCAGGGAGAAACTGGAAGCCCCTGACTTCTTGTTTTTGAGTCCTTGAGTCTCACCTGCAGTTGGGAGCAATTGAGTTACATGGCTGTAACCAATCTTTGTGATTACCTGATGTAACAGTTCTATTTTTAGTCCTCCATTTAAAGTAGATAAAAATTACAAGTACTCTATATCCTTCTAGGAAATTAGAACAATCCTATAGGGCATGTACAGGTTTTTTTGGTCAAATTTTTATAATAAGCTGTTTCTTGTTACCTTAACATGTTTAGCTCACTCCCCTTTCCTGGTTGTGCCCCTTTTCTCCATCAGCATTTAAGAGTCCAGTCATCCATGCAGGTGTCTGTTGTTAACCCCATCAGCCTTAGTCAGCACTGACATTCCAGCACTCTAAAGTGCAGGGGGGATCCTGGTGGTCATAGGTTGTTGATATCCATGTGTAGCAAGTAGATGCATTTCACTCACTGTTAGCCTCTTGGAGGGAGGCTGGAGCTCAGAGTTGCCTTCGGGAGTGATTTGACACAAAAAGCTTCCTGAAAATGTTTCCTGAACCACCATATGGCAGTAAGTAGTCTTGCTTCACGGGTCTTATAAGGTTGATTGAGGTTAATTGAGGTTCTATGAAGTATGTAAAAATGCTTTCAGAAGTATACAGTACTCTCTGATTGTCAGGTGGTGTTCTGATCGCTGATTCATGTAGTTCAGTTCTCTGTCTTGTTGCACGTTAAAGTCACGGGTCTCTTCAAACTGCTTTTGTGTTCTTCAGAGCACTTAATGGCTCCCCGACACAATATATGTGGAATGATAAGGAATTGAATTCCATTTCCATGGAGGAATGGGGTCCTGCCCACTAAGGCATCATCCCTACATTTCCAATCCCCTATTATTTTTAAGAATACCAACCACAGAATGGAATGCTAGCCTAAACCCTCCTGGCTGCTGGGGAAAAGCAGATGATAGAGGAAGCCGGAGTTTAAAAAAAAAAAAAAAAAAAAAAGTGAGAAACATGGCTTTAAGACATTCCAAAAAGAAAAGGGAGGAGATCCAATCTTTCTAAAAATTGAAAGCAGGTCTTTGGCAGAGGCCAAACTGACAAATGGCAAGAAACCTCATCCCTGTAGTTACAGAACCAATATCCAGGTTGAGGGAATAAATCTGGCTTGTCAAAGAGAAACCTCAGAGTTGAGAAAAAACGGTCACAAGCCACAGAGATGCTGCATTTGTCCCTGTCATGCCTCACACCTGATGAAAGGCAGTGAGACGCTATGGCGTGGGGCGGGGGGGTGAGGAGCTTGGTGGGTGTGCTGAGGAGGAAGCAGGGTCCAGGGTCAGCCTGCGTGGATTTGAACCCAGGCCTATTGCTGAGCAGCTGTGAGGATTTACAGACTTGACTTTCCTTCCTGAGCCTTCACTTCCTGTAAGGAGAGAACAACAGCCCTGGCCTCATTGGGTTATTAGAAAGTTAAATGAAAAAATATGGAAAAATTTGCAGCAGCACTGTTGGGAAATATCAAGTGCTTACAAGCATCTGTTATAATTAATGGCTTTTTTTAAATTGAAGTATACTTGATTTACAGTGTTGTATTAATTTCTGCTGTACAGCAAAGTTATTCAGTTATACATATATATATATATATATACACATTCTGTTTAAAATTCTTATCCATTATGGTTTATCACAGGATATTGAATATAGTTCCCTGTGCTATCCAGTAGGACCTTGTTGTTTATTACTGCCATTTTAAAAGTATAAACTGCCGGAGAAAGCTGGAAAAAGTTTTCTTTTAGTCATATGGCATTAATCCCAGGGGGCCAGGAGCAAGACATGTGACCAGACTTTGACTCTTCCCAAAATACTGGAAGGGTTCTATTGTCCCCATTAGGGAAAACTAGCGTTAGATTTAAACAGTAAGTGACAGTAGTCAAAGTTATGAGAAATGGGCAAAGCTATACTCGGGTATTTGTCATTTAAAAAATGTTTATCCAAATGATGTTCCTTCTTTATTATGCTGTTAGAAATTAATCACTAGTTAATATTTGCTTGTAATTTGAATAATTTACTTTCAGAAAAAGCATGTGCTAAACATCTTCTAACTTTTGTCCAAGACTTAGAAAGTTCAAGCCAAAGAAAGGCTTCATGGTCATAATTAAGAAAACACTATTCATTTGAAACCGGCCCCGACGTTACAGGCTTTGTATCTATGGCCTCAAAGGGATAACTTAGGGGAAATCAGCTGTGTCCCAGAATACGTCACAATTGTGTAGTAGTTCATTAATTACTCTTCAGATACACTTTAATTTATATAGTAGCTATGTCCTGCACAACTGTGCCTGAAACGAATTTTTATAATTTGATTCATTTCCCCATTAACTTATAATATCTGTGAAATATTTTCTTGGTTTTGATTGATTTTAATTCACAGTAACTTCTAATTCGTTGTCAGGTGTGGTAGTTAAAAGCCTATAAATGAATACTTAGTGGTATCAGGGAACATAACAGTCTTCTTTACTATTTAAGGGCAGCCTGGTAATGAACTCTTCTGCAAATTTGAGGGATTTTTTTTTTGCAATGACAATTACATAATTATGAGATAATAAGTGATAATAAGTTCTTTAAGGGCAAGGATTATATCTTCTATCCATCACAGCATTCTACAGTGAAAAACAAAAACACTTGTACATGAAGCTAAGACCTAGGCACACATGCAGCCCTAAGAACTAACTTGCTGTGGATAAGGCTGCTTCTTTGGGTGAACACTAATTTTCTCATCTCCCTTTCTACCTCATGAAACCAGAGAGTTTCAGATGGAGTCATATATGTGAGAAATGCAATCAAATATGTGAGAACAAGTGGCAGTCTAAGATTGTCTTCATAGCAGGTACTCACCCAGTTATCCAGTGATTCATTACCATTTAATGTATTTGTTCTTTTACAGTGCAGTTTTCATGTTTACTTTTCTTGAAGTAGAACACTTATATACTTCGGTTAGTTTTTTCCTTTTTTAAAAAATATCATATGTGTGGTCTTAAAATCCCAGTTTTGCATTGCTCAGTCTGTGTCTTCAAGTTTCTTTATGAGTTCTTTGTTCCCTCTGCTCCTCCCATCCAAATGTTCAACCCCAGCTTTTCGCATCTGTATATATTGTGCTCTACCAGCAAGAACCACAGTGGGACTACCCCGGGGTGGGGGGTGGGGGCTGAAAACCCCAGTGACCCAGAGGGGAAGGGCAAGGGTTTAATGACCTCCTCAGTGAACTTCCCCTGTGGGCAGGGCTAGCCCGGTCTCTTGGCTCCTCAGCCCTGATAACTAACTCAAGCCAAGAAAAACTAAGCAGCCTGTATTGGTTTCTTTTGGCTGCTATAGCAAATTACTACAGACTTAATGACTTAAAATAACACAGTTTTATCATTTTACAGTTCTAGAGGTGAGAAGTCCAAAACGCACTTCACTGGGCTAAAATCAAGGTGTAGGCAAGGCCTGTTCCTTCCGGAGGCTCTAGGGGAGAATATGTTTCCTCATTTTTCCACTTCTAGACGCCACCCAAATTCCTTGCCTCCTGGCTCCCTTCCACCATCTTCAAAGCAGCAACAGTGGGTTGAGTCCTCCTCATATCACATTGCTCTGACCTTCCTTCTGTCATTACAGCTCCTCTACTGATTTTTACTCTGCCTCCCTCTTCCACTTTTAAGGACTCTTGTGATTGCACTTCCCAGTTAATCCAAAATACTTTTCCATTTTAAGGTCAGGTGATTAGCAACCTTAATTCCATAAGTAAACTTAATTCCTCTTTGCCATTGGGACCTAACAGGTTCTGGGGATTAGGAAATGGGCATTTGGGGGGATGGGGCATGTTCTGCCCCCACAGCTCCCCAGAGCAGTCATTCTCAACATGTGACCATCAGGACAGCTGCATTGGAATCACTGCGTGGAGGCGGAGGGAATGTCAGTGCTGATTAAAATTAAGAACCCTGGGTCCCACGAAAGCCAAAAGAATCAGAGTGTCTGGGAGCAGAGTCCAGGACTACATTTTTACAGGTTTCTCTGGTGATTAGTATACTCACTAGAGCTGAGAATCATTGTATTCAAGCATTTAGCCTACCTTAAAAAAAACAAACTTGTTTTATTCAATAAGTTCATTATAGATTATGTTGTTTCATTGTAGAAAAATTTAAATATATACAAAAGGGGTTTTCTGGGATATGGATTATTCAGTACTAAAACTGGCAAACCAAATGCATTAATTGTGCTACTGATTTCTTTAATTTTGTTGACTTATCATGATTTCCCCAACCTGTTTGAAGCAGAGATAGTTATTGACCCTGGGAGAGAAAGAACTATATCTTGTCCTCCCTCTTTCACCTCCATTTCCTCAATGTCTCCATCTTCTCAGCAGACAACAGAATTTGACTTGCTACCCTATTCAGCACGTAAATCTCTTTCCCCTTTTCCTTTGGAGATAGAAGAGCAAATTAAAGATACTGTAAGAAGTGTAATAGCAAGATCAATGGCATTAGCAGAAAATCGGAAACCAGTGTTACATTACATTATTTCTTCTGGCCTTGTTCTTGGAGACTAGAACTCAGTGAAAAGTCAGAGTTCTGTAGGAGAGAGAAGTCAGAATGTCTCTGAATGAGTAGATATGCGCATCTGTATTGTCTTGGCTGTGTCAGTATTAGATTGTTTTGGGGATGGGAGCCATGTTGGAAATTCACAAATGCCAAAGAGAAAATGAGTAGTTGTGCCTCCAAATAGGTCTTATTGAAACTCTATTATCCGAAAGAACTATGAATCAAAAAGGAGACAGAGTTTGAGGAGGAAGATGGACATTGTGTAGTAAGGGCAAGTTAAAATGAAATCACATCCTGGCATCTTATTATTTATTCCGTGTTTTGCTATGTCACAATCATATGGTACCAACGCTTGGCTCATAAGCAGTTTTGATATTGTCTTCATTTATTAAATCAGTAGGCACTGGGACCCAGAGTTGAAAGAGCTCACAGCATGGTGGGGAAGAGAGTCAAAAATATATAAAACGGATTATGACAGAGATGTTAGCAAAGTGCTATAATTATAAACAGAGTGGAAGGAATAACTTATGTGAGGAATAGGGAGGGAGTTAAGAAAGGCATCACTGAAGGTAGACATCTGAACTGACTTCTTAAACAGAAAGCAGGAATTTGCCAGCAGATGAAGGAGTCAGGACGTCTTTTATAAAAAAAAATCTGTGTGTGTCATGACACAGTACTTTGAGAGGCTATTTTATGTCTGGAGAATGTGTCTAGCTTGGTGGAAAGGGGCAAGCCACAGAGCTGGGAAAGTAGGATGACCCTGGATTCCGGGGGCCCCTTATACCTTGGTAACAAGGAGGATTTTCTGCCCCAGAGGAAAATTTTTTGATTCATTAATTATACCATAAGATTTCCTATTTATGTTAAAATATTGTGATTTTTGGTTCACCAAGACCAGTAGTTTTCTTTGTCTTTTTTTTCTTAATAGCAGAACTCTTTCTTCAAATAGAAACTTACACATAAGCTCGATACAGAAATGAGTAAGATCAGAGCTGCTGTAGTATATATTGCAGGGACGGAGCTTAGAGTCCATTCTTCACCTTTTCCTGTCCTCAAAGTGCCTTTAGGTAACCTCTAGTGTCCTGCAAAGATTATTTCAAGTGCAGTGACTCAACCTGAGATGAAACCCTAAGAATGTCTCAGTAAGATGTATGAGTGTTCACGAAGATATAAACATTTGATCATCTATAGGCTTCAAAGGAAAGAAGAGAAAAGTATTGCTAAGATCTTATCATTAGAAACAAGTAATGTGACATCAACAATGCAATAGACTTTTAAGAGCATTGAGTTTCTAAGATACCACTGTCTTTTTTTATTTCCAAATTTTCCATTCTGGGGATCTTCCCTTTTCCCCTCTAATCCATTTTTCACATTATATGTTTTTTCTACACCCATGATTCATTTTCCACTTTCCACTGGTGACTGTCCAATTAGCCTATATATTTCATCTGACCCCCTGCCATGTCTCCATCTGGACACACCATAGTCATCTCAAACTTAATGTTAGTTTAAGTTATGGCATAGCCATGTAAAACACTTTATCTTCCTTTCTAAATTTGAGCATCCACAGTGCAGAGGAAGCAGGCAAAAAAGCCTGTCTCCCAGTTTCTCCTTGGAAGGGGTTTGACTGCATACTTTCCCACCTGCTACCAAAGAATCAGGCTTCTAATTAGCCTGTATCTAGGTGCTGACTGCAATCCTGTCCTTTGGGACGCTCATGGGTCTTGAAATACGCTCAACTACTGGGAGCTACTAACAACAAAGATGGCAGTTTAGACAATTACAAAGGTTGGAGAGGCAGCTTGAGCTTGGGCCAGGCTGATTGATGAGGTTCATCTCCTACATGAGACCAAAACTAGAAGAGGTGGCAGTTTTACCTACTGTGCAGAAACAAACACAGAAGAGTCAAGGAAAATAAAGAAATAAGGGAATATATTCTAAACAAAAGAACAAGATAAATCTCCAGAAACTGATCTTAATACAAAGGAGATAAGTGATTTACCAAATAGAGAGTTCAAAATGATGGTCATAAAGATACTCACTGAGGTCAGGAGAGCAATGCATGAACAAAATGATAATTTCAATAAAGGGATAGAAAATATTAAGAAGTACCAAACAAATCATAGAGCTGAAGAATGCAGTAACTGAACTGAACAATTCAATCGCGGGTTCAAAAGCAGATTAGATCAAGCAGAAGAAAGGATCAGCAAATTCAAATACAGGTCAGTGGAATTCATCCAATCAGAGCAGGAAAAAAAAAAAAGGAATGAAAAAGAGTCAAGATAATTTAAGGGACCTGTAGAACACCAAGTGGACCAATATATGCATTACAGGCATCCCAAAAAGAGAAGAGACAGAGAAAGGGGTAGGAAGCTAATTCAAAGAGATAGTGGCTGAAAACTTCCCTAACCTGAGGAAAGAAACAGACATCCAGGTCCAGGAAGCCTAAAAGGTACTAAATAGGATAAATTTAAAGAGACCTACACCATGACACATTATAATTAAACTTCCAAAAGGTAAAGACAAAGAGAGATTCTTAAAAGCAGCAAGAGAAAAGCAATTTGTTATGTATAAGGGAACCCCATAAGACCATAAGCAGACTTTTCAGCAGAAACCTTTCAGGCCAGAAGGAAGTGGGATGATACATTCGAAGTACTGAAAGAAAAAACTGCCAACCAAGAATACTCTAACTGGCAAAATTATCCTTCAGAATTGAAGAAGAGATACAGAGTTTTCTAGACAAATAAAAGCTAAAAGACTTTATCACCATTAGGCCAGCCTTAAAAGAAATATTAAAGGGAGTTCTTTAAGTTGAAATGAAAGGATACTAATTAATAACATGAAAACATATGAAGATGTAGCTCACTGGCAAAGTAAATATATAGTTAAATTCAGAATACTCTAATATTATAATGGTGGGGGGTAAATCACTTATAACTCCAATGTAAAGTATAAAAACAAAAATATTTGAAATAACTATAACAACAATAATTTGTTAATGGATACACATTATAAAAGATGTAAATTGTGACATCAGAAACATAAAATATAGGGGGGTAAAAATGTAGAGTTTTTGTATGCATTCAAAGGTAAGTTGTTATCAGCATAAAATAGATGGTTATAAATATAAGATGTTTTATGTAATCTTCATGGTAACTACAAAACAAAAACCTATAGTACATACACAAAAGATAAAGACAAAGGAATCAAAGTATACCACTACAGAAAAATCATCAAATTACAAAGGAAGAGAGCAAGAGAGGAAAAAAAGGAATAAAAGGAGTTACAGTTGGCCTTCGAACAACATGGGGTTAGGGGCACTGACCATGGATTCAATCAACTGCAGATTGTGTCATACTGTAATATTTACTGAAAAACATCTGCATATAAGTGGACCCACCCAGTTCAAACCCATGTTGTTCAAGGGTCAACTGTACAAAACAGCCAGAGAGCAGTGAACAAAATGGCAGTACTAATTCCTTACTTGTCGATAATTATTTTAAATGTAAATGGGCTATTCTACAATCAAAAGACGTAGAGTGGCTTAATAGATTTTTAAAAAGACCCAACTATATGCTGCCTAGAAGAGATTTACTTCAGCTTTAAGGGCACACTTAGACTGAAAGTAAAGGGATGGAAAAAGATATTCCATGCAAGTGGAAACCTAAAGAGAGCAAGAGTAGCTATACTTATGTCTTACAAAATAGACTTTAAGCCAAAAACGTTAACAAGAAGAAAGGTCATTATATAACAATAAAGGAGTCAATTCATCAAGAAGTTATAACAATTGTAAATATTTATATACTCAACACTGGAGCACCAAAATATATAAAATAAACTTTAACATACCTGAAGGGAGAAATAGATAGCAATACAATAATAGTAAAAGACTTCAGTACCCCACTTTCAACAATGGATAGATCATCCAGACAGAAAATCAGTAAACTTCATATTAGACCAATGGACCTAATAGACAAATATAAAACTTTCCTTCTCAGTTGCACATGGAACATTCTCCAGGATAGATCATATGTCAGGCCACAAAACAAATCTTAATAAATTTAAGAAGATTGAAATCATATCAAGCATCTTTTTCAACCACAGTGGTATGAAACTAGAAATCAATTACAAGAAGAAAACTGGAAAATTCACAAATATGTGGAGATTAAACAACATGCCTCTGAACAACCAATAGGGCAAAGAAGAAATCAAAAGGGAAATGAAAAAATACCATGAGACAATGAAAACAGAACATACCAAATTTATGGGATGTAGTAAAAGCAATTCTAAGAGGGAAGTTTATAGTGATAAATGCCTGCATTAAGAAAAAAGATAGGTCTCAAACTAACAACCTAACCTTACACCACAAGGAACTAGAAATAGAAGAACAAACTGAGCCCAAAGTCAGTAGAAGGAAGAAAATAAAAAGATCAGGGTAGAAATAAATAAAATAGAGACTAAAAAGACATTAGAAAAGATCAATAAAACTAGGAGCTAGGGGCTTCCCTGGTGGCACAGTGGTTGAGAATCTGCCTGCCAATGCAGGGGACACGGGTTCGAGCCCTGGTCTGGGAAGATCCCACATGCTGCGGAGCAGCTAGGCCCGTGAGCCACAACTACTGAGCCTGCGCGTCTGTAGCCTGTGCTCTGCAACAAGAGAGGCTGCAATAGTGAGAGGCGCGTGCATCGCAATGAAGAGTGGCCCCCGCTTGCCTCAACTAGAGAAAGCCCTCGCACAGAAACGAAGACCCAACACAACCAAAAATTAAATAAATAAATAATAAAATTTAAACTAGGAACTAGTTTTTAAAGAGCTAAATAAAATTGACAAACCTTTAGCTAGACTGGTGAATTCTACCAAACATTTAAAGAATAATAATACCAATCCTCCTCAAACTGTTCCAAAAATAGAAGAGAAGGGAACACTTCCAAACTCATTTTATGAAGCCAGCATTACCCTGATACCAAAGGCAGACAAGGACACTACAAGAAAAGAAATTACATGCCAATATCCCTGATGAATACAGATGCAAAAATCCTCAACAAAATATTAGCACACTGAATTCAACAGTATATTAAAAGGATCATATATCACAATCAAGTGGGATTTATTCCTGTGATGCAGGGATGGTTCAATATATGCAAATCAATAAAGATGATGTAGCACATTAACAAAAGGAAGGATAAAAGTCATATGATCATCTCAAAAGATACAGAAAAACCATCTGACAAAATTCAACATCCATTTATGATAAAATCTCTTAATAAAGTGGGTATAGAGGGAACGTACATCAACATAATAAAGCCCATTTTTGACAAACCTACAGCTAACATCATACCCAATGGTGAAACCCTGAAAGCTTTTCCTTTAACATCAGGAACCAGACAAGGATGCCCACTCTCACCACTTTTATTCAACATAGTACCGGAAGTTCTAGCCAGAGTAATCAGATGAGAAAAAGAAATAAAAGTCATCTAAATCAGAAAGGAAGAAGTAGAATTGTCTCTTTTTGCAGATGACATGATATTATATATAGAAAATCTTAAAGACTCCACCAAAAAACTGTTAGAACTAATGAATGAATTCAGTAAAGTTGCAGATACAAAATCAATATACAAAAATGATTGTGTTTTGAAACACTAACAACCAACTATTGGAAAGAGAAATTAAGAAGAATCCCATTTACAATAGCATCAAAAAGAATAAAATACTTAGGAATAAATTTAACCAAGGAGGTGAAATACCTGTACAATGAAGACTATAAGATAGTGATGAAAGAAATTGAAGAAGACACAAATGAAAAATGTTCTGTGCTCATGGATTGGAACAATTAATATTGTTAAAACGTCCATACTACCTGAAGCAATCTACATATTCAGTGCAATCTCTATCAAAATCTAATGGCATTTTTCACAGAAATAGAAAAAACAATCCTAACATGCAGTGAAATAAGCCAGACAGAGAAAGACAAATACTACACAGTATCACTTATGTGTGGAATCTACCAAAAAAAAAAAAAAGTTGAACACAAAGAAACAAGAGAGTAGAATGGTGGTTGCCAGGGGCTGGTGGTGGGGGAAATAGGGAAAATCTGGTTAAAATGCACAAAGTTTCAGTTATAAAATGAATATGGTCTGAGGATCTAATGTATAACATAATGATTATGGTTAATAATACTGTATTCTGTTATTGAAATTTGCTGAGAGAGTAGAACCTAAGTGTTCTCACACACACACAAAAAAGAAGGGTAAATATGTGAGGTGATGGATGCATTATTTATCTTGATAGTGGGAATCCTTTCACGATGTATACGTGTATCAAATCATCATGTACAAAACCGAAATAGAGTTGCAGATGTAGAAAGTAAACTTATGGTTACTGGAGGGTAAGGGGGAGATAAGTTGGAAGATTGGGTTTGACATACACATTACTATATATAAAATAGATAACTAATAAGGACCTACTGTATAGCATGGGGAACTCTACTCAGTACTCTGTAATGGCCTAAATGGGAAAAGAATCTGAAAAAGAGTGGATATATGTATTTGTATTACAGATTCACTTTGCTGTACACCTGAAACTAACACAAAACTGTAAATCAATTGTACCCCAATAAAAATTTTAAAAAATCATCATGTACACTTTAAATATATTAAAATTTTTTTCAGTTATACCTCGATAAAGCTGAAAAAAATATACACTTTACAGTGTTTTGAGATCATGCTTTGTGGAAGTACATCCTATTATCATATACATTCTTATTCTGGTGAAATAGATGATTCAGGATGATGAAGGATATTGGTGCTTTGAAAGTTATGTTTCACCCACACAGATGAAAGTTTCCATTTCACCTACACAGACAGGAAAGCCTCCCTGGGAGAGAGCTTTGAGATAAGAGGATATAACTTAATGGTTAAAACTGTGAGGGCATTGAAGTGGACATTCAATCTCTGAGTAGCCAGAAGGAGCCCAGAGTGGCTGTTTTTGTGTGGCAAGTACAAGAATGACCTGTACTTATCTGTGCGTTCATAAAAGGCAGCTGTTTTATGAGCAGTACATACAAGTTAAAACGTGAAATAAGAATAGAAATAATACCAAGAAATAAACCTTTTAAACTAAAAAAGAAATTAAAGAGTAAGTAAATGTGAGCCTCCATTTATTGAATGTATCCATTTCTCTGAATATAGCTGACTGTTTCTGTCATGATAGACTATATTATGCTGCTATTAAAAAAACACACACGACCCCTCAGATCTCTTGCTTAACACAGCTAAAGTTTATTTCTCACCCACATATACTCCATTACGGGTCCAAGGGACTCTCCAGGGTAGCTCATTCCATGCGTAGGCTCAGCATTCCAGACTGCTTCTCATCTTATGGAATCTTCTTATCAGCATATGCTTCCAAGGAAAGATAAAGCGGAGGATCTCGCATTAGCGATCAAACGATCTGGCTCAGAAATAACACTCGTTACTTCTGGTCACAGTCCGTTGACCAGACCTAGCCATGAGGTCCTACCCAAAAGCAAGAGAAGGGGGTGTTATCCTCCTGTGTGTCTAGAGAAGAAACCCGGACGTGGAAGAACAATAGAAGTTTCTGCCATATTACCAAGCCACATAGTTAGGGTCATCCTAAATTTCTCTTTCACTTGCTACATATAATTACTTAGCCCAGCGTCACTGTTGCTCATTCCCTCTAAATATCTCCTCCAGCCATCTCTCTGTTTCATCCCCATTACCACTGTCTTCATTTTGATCCTTATTATGTTTCACCCACATCACAACAATAATTTCTTAACAAGTGTACCTGCCTCCCATCTAGTTTTCTTTCCATTCACCCTCTGCCTGCCTCCCGGGAGATGCAGAGTGTCTGAGTGGCTCCCATCTCCTTCATTATAAACTCTCTTCCCTGACTGTGACCTTTCAGGAGCTGACTGGTGAAGGCTTTACCTGCCCGGCTTCATTTCTCATCACTTTCCCACATGCTCCAGCCAGACCCAATCCCTAGAAGATCTTGCAAGAAGCCGCGAGTGCTCCCTGACCTCTTTGCAACTGCTGTTCACTGTATTAGGGATGCCAGTCCCCTGTGACTTTGCCTGACACTCACCCTTCCTGCTCCGCTTGAGCATCATCTCCAGGTGTCTCCAACTACTCCCCCTTGTCCCCAGCAACCTCCTCGGGAGACTCTGACCCCTACTTCCACTGTGCTCTGTGCTTCCCTGTATCCCAGCCTGTTCCCACTGCTGGTCCACTTGTATGGAACACGCAGGTCTCCTGGTCGGACCAGCTCAGTGGCTGCATCATTGATCACACTGTCCCCTGTACTGAGAGTGCTCGCTACATGAGAATACTCGTTAAGGTTTGCTGTATGAGGTGAATGAATAGTGTTGTAAATTCGTAAAAGAATGATTCAGGTGCCCAGTCTTAATCCATTATCTTTTTTTAAAAAGTCATATGATATTATATCAAAACTTGTTGTTATACTCTAGGATAATAGCTGTCCTAGCTCTGCATTTAACCATGAGGCTCATGTTTTCTTCCATGGCAGACTGGAAAAACCATATGTTTATTCAGCAGTAAAATATAGTTTGGGATTTAAATAAATGATGGATCAATGGCTGGTCTTGTGCTATAAGGAATGAAGCATGAAGAATAAGAAAAGGCTTACTGGAGGGACCAGGGAAATTAGAAACAGACTAATAAAATGCAGGACATGAGGGGAAGTGGAAAGGCAGTGAGTGGGAGAGAAAATGTCCATGGTCAGTAGAAAAATTAGTGTAGGGGCTTCCTGTCACGTGCACTTCAGGATTGTATAGTTCTACCATCCCGGCCCCCCTCCCCCAAATGCTCTCCCATGTCTTAGGTTGCAAGTAACCAAACTGTTTGAAACCAGATTAGAAGTAGAGTGGCTCCAGCCTTGTTGTCAGGAGAAGCGTTTGATCCGTTCAGTGGAGTCCACTTGTCTTCAGGCACCGTCTCGGGGCCGGCAGCTTGTGTTACTCAGACCCTCAGAGGGCGCCAAGCAGCACCTGCTGCCCTAGTTCAGAACATTCACAGAGACCTCTTTGGCACAAGGGAATGCTTTCATCTTTCTAAGTAAACAGCACATAGAACTAGAGGTTTCTTTTTTTTTTTTTGCGGTTTCATTTTTTAAATGTACTTTATATCCCTCATTTTAGGCAGCTCAAGCTGGCTCTTGGGCCAGAGCAGATGTTAAGTCTCTGACTTATAACCCTCGAAACAGCAGTTGTTCCTAAATGTCCCTTTTTGCTTCTTTGTGTCTCATATGGTGACCTGTAGGTCAACCAGTCCTCTCCCATGACTTTTGATGTGTGAAGGCTTGCGTTTCAAATGGGTTTGGTTTTCTTAACTTCACACCGGGTTTATGGAAGGAGGTTAAATGGGATATCAGGGGTTCCCAGGGGAGGTTTCAACAGATGGAAGTTAATTGTCTCTTGAGAAGAGAGGAAGCTATTGAGCTTTCATCCCACAGTCAGCTGCCCCTGTTCTGCCTGTTAGCAGAGAACAAGCGTCCACTCCCAGCCACTGTGCCTCACCTTCCACTCTGCCTCCGCTCAGAACCTACAGGCCAACTTAGTTCAGTCCAAATTCAGAAATTAAACAAGTATTCCTTTCTTCCTGTGTACAGGAGGAACCATTTGCTTTCTCTCTTTCAAAATTGCCCAGATCTTGTGGAGGGTTGTTAAGTCCACAGAGACATTAATCGACTCAAATCCCATTTCCATGTAAAACCAGCAGACCCTAGTGCTGGAATATTTAAGTCCCCCTGTCTTTTAGGCTATGACACCCAAAATTTTATACTGCAGTTTCTTCACCTTTCCCCATCTATTTTTGTGGAATATTTTCTCCCAAAATGTTTTTCCATCCTGGTGAACTTAAGCATGAGGGAGAAATTTGAATATATCTGCCATCCAGGAAGTTCCAAAGCTGGCCTGGGTCCTTGGGATATATTTTTTAGAACTTTAAAAGAAAAAACAAACACTTAATTTAGCATTTAACTAAATGCCTGATACCACTGAAAGCCCTTTATGGATGTTAACGTATTTAATGTTCATTAAACTTTATTAGCAGGTACTAATATTATTTTCACTTTATAGATAAGGAAACTGAGGCAAAGAGAGATTACAGGACAGCCAGCGAGGGATGGGGCCAGGACTCGGACGTGGGCAATCCGCCTCTAAAGTCCGTGTTAACTACCATGCTATGCAGCTTCTCAAGTAACCTACCTTCCCAATCAGTATTCTAGATCAGGGAATGTAGACTGGCCCACAGATGTATTTTACATGGCTCATCCACAGTCCGAGATTTCAGAAAATTTACATAGAAATCTGGATTTTCTGACTTCTTTTGAAAACAGGGACACCGGGAATCATTCTGTTTACATTCCCAGCTCGTGCCGAAGCTGAGAACAGTCAGCTGCGTGGACAAGGCTCGCACGCTCCAGCTTGCCGCAGTCCTCGTCACAGTGGGGAGACCACAGTGTCCACTGAAATTTCCTGTCTGACCCCTCCAAGCTTGTGAGCTTGTGACCGCTAGTCTAGCTGCTGCGTGTATGGGCACTTTCAATACAGCAAGGGCCAGGTTTAAAATGCATTGCTCGATCTTCTAGCCATTTAATTTCCTCGCTTTTCCCAGCAATTGGGTTTCTGGTAAGTTATGTCTAGTGGTTGATCTTGTCCTAAAGATAAAAGTTGAAAGGGAGTGAATCACTCCCTCTGGTCTGGGTTCCCAAACCCCTACCATTCTGGAAAAGTTTCTAGCCAAGTGGCTGATGGTGTGGGTTGGTTCCCCCATGGTGAGCTGGATTATAGGATATGTCAAACTTGTGTCTAGTAATGAAAAGCAAGGTTCCAAGGCCAATATGAGCCCTAGCTCTGGAGGCGCTGCACATTTTTGCACTTCTCTCTCATCATTTGCTTACAGAAAACATGATCTATCAGAAAGCAGTGTGCTCCACGTTAGATTCATTTACACATCGGGTTAGCTGGTGTGTCCTGGCTGTGTGCGTGGGCAGCCATCTCTCTGTATCTTGGAAGCGCCTTGACTCAGGGTTCATCTGGGTTATGTTCCATGGAAGAAGTGTTTCGGGGTATTAGCCCAGAGGAGACAGGACCCTGGCTGTAGGGAGAGGCTTCCTCTGCAGGGCCGGTGGCTGATGCCAGGGCCTGTGACACTCCTTTGGCTTTTTCAAAGTCTAGGGCCTTTTTAGTGACAAGCACCCCAAGGGGCAGTACCAGGTCTCTCTGAGTGACATCCGAGCTGGATTGTGTACGTGCTTGGTCCGGAGGCCTGTTCAGTCGTGACAAGGCTACTTCCGCAAGCAGATGTGGAAAGTACTTTGAATTAATATTATCCGAAAAGAAACCTTCTACATTTTTATTAGCTTTATTGAATTTGGAAGAGCTTCCTGAGTCGTGTGAACACTTGGGGGGCCACAAGAAAGGGTGTCTGTCGCTAATGTGAACGTACCACGTTGCCTTGCTCAGAGCCCTTTCAAATTCCATGTCTGTCACAGTGGCAAAGATGAAAGCTGGCACTAGCTTGTCTCTGTTCGCTTATAATTCTATCCAAGACAGGTTTATGAAATAAATGATTCTTTCCATCATAGTGGCTGGTGGTACGTTTTAGAAAGATTAGGATGCAGGAGACTTCCGTTCCTGTGCTAGTGCAGCCAGGCAAGTTACTACCATCACCCAGCTGTATTAAGTGGATTTTACCTTGTTGCGTTTTCTGGTTTCCTATCTGGAAAATGGGCAGAGAAATAAAGACCTTTTACAGAGTGACATTATGAATAATTGACCAAAAAAATTATTACAGGTCATTTTACAAATCAACAGCTCTGTATTCATGCTAAGTATCAACATATAATTTTTTTCTTATTAATAAAACAAGGGGGGGTCACAAATTCTCAGCACACTTTGAATCAGATACCAAATTCTATTCATTTATCTTAAAATTTTTAGAAGCAATAATGTAGAACATTTTTTTAAGCTGGATTTTATCTTTCTCTTTTGTTACTATCTGATTTATGTACAAATTCAAAGTTAATGTCATAGATTTTATTACTTTAAAACAGAAAGTAGAGAAGGGATTCAGTTAAAGAAACTTAACTTTCAAGAGCAAAGAGCAACTGAACATTAAAAATCTTAGGACTATTTCAGTGCAACTCTTGAGGTAAAATCTGCAGCCTCTGGGAAACATGACCTCTTCTTTTCTAAATATAATTTCCCCAAACTTAGGATAAAACACTTTTAGGGCTGGAAAGCACCTTGAACTTGGAATTTCTAAGAGGTCCAACAGCTTTCTTGTATCAGTCTGGGAGTTAATAGTTCAGCAGACCTAAAACATGTTCAAGAGGTCTTGAATCCCCAGACAATACTTTTTTCCAGTTTTCTCTTGCTCCTTCACCTCTGAATTATTTCATGGTATCTAAACCACTCCATTTTCCACCCGCACCTTCAACTTCTTTCCCTAATTTGGTTCTTGTAGCCCTCGGTGCTCCATGGAAACCCCAAGATGCAATGAATGAGAAAGGAAAAGTTAACTAAGGTTCTCTTATGACTTATTAACCAGAATAGCTCCATTTGGGGCTGTTTTTCTTACAGTGCTTTCCTGAAATAAGGGATCCAGGGCTTTAAAATGTTTGCAAACTCCTGCTCTCCCCCATCAGAGCCACATGCTTGTCTTGCTCAAGTTAGTCTCCCAACTTCCAAAGTCTCTTTATGTCAACTTTGGATCATTTCCCTTCTTACTTGAGACGTTGCCTTTCTCAGACTTTTGTAATGCTTGTTCCTCCTCATTTCCCTTTTGCACCATAGATGGTTCTTTACCATTTCCCATCCTTGTGACAGACCTGAACATGTCCCGGCATCCTCTTTTCACATAGGATCATTATTTCTCATGAACTTAAATGCCTGGAGTTAAACTCTCTTATCTCAAGGTCCCTAAGTTCAACCACATATCAATACCTCACCCCATACTCTACTCTCTGATCTAAGTCTCTCTAAAATGGTTACGCAGAAAGCATTAACCTTCGGGTCCCTTGAGTCTCACATGCACCCAGGAGCAGTGTCTGTTTTCTGTCTTCATTGCTGTACTATAAACTCCTTGAGGGTAGAAGACACATCTTATTTTTCCATCTCCACATTGAGCATTGGTCTTTAATATGGTAGGTGTATTAGTTAAGAATTCCATTGGCTTCAAATAACAATGGCTTGAATAAATTAGGGGCTTTCCTTTACTCACATAATTAGAGGTCTAGAGGGGAGCAGTCCAAAGCTGGCATGATGACCCATTATGTCATCATGGACCCAGGTACCTTTGTCTGTTCAAGAATCCCTAGCATCTGCTTGTCACCTGTGGTCCCCAGATAGCTGAAGCTCCTCCAGCATCGGGTCCACATTCCAGGAAAGAAAAAAGGGAGGGAGAATGGGCAATTTGTCATAGACAAACTTGTTGGTGGTCGACACCAACAAAGCAGCAATCAGCCAACCCTCTTTAATCACTTTCTCAGAAGTGCTATCCAGTGAGTCCACTTACATTTCACTCATGAAACTGTGTCTTATGGACACCTATAGTGAAAGGAGTCTGGAAATGCAGTGTTCTTGAAACTGGGTATGTTTTTATTAATAAAATTGAGGTTCAGTTGGGAAAGAAGAAAGAGATAATGGATATTTGGTAGGCAGCCTAACATCTCTGCCAGGGTAAGTATGCAAAAATACTGCATATGGATAGAGTGGTAGGCTTCCCCCCACAAATGGACTGTATCGAGTCCCCGGAAGTGTGATTGTCCAACTGTAGTCCCCAGACCATCTACATCAGCATCACCTGGGAATTTGTTAGAAATGCAAATTCTCAGGCCTTACCCCAGACCTACTGAATCATAAGCAAATGGAGTCAGTAATCTGTTTTAAATACCCTACAGGGGATTCTGATGCATTCAAAAGTCTGAGGACCACTGGACCAGAGTGACCAAACATGGAATCCTAGCCTTTCGGGCTCTTCCTGTCCTGACATCACCAGTGTAGGCTGCATAGGCTAGTGGTCCAGTTAGGCACTAGAAAGTCTTTATAAAACAATTAAGCTCACCCAAATAGGGCCAGAACAATCCAGGGTCATGAAGTTGCTGGGTTCAGGAAGAAATTGAAGAAAAACCTGTGTGGAATAACCAGGCAACGAAGGAAACTTAGCATGCCAACAAATGCCAAAGGCCTCTTCCATTCAGATGGCCATCTTCCTTCCTACGCAGTTGAAGGGCTTCTATCCTGTGTGGCAACAAAGCATTACTCTAGGATTTTGTAATTAAAAATTATTTGAAAGGTACAATTCTTTCTTTTTTTCTTTTTTTTTATTGGGGTATAGTTGTTTTACAATGCTGTGTTAGTTTCTACTGTACAGCGAAGTGGCATCTATTTTATACATATTAGTGTATATATGTCAATCCCCATCTCCCAATTCATCCCACCTACCACCCTCTGCTTTCCCCCCTTGGTGTCCATACGTTTGTTCTCTACATCTGTGTCTCTGTTTCTGCCTTGCAAACCAGTTCATAAAATGTACAATTCTTAAGCTTCCATGGGGCCACTAAAAGGTAGCTTTTGGGGAGGGGGTTTTAGCCGTCCTGTAATATCCATGTACATTTCCTCCAAATAACCCAAAACTAACTAATGCAGTTATGTAAAAAGTGCTCACAGAGCACATGCAGCTCTAAGTTAGGCCTTGTGGCCCAGGCCTCCCCAAAGCCTGGTTCACAGGCAGATCCAATCCAAGGACTCTGTTACTGGTCTGCAACAAGCTAAAGAACTTGAACTCGAATGTAAGTCAAGTACAGTCATCCCTCAGTATTGCTAGGGGATTGGTTCCAGGACCTCCTGCAGATACCCAAATGCATGGATGCTCGTCTTTTGTAGAAAATGGCCTAGTACAGTCAGCCCTCCTTATCCACTGGTTCCTCATCTGCAGATTCAACCACCCACGGGTCGAAAAGGGCCAACGGTATGTTACTAAGCTCACTGTTTAGTTCAACTGACATTTTTTTTCACACTAAGACTTTCTTAAAGAAAAAATCAGTGCAGGAGAGAAACAAATGGTTTGCAGACCTGCTCCTCTGTGAAGCACTGTTCTAATAGTCCCCTTCCGGCAAGACAGCCAGCCTGGCCCTTTCTTCCTGGAAATTCTGGATCTGACACTTTAGGCATCCTTCTGTCCTTCATTTCTTTAACAAGCGTTTAGTTGGTGCCCACAGTGTACGAAGTACTGTGCTGGATGCTTGGGAGACAGTGGCCAACAGGGCAGTCTGTGAGGATGTCAGCTGTCATCAAATGGTAGTATCAAATGAGCAAGTATATGTGGATGTACTTTATAAACCTAATTAGATTTCAGAATCAGATAGTGTTCTCTTTCCTCCATTAGCTGGAATAAAAGGTTCAAAGAGAACAAGAAGATAACACTGGCCAAATTAAAACTCACCACTCCCCAGCGTCCCTGACTTTAGCGGAACTTGCTTATTAGTTCTTTTCTCTCTCTATGGTAGATCTCATCTGAAAGAACATTGTTCTTGAGCTTAAGAAGAGGAAAAAGAATTTTAGAGTTATGTTTTGGATGAGAAGCGTACAATATTGACAATTCAGTTCACAGTCAACCTCCCTCCTGGGTGTCTGAACATAAAGCCAATCTCAGTATGTATCATCGGAACCTAAGTGAAGGGGTAATGAAGCTCCAGGTTATGAAAATTGCTATTAACTTGGCCTCTGGGGGAGCACCAGTGAGAATATGCTTCTCCATCACATTGCTTGCGGTCTCTTAGCCTAGGAATTTAGGAAGCAGCAGAAAAAGGCCAGGATGCTTAGGAATGGAGACGAGCTGTCAGAGAGGATTGGAGGGATGGGAGAGAAGAATGCTGGGCCTAGCAACTTTAAAAGACACGCAAGCGGGGCTTCCCTGGTGGCGCAGTGGTTGAGAGTCCGCCTGCCAATGCAGGGGACACGGGTTCGTGCCCCGGTCCGGGAAGATCCCACATGCCTCAGAGCGGCTGGGCCCGTGAGCCATGGCCGCTGAGCCTGCGCGTCCGGAGCCTGTGCTCCGCAACGGGCGAGGCCACAACGGTGAGAGGCCCGCATACCACACACACACAAAAAAAGACATGCAAGCAACTATGGCAAATGTTAACATCTGTTAAATCCTAGGAGTTTATATTTTTATCTCTACTTGTCTTTACATTTTAATATTTTGTAACTTAACATTAAAAAAGTTAAACAATATCCCTAAAACAGAATAGTGTCTTCAGATGATCAGTGTAACACAGAAGAGATATTGCAGTAGATAAAATATTCATGGCCTTAAAATTATGAACGACACAGCTTAGGGTGTGTGTGTGTGTGTGTGTGTGTGTGTGTGTGTGTGTGTGTGTGTGTGTGTGTGTGTGTGTGTGTGTGTGTGTGTGTGTGTGTGTGTGTGTGTGTGTGTGTGTGTGTGTGTGTGCGTTCAGAAGCTTTAGCATGTATCAGCATCCCCTGTAGGGTGTTTTAAACACAGATTACTAACTTCTCCTTCTGATTCAGTAGGTCTGGGGTGAAGCCTGAAAATTTGCATTTCTAACAAGTTCTCAAAACAAATCCTGATGATGTCTTGTTGAGTAGACATTATGTGCTCTTCCCACAGTGATCTGGATTGCTTTGATTCATTTATTCAATAGATATTTAGTAACTACCTACTATGTGCCATGAATTAAGTTACATGCTGGAGATATGTAACTTACAACTCCTTATCGAGAAGCAATTGTTAAGTACAGTTTATATCTATATGTTTACGCCAAAAGATGAGCAGTCATTTAGGCACTGAAGCAAGCTGTTGGATATTATAATAGCTAATCAGCAGGCTAGGGGAACTCCTTAGTGAGGGCTGCGTATGAAAACTTTGCTTTTTTGTAGATAGTAATTAATAATGATTATGATAATTTTCCTTTGCTCTTCTTTTCTTTCCTTTGCCCCCCGCCAATCTTCTCCTATTCTTTTCTCTCTTTCTGCTCTTCCTCCCTTGGATAAACATGGTTGATTGACTAATTTGATAGCTATCTCAACCCCCTTCTTCCTTGCTGTGTGTAACCATAGGCTCTGGAAAGCCAGATATTTGCTGTGCCAGATTCCCTGGCAGCCAGGGCTGGCCATGGGACCCAGTTACAGTCAATGAGACATAAGTGGAAGTATGCTGGGGGGGTCTTCTGGGAAAGGCTTTGCTTCTATACAAAGGGAACAGCAGTAAGAAGAAGATCGCTGGTATAGTCTATTTCCCTGACTTTCTGCCTTGAAGGTGGACATGATGTATGGGGTTGCAACAGCCATCTTGTGACCATGAGGCAGCCAAAATCAGGATGAAAAATCCAAAGGTGGCAGAGTAGAAATAGTGAAAGAGTCTAGTCTTTGATAACATTTGTGACCAGCTGAACCACTGTTAGCAAACCACCCATATTCAGACAATGTTAGTGATAAAAGCAAAACCCTATTTTAATACAGTTAATTTCTATCACCTGCAGAGGAAATCATTCCCAACTGATACATCCGCCTCTCTGCCCACCCCGCCCCCTTTCTTGTCTTCTCTTCTGGCTTCCTTTTTCTTCTTTCCTTGTTGTGGGATGAATTGTGGGCCCCTCCCCCACCAAATTCATATGTTGAAATTCTAACCTCTCGTACCTCAGAATATGACTGTATTTGGAGATAAGGTCTTTAAAGATGTAATTAAGTTAAAATGAAGTTGTTAAGGTGAGTCCTAATCCAATATGACTGATGTCCTTAAAAGAAAAGGAAATTTGCATACAAAGATGCACAGAGAAAAGACCATGTAAAGACGCAGGGAGAAGATGGGCCTTTGTAAGCCAAGGACAGAGACCTCAGGAGAAACTAACCCTGATGACACCCTGATCCTGGACTTCTAGCCTCCAGAGCTGTGAGAGAATCCATGTCTGTTGTTTAAGTCACTTAGTCTGCACTGCTTTGTTAGGGCAGTGCTAGCAGACTAATACACTTCTTCCTCCCCTTTTTTCATTCTCTATTCTTTCTCTTTTCCTTTGTTGACTGGGTGTGTGTGTGTGTGTGTGTGTGTGTGTGATATCCAAGGAACACCTAAGAGTGAGGAACCCTTTCATTGGGGCCCCTCAGCAGACTTTACATGCCCTTGTGTAAACCAATAGCTGAGAAGAGGACTGGGTCCACCATAACTGATCTAGACCAGTCCGGATTGACCTCTTTTGGCTGGGAGTGGAAACTGCCTTTCTTACAGCTCATAGATGCTCGTAGAATGATGGGGACCAAATTACAAACAGGGTTCTGTAAGAAGAGTGGTTATCATCAAGGGATGATCTTTGCCCAACTCAAGGGGCATTTGGTAATGTCTGGAGACATTTTTGGTTGTCACACCTAGGGGGAGAGTGTTGCTATTGGCATTTATTTCAGAGAGACCAGGGATGGTGCTAAACATTCTACAATGCACAGGACAGTCCCTACGACAAAGAAGTATCCGTCCCAAATGTCAAAAGTGTAAGATTGAGGAACCCTGTGATACAAGGGGCTGCGGGGAGCTGTTGGGAAGGCAACGAGTAGTTGCCCTCAGATCTGCCACAGATGGAACTACATGTGTAGCACCTCCCTGTCAGTCTAGCCAGCTGCAGGCTACAGCACCCTGAGTGATGGAAACGGATCTCCTTACATTGGCTGGCCAGCCCTTAGTCTACAACTGTATGTCAGACACCTGAGTGAGTCAGAAAGATTTGTGCAGACTAAAGTTAGGAGAAAACAAATGATGATTTTAAAATAAATTAGAATAGGCCTATTTAGATCCTCTGAGACTACAGTCTGATACATATATAGGACTAAAAATATAAAAATATGGTACTCTGTCACTCGAATCACTAGATTTCACTAGCTCTGAGTATAATAATGCCTTAATCACCATGTAAAATTAATGCCTTTTAATATTTAAAATATATTAATAACCTTATGTTGATATATTATTGGTATATATTTAAATTAATTTCATAATTTCTAGGAGTAGCTCTTTTTAGCATTATAATCAATGACTAGATTTTTTTGTATCCATCCATCTTGACATTTTGCAGTAAATAAGAAATGATGTAGCAAAATATATTAATGGTTTAAATAATAGTTCAACAATTTTTAAGCTTCCTTTGCAAACTTTACTTAAATATGGTTTATATTATTGAATGATAGGCACACTTGTTTCTACAAAGGTTGCTAGATTTAAAAGAAATCAATGCCATGACCTGTAATTTCCTTTACAAATAGAATTTGTTCTGTTTGCTTATGGCCTCTGTTTGCAAGATCACAATTTCCCCTCAAATAACAATGAAAGAAGTGACATAGAAGACTTTGGCCAAATTTGCTGACAGTTTCATGGTGTCCAGTTTTGTTAAAAGTGATCGTGTACCTACTTTTATATATATCATAATGTATCAGCTTTGGATATAGCAAAAAGCATTAAACTGTAAAGCATTTTCTGTTTTATAGGCTATGGTTTACAGGGCCTCCCAAGAAGTGCTTTTGCTTAAACATTCTTTAATCAGTTCATGAGGAGCTTGCCTTGGACTTCATTTTTAAAAGAATGACCACTAATATATTCACTTAGATGTGCTCCTTTGCGTTCACATACATTTTTTGCATTCACTTCTTTTTTTCTTAACCAGTGTCTAGAAGCCAGAACTATCATCTTTCCTTCAGCCCTGTTATAGACGTAGGGTCTTCATAGGAATATTCCTTCAGTTTGAGGACGATCTTAAGCTGTGTTTTTCTGTTTAGTTGCCTATGGATGACAGATAATGATGTTTTACACATTTAAGAGCGCTCCAGTTCCCTATTTCATGGACATATTTCTAATTGGCTCCAAGCTCCTTGCTATTAATAGCCGTGGAAGATACACTGTACATCTACTTTATTGCTGCCTGGGGTGACACAATTGGTTTTGTTATTTTACTGCCAATATGTACAGCTTATGTGACAGGGAGCCTGGAGCTAATTGACAAGATCCCTGCCCTCAGAGGCCAAATCCAAGCCAAGCTTCTCAGATGGTTTCCCTTCAGTGACCTCAGCCCTCCTCATCACCCAGACTACCTTTGGTTTGGTGCCACGACTGAATAAGGAAGGCAAGCCACCTCGTAGGTTCCACTTTATGCAAGACTCATTTGACTTTATCCAAGCCCACCCTGACGGACTGTGGAAGTTCTCAGGGGCAGCTCCTGAGTTCCTACGTATTTCGAGGTAGCAGTATAGAAGAAGGCTAGGGGATTTGTCTTGAATGAGTGTTTGCAGGGCAAACGTGTTTTATTTTATTTGAATTGTATTTTTTTCTTTTTGAGTCAGCTGTGCAGAGACTGACAGATATTTGGTGGGGAGGGGAGTATAAAGCCCCCCGAGTCACCCCTTGGCGCAGACACTGGTCATTCGCCTCGTGGAAAGCCCCTTCCAGTGGCGTCACTGAGGGCTGATTTCTCTGCATGCCTCTTTTGAGTATAATAGCACCCAATCTCTCTTATATTCCACCACCCAACCGCAGCTTCCCACTCAGCCAACCTGCAGCTACGCAGGGCTTGCGACTGCTCCAGGAACTGGACGCACAGCTTTCTCTTTTCTTCTGCTCCTTAGTTTTTGGTGTTCCCAAGGCCTAGACTCTCTCCCCTTCCCCAGCATCCATGACCTCTACCAAAACCCAGTGTAAACCCTACTTCTAACCCCCTTTTTTCCAGTTTTGTTGAAATATAATTGACATACATCTCTGTATAAGTTTAAGGTGTACAGCATAATGAGCTGACTTACATGTACTGTGAAATGAATACTGTAATAAGTTTATTTAGCATCCATCATCCCATATAGATACAATAAAAAACAGAAAAAGAAAATAATTCTTTTCCTGTGGTGAGAACTCTTAGATTTACTCTCAGCAACTTTCACATGTATCATACAGCAGTGTTATTCTAGTCATTATGCTGTACATTACGTCCCTAGTACTTATTTTCTTATAACTGGAAGTTTGCACATTTTGAACACCTTCCTCCAATTCCTTCCCGTAAGATGTCCCAGCCACCGTAAGATGTTATAGAAAAACCCAGACAGACTTCCTGGCCAAGCCAATACCTTTTGACCATCTTTCTCCTATTCCCCTTCCCCTCACTGCCTCTGGTGACCACAAATCCGATCCCTTTTTCTGTGAGTTTGGATTTTTCTTTTTGTTTTGTTTTGTTTTCTTTTGTTTTTAGACTCCACATGTAAGTAAGATCACACTGTATCTGTCTCTCTCTGTCTAATTTATTTCACTTAGCATAACGCCCTCACATTTCACCCATGTTGTTGCAAATGGTAGAATGTTCTCATTTTTATGGCTGAATAAAATTTCATTGTTTATATATACCACAGCTTCCTTATCCATTCACCCATCTATGGACACAGGTTGTTTCCATGTCTTGGCTATTGTAAATAATGCTGCTGTAAACATGGGGGTACAGATATCTTTCTGAGTTAATGTTTTAGTTTTCTTTGGATATATTTCCCAGAAGTGGAATTGCTGGATTATATGGTAGTTGTATTTTTAATTTTTTGAGGATCCTCATACTGTTCTCCATAGTGGCTGTGTCAATATACATTCCCACCAGCAGTACATGTGGGTTCCCTTTCTCCACACCCTTGCTAGCATTTGTTGTCTCTTGTCTTTTTGTCGATGGCCATTCTAACAGGTGTGAGGTGATATCTCACTGTGTAAACCATACTTCTGAGAAATCATCTTGAACCCTCTCCAGACAGAATTAATCACACCCTCTCTCATGTATGCTGACAGCACTTCCTCTGCACTACTGGTCGCCCCAGGTCTGGCATGGAATTCTTTTTTTTTATTACTATTTTATTGGCGTCTAGTTGATTTACAATGTTGTGTTAGTTTCAGGTGAACAGCAAAGTGATTCAGTTATACATATAATCCTTCTTTTCCAGATTCTTTTCTCATATAGTTAATCACAGAATATTGAGTAGCGTTTCCTGTGCTATACAGTAGGTCCCTTTTGGTTATCTAACTTATATACAGTAGTGTGTGTATGTTAATCCCGCGCTCCTGATTTATCCCTTTCCCCCACCTTTCCCCTTTGGTGAACAGTTTGTTTTCCATATCTGTAAGTCTGTTTCTGTTTTGTAAATCAATTCATTTGTATCATTTTTTAAAATTAGATTCTACATATGAGTGATATCATACGATATTTGTCTTTCTCTGATGGTGTGGAATTCTAGTCGTCCAACACAGTTTTCCTCAGCATTTGATTGTGAGCAGTTTGAAGGCAGGATCGTATCTGACTCACTTCTATATCACCAGTGCCCAGACAGTTTCTGACATTTGGGTGGGCTCAGTAAAGGCATGTTGCATTAATCTCTTGTTGTTACTATGGTGTCTATCTTTACCAGCATCAATGAGAAAGGAGGTGTTCCCCAAAAGAAGGGTGAACAGGTAGCTAAACCATAACCCTATGAATGCTGAACCATTTTCCGGATGAAAAAAATTTTATGTACATCCCTGCCTTAAGAAAAAGGTCTAACATAATGCTTTGCTTCATGACTAAGGATCTTCTTGTGAGCATTGGTTATTTCACTGAGCTCTGATATTATCAGTGTTCTGCATCCTATGAAAGTACCATGAAATAATGGTGTCAATCAATGCTCTTTAAATAAGACGTATATATTAACAAAACAAAGCATTGGTCCAGCCAGTGACGTTCCAATGGAGCACCAAATGTTAGCCTGTTGGATTCTGATTTGAATGAATGAATACAGGTTGACTTGGCTTACAGAACATCTGGAAAACACTGATCTTTCCTTAGATCATTTAGTGTGAACTTCTCCAAAAAATTTCCTGTTTCTGAAAAATATTAATTTTCAGGAAGGAAACTTTTAAAATACTCAATGACTACTGAAGGGTATACGAACTTGAATTATATTACATATTTTCACCTCCTTTAGAGAACCAGGTGTTGCCACACCAAAATGGCTATACATTGCCTTTTATCCATCCAGTCATTCAATAAACACCATGTGCTAGGCATTGTGCTAGGACCTAGGGACCTAAGAGCGAAAAATGTAGACCTAATTCTTGCCTTAAGGTCTTTATGTTTAGAGAGGAGAGACAGAGCAACAAACAGAATTGCAATAGTGAATGTCTTTCAATTTTGAGAACTTCACCAGCCCATAAAACATTGTCTACCTCTGCCACGTCACTTGACATTACTACGACTCTTCCATCACTGGTTTAAGAGACCATCGTAACCCAGACAAGAGCCAGTTGTATTGCTCTGGTGGTGCAGTTTGGGGTTTTGAAGAGGGTCTGCAGTGATCTCTCTGGACTTGGTTATTCTTGGTGCTTTTGTGGTAGGGTTGTGGAACTAGTTAAGGGGAATAAGATTTATATTTGTAATCTCAGAGGTTTGGAGGAGAATAGTGATGCCTATCAGTAATGGGAGGGGGCTGTCACCAACGGCAGCTCCAGTGGCAGTGATTGTGTTCAAGTAGAGAAAGTGGGAAGTAATTGCTGCTGCTGAAAGCTGGAGCAATATTTCCTACTTGGGGAGTTTCTAGAAGCACATTTTTTTTATACACCAAAATATGATTGAGTCACATGGATATCCAAATGTTAGTAAGTAATGGAATTAAATTGTTTGATTTACATCTGTTGGTCTCTGTCACGTGTGTCTTACACTGATGTTTAGTTAGTTATTTCTATTGTATGCAAAGAGCCATGCTAGTACTGAGGGGGCTCTGTTTTGTTCTCAGTGGGTTTATAGCTCAGGAATGACATCAAGCAAGGATATAGGGCATGCAGATTCAAGGTCACAGGGAGAATGCCAACTGTGAATGGAAGTAGATCTTGGTTCCTAATGGGAAAATAAGAGTGTTGTCGTGTTGAGATGTTTTAAAAGCTCATTTCTGTGGAGTGATGGGCAATGGAGAGTTTCCCCAGGTCTTGGTGCAGGACGAAGGGCCCCTTAACCCTATCGAAGCAGTGTCATTGATAATAGCAGGTGCTGGGGTTGAGAACAACTGTTAAAGGTCACACAAAGATCAAATTTATTATAGATTTTTGAGATCAGAGTATATTTGAAATGTAAAAATTCAGTTTAACTAATAATTATTTAGAATCTGCAGAAGTTCTCTGCAGGCTGTGAGGGGTTTCATTGTGTATTCTTCTACATGAGACTAACTTTAATGTATACAGAGAAAAAAAAAAAGATTGGGCCAGACTAATTTTGCCTTTTCAATGGTAATTTAACATTTAGAAGTAAGACATTGACTTATATTGTGGAATGAATAGAGGTTTTTACGGAGATCATTCTTGTCATGTGAGCTAATCATGGACTGTTAGAATTGGAAATGCGTGATGATCTCTATCAGGGGTTTTCAAATGTTGTAAACAATATTTTATACCGATACCGATATACAGTATGTCAGACAGACAAAAGTGGAGCTGGACATGGAGTCTGATCCCCATCGACTTGCTCTGTTAATGTCTCCAAGAGGTTCCCTGCGACACAGTTTGCAAACTGCTGCTCCAGGCCTGTCTCCACATTTTGCCAAGGAGGGTGCCAGGGCCCAGGAAGGGAAAGTGTATTCCCCTGTAGTACTGCTTGTCAGAAGCAGATAGGGGTCTGGGTTCAGATATTTTGACTTATTTCATTGAGCTTTCTTCTGAAAACCTAACACAATTTGCATGTCTTTTCATTTGTTTTTCCAAATGTCCGTGTCCTTTGAAACTGGGTCACACTCTGATTAGTGATAGTAACTGAGGAAAAGAATGACTGTGGTGTTCTGGGCTGAGAGGCAAAGAGGTTAAATCCACTGTGTCATTTTTAATCTCCTCATTGTATTTGACTGTATTCATCTTTGCTCTTCAAATAGAAAAGAGAGCTTTCCATGAAGCCCAGCCCCGGTCCCTTCCCTACAGTGGGAAATGCAGTTGCACAGAAGATGGTAGATTTCCATGTGCACCTTCTGTGTGACCCTGGCAGCCAGTCAGTGCTTTTTATGAGCACTGGTGGGGGTCCTTTGTAGACTCCCAGGTGTTGCCACACTTTGGGTAGCAAGACCCTACACAATTCTGTCTTAGCACCACTTAGGTAATCTAGATCTGTCATGTGTAATCTTTGTCATTAGGTGCGTTCAGCTGAGGAGACCAGGCGGCAGACAGCTAACTTTCCACTAGCTTTTCAAGCTCCCCTTTGTGTAGTACAGGTTTGTTTCTGGGGGGGTGTAGCTTCTCAGTCAGAAACCACATCTCTCCCATTCCCCCTAACCCCGCCACACACACACACACACACACACACACACACACACACACACACACACACACACACACACACACACACACACACACACACACACACACACACACACACACACACACACACACACACACACACACACACACACACACACACACTTAGAGACAGCCACACAATCAAGCTTAGCTCATGAAATGTGAACAGCAGTGATACACACCACTTCTAGGCCTGGCCTATCTGACTCCCAGGCAACATTCCTCAGTGCTCTTTCCCTATCTGTTGGCTGGATATACAGAATTTAAGGACCTAGACCAAGGTTTCTTAAGTTCAGCACTGTTAGCATTTGGGGCTGAATAATTCTTGGTTGTGAGAGCCTAGCCTGTGCATTGAAGGATGTTTAGCTGCATACCTGGCCTCTACTCGCTTGATGTCAGTAGTAGTTCCCCGCTTTGTAGCAACCAAAATTGTCTCCAGACATTACCAAATGAATGTCCCCTGGTTTGGGGGGAGAGGGCAGACAAAATGACCCCTGACTGAGAACCACTGCCTAGAGTGTTACAGAGCCACTGATGGAAGGAGCATGGGTCCCTGCATCACTGTGGAGTAGAAAGTCAACTGGGTATTACTGCACTGGATTATCAGCTGTGGAAAATGTGAGGTTTGTTTGTTAAAACACATGGTGGTACCTAACCAAACACACTGCTTTGATCTGCTTTGCAAATTGGACTTCTGCATAAGATTCCTTTAAAGAAGGTTTTCCCTCAAAAAGAATAAAATGAACAAAACCTTCAGAAACTTTGGACCCAATTCGGCCTCTTCCCTTTACGGATGAGGACCAGGTACAAAGATGTGAGGTGACTTGTCCAAGATCACCCAGCTAGTGAGCTGCAGAGGCAGGCCCAGGCCTCAGGCCTCCAGAGGCTTTGTCCAATGCCTTAACCAGAAGTCACCCACCTCTAACACTTTTCAGTCAAAACAGATGGAAGTGCGACTTCCCTGATGGCACAGTGGTTAAGAATCTGCCTGCCAACGTAGGGGACACGGGTTCCAGCCCTGGCTGGGGAAGATCCCACATGCCGCGGAGCAGCTAAGCCCCTGTGCCACAGCTACTGAGCCTGTGCTCTAGAGCCCGTGAGCCACAACTACTGAAGCCCAAGTGCCTAGAGCCCCGTGCTCCACAACAAGAGAAGCCACCATGATGAGAAGCCCGCACACTGCAACGAAGAGTAGCCCCCACTTGCCGCAACTAGAGAAAGCCTGCATGCAGCAACAAAGACCCAACACAGCCAAAAATAATTAATTAATTTTTTTAAAAATGGAGGGAAATGGTGAAACCAGCTACACTGAAAAGTAGCGCTATCTCAAAAACCTGGTACAGTTTAACTTGGCCAAAACTTAGGCTGATGTCAGCCTAGTCCTGCAGGTAGGATAGGTGTATAAAGCACCTTTAGTTCATCCCTCCATTGTGTTTTTTCTGCCTGTTCATTGTGTTATATTATCTAAGTCACTATTTGGGGGTAAAACATCTCCTCAGTCTTCAGTTACGCTGTTCAGTGGGGTCTCAAGGAGGTGAGTCCCCAAAGCAGGACCAGCATGGAGTTCCAACTGGGAGGAGAAGAGGACTAAGGGACCAGGAAACCAGGGAAACAGAGGTCCACCAGGTGGCCCAGCCACACCTGCTGTGTGCTCTGAGTGGGGGGACAAGCCCACTTGCTAGTGGAAAAGATGTTTCTAGGAGAACTTGAAGCCTGGCTCTCTTTGGCTCAGGCCCCGGGCACGCTAAGCTTGCAGGCCATTCCTGGGGCAACTGGGTGAGGCTAGTCCTAGCAGGAGACGTTGGCACCTCTTCCCATGTGAGAGAGGCATCCTTTGGAGGAACTATGGAGTAAGCTCACCAGTTAATGCACCTGTACATATGTTTACACCCCACTTCCTCTATTCTACGTCTCTTTATCCCCTGAGCCAGTTCTGACCATGTGGACCCTGGTACTACTTCTGCATTTACAAATTCCCCCCTAGAAGACACCAATAATATGGCCCCTTATTAGCTTTTTCTTACCAGTTTATGGAGAGAAGAATGGGCTTACCTTCCCTGGGGTTTTTACAAAACAGTGATCATCTGTCCCAGGTGGTTAAGTTTCTGTAAATTCTCGCAGGTAGCACAAGCCAGGCTCTCACCCACCAAGGAAGGCTGAATGTCTGCCTTACCACTGCCACATTCACTCGGATCAGTAGTTTCTCTCTTCTGCAAACTAGTCCTTCCAGACAAGTCTTAAATTGGGAGAAAGGGAACAACTATTCTCATTCTTTGAGAATTACAAATTTTATTTTAAGTTGGGATACTCACCAATTTTAAACACTTCTCTCTCTCTCCTTTTTCCTCCAGTTTGGATAACAGTTTTTGGAATTAAACTTAAGGTCTCAAGATGTCTGAGCTGGGAGTTAATTGTTGAATTTTCCTGAGTCATTGTCAAAAAAAAATTTTCATCTTAATTGCTCATGGGGAATAAGTAAAAAAAAATGTGTAGACATCTGAAGTCCTATATGCTTTGTCAAACTAAACTGTTAACAGTCCTGGCCAAAGTGTTTGGACAGTCTGCTGAACTGGGTTATTGTTAAGAGACTTCAGTCTTTAGATATTTAGGTTTTCTTTATTATTATGTTGCAGCATTTGTGGCTTAACCTTGTGGCATCATCCTGAATAGGAAGAAAACGCAGCACGAAAAGTTTCTTTAGAAGCCATCTAACTCCTTGCTACTGAAAGTGTGTCCACAGACTAACCAGCAGTACTGGCACCCCTGGGAGCTTGCTAGAAATGCAGGATTTTAGGCCCCTCCCCAAACCTATTGAATTAGAATCTGCAGTTCAAGAAGGCCCCCAGGTGATTTGTGTACACATTAAAGTTAGAGATGCACTCGTCTAGTCCGGCTCCTTCATCTGCCATGTGAGGGAACTGAGGCCCAGGCAGGTTCTCAGCGTCTCAGAGCGCAAGGAGAAGCCATGGCACAAGACCAGGGGCTGCATCTTGAAAACAAGCTGCCACAAACCACGTCATCTCTCCAGATGCGGGCTCACGGGGTGGCTGAAATCTCTGTGATATTCGCTCTCAACCATACTTAAACACGACCACAAAGTAAGAGAATGTTCTAGAACTGCTTCCATGGTGGGCATTTTTCTAAAAATAACTGAAAGACACCCTTCTGGGACAGATATGAGCTGATGTGGCCATTTCAGACCAGACAGGTAAATAGTGAGTCCCCATCTATTCAGCCCCTGGCTGTGAATAGTTTCTCACTGGTAGCGGGAGCATGGTTGTCTCCTCTACAAGGAAGCAGGAGGTCAGAATCCACAATATTTATGTTGGGATTTTCACTTCTTATATGAGGAAACATCCTCATTAATCCCAAACATGTCTATTATTGAGTAGGTCCCTAAAGTCAGGTGTTCCTTTAAAACAGTAAATGTAACCTGTGTCTCATATTTCAGGTTTGATGCAATTACTGCCTCAGGCAGCCTACCTAGTTCTTTGGGGCTACAGTTTTCAATGTAAACGGGACTAGAAATTCAATAAAACTGGACACACATGTATAGGTTCTAACATTTGCTGTCATTATGAAAAAGAAATTGTTTTTGATTGTGAAACCTTGATATGTGCTAGGAAGCAATGAAAACAATTATTTTAGACACCAAGTTGGAGAGAATAGAATGCTGTGTATTTCCAGTGGGAGAGGAAGACGTTCAAATGCCCTGTCACATATATAGGTCTGAATTCTCTGCCTGCGGCAGAAGCGTCAGGCTGTTAGAGACCTGACAAAAGGAGATCCCAAGGGTTTATGGGCCGGGAGAGAAGGCAGAGAAAGGAGGATTCTCATTCCTTTGTTTTGGGGTTGGATGCAGGTAAATGAGCTGTAACATACCCAGACCAGATCACGAAGTCTGACGTACAGGAGCCACTTAGTGTACGTTCTTTCTTCAACCCCGTCTCTCTTTGCTGCGGGGAGTCAGGCTGATGACATAGCCCTGGCAAGACCCAGAGGTAGATTTGGTTTGCTCAAGATGACTTTATCTGTAGTGGCAAAACATAAAGGAGAATGTTTCTATTGTTACTAAATAAAAGAACAGCTGTATGAATCACGACTGCTTCATGAGAACAGTAGCAGCAGATGCAGAATCTCCACGCCTCTGGGGTCAGGAGAAATTGGATTTCCTGACAAGGACTAGGGTTTCTGTGGGTTTAACCTGAAATGATGGGAGTGGAGCCACCCACAATCCATGCTTGGCTGTCTAGATCTGGAATATTCCAGATGAAGTCAGTGGGAGCACATGGCAATTCTGACCCAGTCTGCTGTGCTGAGACTGCTGGGGCAGAAGAGAAGATGCTAGGAGAAGGCAGAGCGATGTCAGGAGGTGATTCTCAGGGTTCATAGGAAAGGTTACAATAAGCCCATAACGTTTTAGGGGGAAAGAAGTCTGTCTAATGCATCCCAGATTTTCTTTAAAGGAAAATATATAGGTACAATAATGGGGAGGGGACAGAGGGGCAACGATCTTGGAGTTTCAAATACTCTTTGATCAGTTTCTTCTATCAGATTATGACAATTCTGATTTGCCAGGGAATTGGAGATAAATTTGACATTGGGTCCGTGCGAGGTAATGGAGTTAGGTTAAGATAATCCAAATGACACAGGTAGGCCTTCCTGGGTAGTAATAGTCATTTCTTTTTTTAAAAAATTTTATTGAAGTATACTTGATTTACAGTGTGTTAATTTCTGCTGTACAGTGAAGTGACTCAGTTATACATATATATTCGTTTCCATTATGGTTTATCACAGGATATTGAATATAGTTCCCTGTGCTATATAGTAGGACGTTGTTTTTTATCCATCCTATATATACTAGTTTGCATCTGCTGTTCCTAAACTCCCAATCCTTCCCTCCCTCACCACCCCCTTGGCAACCACAGGTCTGTTTGCTATGTCTGTGAGTCTGTTTCTGTTTTGTAGATATGTTCATTTGTGTCGAATATTAGATTCCACATGTAAGTGATATCATATGGTATTTGTGTCTCTCTTTCTGACTTACCTCACTTAGTATGATAATCTCTAGGCCCATCCATGTTGCTGCAAATGGCATTATTTCATTCTTTTTATGGCTGAGAAATATTCCATTTGTGTGTGTGTGTGTGTGTGTGTGTATATATATATATATATATACACCACATTTTCTTTATCCATTCATCTATTAATGGACATTTAGGTTGTTTCCATGTCTTGGCTATAGTAAATAGTGCTGCTTTGAACATACAGGTACATGTATCTTTTCAAATTATGGTTTTGTCTGGATATATGCCCAGGAGTGGGATTGCTGGATCATATGGCAACTCTATTTTTAGTTTTCTGAGGAACCTCCATACTGCTTTCCATAGTGGCTGCACCAATTTACATTCCCACCAACAGTGTAGGAGGGTTCCCTTTTCTCCATACCCTCTCCAACATTTGTTGTTTGTAGACTTTTTAATGATGGCCATTCAGACTGGTGCGAGGTGGTTCCTTATTGTGGTTTTGATTTGCATTTCTCTAATAATTAGTGATGTTGAGCATCTTTTCCTGTGCCTGTTGGTCATCTGTATGTCTTCTTTGGAGAAATGTTTAATTAGATCTTCTGCCCATTTTTTGATTGGGTTGTTTGGTTTTTTGTTATTGAGTTGTAGGAGCTGTTTGTATATTTTGGAAATTAAGCCCTTGTTGGCTGCATCATCTACAGATATTTTCTCCCAGTCCGTAGGCTGCCTTTTCGTTTTGTTTATGGTTCCCTTTGCTGTGCAAAAGCTTAGAAGTTTGATTAGGTTCCATTCTTTAAGTAATAATCATTTCTTACATGGGCATGGATTGTCAGTCTATAGACCGTCCTCATGGCAGTATTGTGAGGAATGTCTCTCTAAGGCTAGTGCTTCTCCTACAAGACCAGTGGCCCTAAAATGGACAACCCACTACACCCTGGAGGGTACACACGATAATCTATTGCTTGCACAAAGAAGCTGTTTAGAGTTTTTCCCCCTAAAAATCAGAAAGAAATTCAGCTTTACCAATATTGACTACACAGATTGAGCTTGGCACGCTTTGTCAGTTTTTATATCAGACAGCCCCACATTACAATGTCCAGGTGTCCATTACAATGTCTCCTGAGGATTGAGGGCATTCCCATGTCTCGGATCAGAGTGACCCCCAGCTTGTTCACTTGCTGCCTCCTGTTGCCCCTTATTCACCTGTAGTGAAGTGAATTGATAGATTTCGGGGTCTTCCTTCCTCTGACAGAGAGGAAAAGCAACTTAGAATGAATCTTGCAAAGAATGGGATAATATTAATGATGCAAACACACACCAAGCCCAGAAAACAGCAGAGCCAGTGTTTCTGTTATTTTTGGTATGTACTCATTGTCTGCCATAGTATGATATTGAAAACAGCAATCTCATCTGAGCTAACAAGTTGCCAAAATATTTTCAAGAAGATGATTTGAAATGTGAATTACCTTCGCTGTCCTTGATGATGAATGTCACCCAGGTATCCATTGTACCTTAATGTAAGTTCAAGGACATTAGGAAGCCATCATGATTAGCAATTCATTTAAAAGCAATACATGTAGGACTTAAAGACAAAACTCTGTAGTCCCCCTCCCTCCACCCCTCCCCCAGGTGGTTGAAGGCATGCGATTCTCACCAGTACTTAAAAATTTTGCCAAATTTAATGATAAATCTTTAAAAGCCTCTCTTGAGATTTCTTACTTAACTGAAAAAGCCACATATGACTGGGTAAATCTGTTCTTCTTGATGCTGTTAAAAATGGTTGAAATAATGCCTAAAATATATTTAGGGACAAACAAAATGCGTTTCTTGTCAGCTGATACTGTTGGAATAGAAATAGAAAATATTGTTGAATGTCTGAAGAAGCAAGGATTAGAGCAGGTGTTGCAGTGTAGGATGTTTGCTATGTAGTTGTATAAAAGCATTTATTTTGTCAATATGTTTCTACTTAGAGTATTTGCTAGATTCTGTTTCAATAATTCAGAAACTAAAGAGCTACTTTAAATTGTGTGTGTGTGTGTGTGCGTGCGTGCGTGTGGTGTGTGTTTTGCCAGTGTGCATACCACATACGAGAAAATATACTGGAAATTATATACCTTCAACAATTATTTCTTTAATTAAAAAATGTTTCATGGAAAACCTAGGTAAATATGACCACTGAGACAGAGATAGGGCCGGATGAAAGTCATTCCCCAAATCGTACAGAGGAAAGCTTTTATAGCAAAGTAGTTAATGCCAGAAGTGCACAGAATGTTATAGGATGTTATCCATATGGGTTAAATTGATAAAAACAAGACCTTTAAAATATAGTGGAGTCCTTAAGCACTGCATAAAGAGATGGATAGTGACCATGAAAATCTTTTGTAATACACGGAGTTTCCTTTTAAATTTCTTGTAAGTTATCTTATGTCAACATATTAAAGGAATTGTTGAACTTAAGATGAGACCCAAAGAGGTTGATTGTTTCTGTGATGACAATTATGCTATCTAGAAAAAATAAAAGTGTCATGAAGAATGAAGGTGGGAAGGAGGCATATTCATTGACTAATTGACCCATGAAGGGTATGACCAGGTGAAATGAACATTTTGCCTTCCCAAAGCTTATCATCTCGGGCTGCATTTAGAACTCTCCTCTTCTTTGCGTTCCCATAATACCCTTTGTATACATCCCCCCACCCATCCACCCACCTTTCCATCTCCCTGTCCTTCCATTCATCCATCCATCCATCTAGCCGTTCATCCATTTATCACCCATTAATCCAACAAATATATATTGATCATCTACTAGATGTCAGCATTCTAGATGGTGGATGTACAAACAGACAATGAACAAAACTATCAATAATCCCAACCATCATGAAACTAACATCCTAAGGAGGGAAAACAGATCATTTGAAAAATAAGATGTATAATAAGTTAGACGGTGATAAATATTACGGAGAAAAACAAAGGAGAAAAGGAAATTAAATTGTGACAGGGAACACACTGCAACTTTTAATTCAGTAATCAGAGAAAGCATCACTGAGAATATCACGTTCGAGTAAACACCCAAAGGAGGTGAGAGGCTGAGTCCTGCAGATACCTGTGCAGTTTACTGAGCAGAGGGAACAGTAAGGATAAAAACCCCAAGGAAGGATTGTGCTTCAGGTTTTATTTGGAGCTGAATGAGTGAGGGGAGAGGAAGCCCTGAGGTCAGAGAGGTGACAAGTCAAAGGAGAGGGGCAGTGGCAGACTCTGCAGAGCCCTGCAAATATTTTGGCTTTTATTCCAAGTGCAGTGAGAAGCCCCTGGAGGGCTCTGTGCAGAGGACATGACTTGGTCTGACTTAACGCTTTAACAGGATTGTTTTGTCTGTGTTATAGAGAATAGACTAAATGGGGGCGTCTTAGTCTGTTCAGGCTGCTGCAACAAAGTACCGTAGACTTGGTGGCTTGAAGCAAGTCCTCTCGGGACTCTTGTAAGGACACTAATCCCATTGAAAGGGCTCCACCCTCATGACCTCATCTCATCCTAATTACCACCCAAAGCCCCTGCTTCCTAATAGCGTCACGTTATGGGGTAGGGCTTCAGCATAGCAACTGGGGGGTGGAGAGACACAAATATTCAGTCCATAACCTGGGGCAGTCACAGAAGTGGAGGCCTATTGGGAGATACTGCGGTAATCAGGGTGTGGTAGTGAGAGGTGATTGGATTCTCAATTATCGTGTTATATTGAAATGATCCACTTTTTTTTCTGTCTCCTACACCTGTATAGGGCATTCCCAGCACCTATCACAATGCCTCACTCATAAAAATCATGAAGTATCTCCTTTTGGTGAATGAACTATGCTCATTTTGAGGGTAGCATAGGGCTAATTGTCTCAACTTGTAGATAAGATGGAAGTGAGGTAGAAAAGGTTATTTATTTAACGATTAAAAGAAAAGTGAGTGGTTGATACTGGGTTATTATGAGAAATAGGATGCTTGGGGGAGTATATTCTTGGTCACAGGGGATGATTTTAAGGAAATCCTTCCTTTCCCAACACAACTCTGGGAATTTGGGTCAGACTCAAAACTGTTTCCATCTGATGTCACACTTGGAACCACTGCATTGCACAATACCTGGACATGCTTTTCCCACAAAATACTTGTGGGTTGTGCCATGTGCTGATTTGTGGATATGTATCTATCTATAGTTTTGAGAAGTCTTCAGCCATTGGGGGGGGGGTCATAAATTCACATAATCATAGAAGCAAAGCAGAAGCCGTGATCTTAAATACTGTTTGTTCAATTCTGTCACCTATAAGATGGGGATAATACTTTTACCTCACAGTGTTCGTGTCAAGATTAAGTAAAAGAGTTAATATAAAGATTTCCGCACTGCTAGGTAAATAGTAATCACTCAAATCTTTGTCCTTTTCAGCCGATGTTATTGTTGAGCTAAAGAAAATTCACAAGGAGAGTATCAGGCATACCTCAGTTTATTGTGCTTTGCTTTATTGCACTTCACAGATACTACATTTTTTGCAAATTGAAGGTTTGTGGCAACTCTGCTTCCAGCAAGTCTACTGGCACCATTTTTCCAGCAGCATGTGCTCACTTCATGTGTCTGTATCACATTTTCATAATTCTCACAATACTTCAAATGTTTTCATTATGACTGTATTTGTTATGGTGATTTGCGATCAGTGATCTTTGATGTTACTATTGTAATTGTTTGGGAGCACCACAAACCATGTCCATATAAGACAGCAAACTTAACTGGTAAATGTGTGTGTTCTGACTGCTCCACTGACCTGTTGTTCCCTCATCTCTCTCCCTTCCCTCGGGCCTCCCTGTTCCCTGAGACGCAGCAATATTGAAATTGGGCCAATGAATAAACCTACAATGGCCTATAAGTGTTCAAGTGAAAGGACGAGGCACATGTCTGTCAGTTTCAATCAAACACTAGAAATGATTAAGCTTAGTGAGGAAGGCATGTCAAAAGCCAAAACAGGCCAAAAGCTAGGCCTCTTGCACCAAACAGTAAGCCAAGTTGTGAATGCAAAGGAAAAGTTCTTGAAGGAGATTAAAAGTGCTACTCCAGTGAACACATGAATGATAAAAAAAGCAAAACAGCCTTATTGCTGATACGGAGAAAGATTTACTGGTCTGAATAGAAAAAATCAAACCAGCCACAACATTCCTTTAAGCTAAAGCCCAATCCAGAACAAGGCCCTGATTCTGTTCCATTCTGTGAAGGCTGAGAGAGGTGAGGAAGCTGAAGAAGAAAAGTTTGAAGTTAGCAGTGGTTGGCTCATGAGATTTAAGGAAAGATGCCGTCTTCATAACATCAAAGTGCAAGGTAGATACCACAGCAAGTGCTGATGTAGAAGCTGCCCCAAGTTATCCAGAAGATCTAGCTGAGATAGTTAATGAAGGTGGCTACACTAAACAGTAGATTTTCAATGTAGACGAAATACCCTTACATTGGAAGAAGATACCATCTAGGACTTTCATAGCTGGAGAGGAGAAGTCAGTGCCTGACTTCAAAGCTTCAGAGAACAGGCTGACTCTCCTGTTAGGGGCTAATGCACCTGATGACTTGAAATTGAAGCCAATGCTCATTTACCATTCTGAAAATCCTAGGTCCCCTAAGAGTTATGCTAAATCTACTCTGACTGTGCTCTATAAATGGAACAACAAAGCCTGAATGAGAGCACATTGGTTTACAACATGGTTTACTGAATATTTTAAGCCCACTCTGGATAACTACTGTTCAGAAAAAAAAAGCCTTTCAAAATATTACTGCTCATTGAGAATGCACCAGCTCACCCTAGAGCTCTGATACAGATGTACAATGAGATGAATGTTGTTTTCATGCCTGCTAGCCCAACATCATTCTGTAGCCCATGGATCAAGGAATAATTTAAAATTTCAAGTCTTAAAATTTAAGAAATATATTTCATAAGACTATAGCTGCCGTAGATAAGTGATTCTTTTTCTTTCTTTTTTTTTTTTTTTTTTGCGGTACACGGGCCTCTCACTGTTGTGGCCCCTCCCGTTGCCGAGCACAGGCTCCGGATGTGCAGGCTCAGCGGCCATGGCTCACGGGCCCAGCCGCTCCGCGGCATGTGGGATCTTCCCGGACCAGGGCACGAACCCGTGTCCCCTGCATCGGCAGGTGGACTCTCAACCACTGCACCACCAGGGAAGCCCAATAAGTGATTCTTTTGATGGATCTGGGCAAAGTAAATTGAAAAACTTCTGGAAAAGGTTCACCATTCTAGATACCTAAAGACCATTTAAGTATCTAAATGATTCATGGGAAGAGGTCAAAATATAAACATTAACAGGAGTTTGGAAGAAGTTGATTCATGGATGACATTGAGAAGTTCAAGACTTCAGTGAAAGAAGTAACTGCAGATGTCATAAAAATAGCAAGAGAACTAAACTTAGAAGTGGAGCTCGATGATGTGACTGAATTGCTGTAATCTCAGATAAAACTTGAATGGATGAGGAGTTGTTTCTTATTGGATGCACAAAGAAAGTGGTTTCTTGAGATGGAATCTGCTCCTGGTGAAGATGCGGTGAAGATTGTTGAAATGACGACAAAGTATTTAGAATATGACATACACTTCGTTGATAAAGAAGCAGCAGTTTGACTCCAGTTTTGAAAGAAGTTCTGTCGTGGGTAAAATACCATTAAACAGCATTGCATGCTACAGAGAAATTGTTTGTGAAAGGAAGAGTCAATTGATGTGGCAGACTTCATTGTTGTCTTATTTTAAGAAACCTCCACAGTCACCCCAACCTTCGGCAACCACCACTCTGATGAGTCAGCAGCCATCAGCTTCAAGGCAATACCCTCCATTGACAAAAAGGTTACAACTTGGTGAAGGCTCAGATGATGGGTAGCATTTTTTAGCAATAAAGTATTTTTAATTAGGGTATGTATATTTTTCTTTAGATGTGATGCTATTGCACATTTAATAGACCACAGTATAGTGTAAACATAACTTTTACATGCACTGGAAAACCAAAAAATGAATGTGACTTGATTTATTACAATATTTACTTTATTGTGATGGTCTGGAACTGAACCTACAGTATCTCTAAGGTACACTTGTAGTATATTTAATGAGCTCATCGTCTAAAGTGGTGGTAGGAGAAGTGGTTCTGCCAAAAAAAAAAAAAATTGTAAGAACTTATATAAAAATAAGAGGATGAATCTATAGTGAGTTATTAAGGAAAAATAGAGTCTGTACCTATTTGTACCCCAGTATAGTGGGTTTATTTGTAATTTGGAAGCTGTTGTCAGCCTGTGAGAACAGCAGTAATTCATGGGTGCAGCTTTGGTCCCCATCAGGACCAGGGTACAAAAGGCCAGTAGAAACTGGGAGGGCTCAATAGATAGGGAGTTTGATGCTGATCAAAACAAATACTGCCAGTAATGATAACGTATTCCAGCTTCTATAGAGAGGCTGGGAATGGGCCAAGATGACAGTTAGAAGAGAGCATAGGTCCCCTGCTCTACTTACAGAGATTATTTTTTTTCTTTCCTTATTCCTTGAGATCAGAACAAAGAAACAATTGACTGGATGTAGAAGTTTCATGACAATTAAGTGACATTTTGTTCAGGATAATTACAGGATTTACACTGTTTCCTTTTGACAGTTGATCAAAGGGAAATGAAAATTTGTAACACACACTGCCCCCATGTAGATCAATAAGTAAGCTGCTGCGTTTAATTTTCTTCCTAGGACTTTGGAAGGCAAACAGGGATCTCTCCAGAATTTTCTTACTCTCTTGCCTCAGTTGGCACTGCCCTATGTAATCGCTCCACTGATGCTTCCAGTGGGTTGCTGTCAGCTTTCATCATACTCAGAAAATGGTCTGGCTTCTCTCTCGGGCTTTCCTGTATTCTGATCTTAAACCCCAGTTAAAGAGCAATGTATTTTGAGTACAGTCTTGAATTTTCTAGTATTCTGAGAACCCATCAACCTGTAAACATTCATTGGCTCCTTCTCTTTTTCTAGAAATGTTTTTATCCCCATGCTATTGACTTTAAGAAGCCTGGATACTGATGGTTTTTACATTTTTATTTCCTGAAAATCTTGTCAGGATTGACGAAAAATATTGTTTTAGTACCTTTGTCCTAAAAAGTGCTGTGAAATTCCAAGGCAGGCCAAACTCAGGAGGTTGGTGGGAGTGATTTTCACCAATGGGGAGGCCTTATGTATAGAAACTTAAACTTGAACGAAGAATATTGAAAGATCCTTCTTGTCTTTCATGTGGGTGCATCTTACAATTGCAGCCTTTTAAACAGAGGTTCTAGGACCTAGTTTTTCAGCCAGTTCTAAGATCTCTTTTTCTTCTCTTTTTATTAAGTAGAACATTTCATGGCCTTGCTAACAGCAGGAAAAAAGTTTTTTCACATTCTACATACTCACCATATCTTTAATTTTCTAAAACTGTAGCTAGTTGCCAAAACTATTCTGGCATTCCATGAAGTGATGCCGTTTGTCATCAGAAAACTTTGAACTCTACGTAATTGCAAAATATCAAAGAACATTTTTATATCCTGACAAGACTTATAAAAACAATTAGACTGCATTTTGTGGGATTTGTTTGGGTTAAATATGATTCTGGTCATCAGAAAAGGATTTTTCTTTTCTTTTTTTTTTTTGGCTAAATGTATCAGTAAAGGTTTAATCAGGAAAAGAGAAACCACGTTAGGTATGTCAAATAAAGGAGGTTTAAAATAGGAGACTGATTCCAAAAGTAAGGCCTGAAGGAACAAAAGAAGGGAAGGTGGGATAACACAGAGGTTAGTGTCAAGCTGCTATTACTGGAAGAACTAAAGAGCCAAGGTGGTGCCCCAGAGCTGAGAAGTGCACTCCTTGGAATTATCCAAGTGTGCATCTGCTCCTGGACCTCCTGATGCTACTGCTGGAACTGCAAAGGCTACTGGACCACAGCCACTCAAGGCTGCTTCTGCTGCACCCGGAACAGTCAGCACCATTGGAGTCCAGAGCCACCTGCTGCCTCCATGGCTGGACATGGGGCTGGAAGCAGAGAGAGGATGAGCAATGGCTTCTCTCCACCTTGCATCTTCCAAACACATGCCAGTGTGTCTCACTGCTTGGATCTAATTGATAGTCAGTTGGCAGGATTCTGGAGAATGTAGCTAGCTGGCAGAGTCCAGCTCACTGCAAAACAGAGCTGAGCCTAGAAGGGAAGGAATAGAATTGAGAGCAAACAGGCAAATGACAGCTCACGTCTGTCCTTCACACAGAGGAAAAATGTGTTCTAGACAAATCTGACATGGAACAACACAATGTGTCACATCCCTCTTTCCAGCTTCATGAATGAATAAATGTTCACTTGGCTTTCTTTTCACTTCCCCAAATATTTTAAATTTTAAATATCTTCCATTTTTTAAATATTTAAAGATGGAATATGAATGAAGAAAATCAAGCAATGCATGCTATAGTTTATCTTATGTAATTTGTTTCTTCAGCAAGTTTTGGAGGAAGGCAGCTTTGGCTTACGCTTTTACAAAATGCTAGATGATATACAAATATTTCTCATTTAATACTTACAACAGCCTTATGAGATAGGAATTACTTATTTTTTAACATCTTTATTGGAGTATAATTGCTTTATAATGGTGTGTTTCTGCTTTATCACAAAGTGAATCAACTATACATATACGTATATCCCCATATCTCCTCCCTCTTGCGTCTCCCTCCCACCCTCCCTATCCCACCCCTCTATCTGGTCACAAAGCAGCGAGCTGATCTCCCTGTGCTATGCGGCTGCTTCCCACTAGCTATCTATTTTACATTTGGTAGTGTATATATGTCCATGCCACTCTCTCACTTCGTCCCAGCTTCCCCTTCCCCCTCCCCGTGTCCTCAAGTCCATTCTCTACGTCTGCGTCTTTATTTATGTCCTGCCCCTAGGTTCTTTAGAACCTTTCTTTTTTTTTTAGATTCCATATATATGTGTTAGCATATGGTATTTGTTTTTCTCTTTCTGACTTCACTCTGTATGACAGGCTCTAGGTCCATCCACCTCACTACAAATAACTCAATTTTGTTTCTTTTTATGGCTGAGAAATATTCCATTGTATGTATGTGCCACATCTTCTTTATCCATTCATCTGTCGATGGACACTTAGGTTGCTTCCATGTCCTGGCGATTGTAAATAGTGCTGCAGTGAGCATTGTGGTACATGACTCTTTTTGAATTATGGTTTTCTCAGGGTATATGCCCAGTAGTGGAATTGCTGAGGCGTATGGTAGTTCTATTTGTAGTTTTTCAAGGAACCTCCATACTATAAAACTCTTAGAGGAAAATATAGGCAGAACACTCTATGACATAAATCACAGCAGGATTCCTTTTGACCCACCTCCTAGAGAAATGGAAATAAAAATAAACAAATGGGACCTAATGAAACTTAAAAGCTTTTGCACAGCAAAGGAAACCATAAACAAGTCGAAAAGACAAACCTCAGGATGGGAGAAAATATTTGCAAACCAAGCAACTGACAAAGGATTAATCTCCAAAATTTACAAGCAGCTCATGCAGCTCAATAGCAAAAAAACAACCCAATCCAAAAATGGGCAGAAGACCTAAGTAGACATTTCTCCAAAGAAGACATACAGTTTGCCAACAAACACATGAAAGGATGCTCTACATCACTAATCATTAGAGAAATGAAAATCAAAACTACAATGAGGTATCACCTCACTCCAGTCAGAATGGCCATCATCAAAACATCTACAAACAATAAATGCTAGAGAGGGTGTGGAGAAAAGTGAACCCTCTTGCACTGTTGGTGGGAATGTAAATTGATACAGCCACTAAGGAATTACTTTTATAGGCACCACCGTCACTCCCCAAGAAAGCAGAGTCTCAGACAGACCTTCACATCTCTTCGTCTCCAGAGCAGGGACAAGAACTCTGCCTAGCACTTTCCAGCCAGCACATGGTGGCTTTGCAGCCTGGAAAATAATGGCAGTTTTTTGCTTGCAACCCAAGAGAGATCTTGATGTGGGAAAAATAGGATTTGTAAATAGGTTGCCAGAATATTTTTTTCTACTGTAATACTACTGTGAACTCAAGGAAACAGTGTACACTCCAGTGCTTACTGGTGCCCATCTTGAATTTCCAGATCTCTTTGCTTGAATCTCTTTATAACACAGGTTTCATTGGCCTTTTATAATATTCATTTGCTTCTCTGTCATTTCCTCCCAATAGATTATTGTAAGCACCTTGAGGACCACCGCGGTGGTTACATTCATCTCTGAACCCCACACAGAGCCTGGTGGAGGGCTAGCAGTTAGGAAGAGCTCGAGAAATGTGTGGCTATTGGATTGTGGGTTTTGGAAGGTCCTGCCCTCGTCATGGGCTGTGTAGAGCCAGACCACAGGAATCACGACTTTCAGAGACAACTTAGTTCATATCCTGTCTTCACTACTTACTAGCCTGGGAAGGTTATTAATTTTTCTGTACTCTCTTCCATAAAATGGAAATAATACCTACCCCTCAAGGGTCATTGTAAAAATATGTTGGTGTTCATGTACAAAAATTTTCAGATGCTATAGCTAGCATAGGCTAAGTGCTTAATAAATACCAGTTTACCATTGTATAATTTTTTATTGGTTAAAAAAACAATAATTTCATCAGGACTCAATAAAAGTATATTAAGTGATTAACAAAGAGATCTGTAAATGAGAAATCAGAAAGACTTAGCTCATTTATATGTTGAATATCTGGAAGCTTTCTGGGGGGAGAAAGCAACTGGTTGAACTGAAGTGACCTGAGTTTTCAAGCACAGGTGTAGGTGTCTTAGTCCATTTGGGCTGCGGTAACAGAATACCATAATGCATAGCTTATAAATAACAAATATTTATTTCTCACAGACTAGAGCCTGGAAAGTCTAAGATCAAGGTGCTGGCATATTTAGTGTCTAGTGCAGGCCCACTTCCTGGTTCATAGATGGGTGTCTTCTTGCTGTGTCCTCACATGGCAGAAGGGGCAAAGGGGCTCTCTAGAGCTTCTTTTAGTAGGGCTCTAATTCCATTCATGCAGGCTCTGCCCTTATAACCTATTTACCTCTCCAAGTCCCCACCTCCTAATACCATCCATTGGGGGTTAGAATTTCAATATATGAATTTTAGGGGGACACATTCAGTGTATAATAGTAGTGGATAAATCACATCATCTCTGTGTGTATGTGTGTGTACTTGCACACATGGTATCACAGTATTCACTTCCTCTGCAAAACTATCCTCTGGAATTTCACATGCAGATTTACTCTTACCATGAATTTACTATACACTTGATGAGTAAAAGGTCCCTATTTGGTTTTGCTCCCCTGTTGCTTTCCCAAGTAACTGGGTATTTGCCATTTCCTGCTATGAAAGCACTAGAAGGCTGGTGCCAATGTAGATAGTTCAAATATTGGCTGCATACATTCAAGTGTTTTGTTTTGGAGAAGTTGAGGGTCAAGGATCAACGTACTGTGACATTTGTAGCTTTGGTTTAACCTGGAAAAGCTACTTTGAAATTAGCTTTTTCATGCATCACACCATGGTCAGAATGCCTTTAGAGCCTATCCCATTCTTCATCAGGGATTCCTTTGTTACCAGGGCACATGTTACTTTGGCAAAAACTGAAGAAACTGGATATGATTTTTCAGAAAATTCAAAACTGATAAAAACTGGTTTTCCTTAATATTTCACATCCCTAGACCCTAGTCCAAGTTGAAGAAACCACACTTGAGTCAGTTTTCTAAATTCAGATCATACATCTGTATCTTTTTGTGGGGTCTTTATCCTAAAAACTGAATTTTAGTTCATTCATTCACATATCCATTCATTCATTCATTGAACAAGTACATTTTGATCACTTGCCACGTGCCAGGCACTGTTCAATGCTGTGAATACAGAGTGAATAAAATAGGCAACGTCCCTAGGTTAGAAATGTTAAAGCTAAATAATCCCTAACTTCTTAATACTTCAAAAGCACCTTAATTTTTGATGCCATTTTTCATTAAAGCAGGATTACCACTATCTGTGTGCAAAATTCCTGGAGGTCAGCAGGTGAAGGGTGGAGGATGGTGGTTGCTTTACAGATGGCCAAGTGGCTTCATACTTGAGTCCCTCTTAATAATAAAAAATAAACGAAAATACCTACCCTTATAGTTATGAAGGGGACTGTTCTACATTAGTCAGGAGCCTCTGATTGCTAGTAGCAGATAACCTAATTTAGAATGTTCTAGACAATAAAGAGAGCCTAACAAAAGAAAAGTTGAGAAGAAGGGAGGCTTTCGACACTGTTTCATTCACAGGTTTGTGAGATGATAGGGCCTCATCAGCCCCATTTTTCTGAAATTCTTGTGGAACCTCAGCCCAGAGCCCTAGCTTCTTCCCTCACTGTGGTGTGTTTACCGCTGGGACGTGGGTCATCCTTTCCTCTTCACTCTGTTTAAAGGGCGCCGTGCTCTTTATCTCACCAGGCGTGACTTATGGGAAGCATTAGAACAGTGTAACTGCAAATAAGGTCATTCCTTCATCAAGGTCCGAAATCCTTTAAGGAATATATACAGATGTACATGAGTTAACAACATGTTAGAAAATGGCGTGGCACTGCCGCAGACTCTTCTGGTAAAAACCAGGGGGGTGGGAAGGAATTTAGGTGGAGATTAACATAAAGCTGAAATCATCATTACCATCATCATCTCACTGAGCAGACTGGGAACTGGGGAGAGAAAGATATTAGTTTTGGAATTATACAAAGCTATATCTGGTGAGGATTGAAATCTGGGTCTCAGTGAATACAGAAGTACTAAATACAATTTACAGACAGGGAAATACAAATGGCAAACAAATATATGAAAAAATGTTCAACTCTCCAGTAGGGCAAGAAATAAAAATCTGAGTGATGACAGGTTGTTATTTGGCACTTATAAACGAAGAACAATAAATAAATTATAGATAGATCAATCGATCTAGATCTAGATCTAGATCTAGATCTATCTGATGCAGTGCTAACAAGCCTGTGGAGATACAGTACATCCAGTTCTTGCTAGTGGCTAGAAAAACAGTTACAGTTCATTTAAAAGTCTGATGAGAAGTAGTATCAAAGGCACAACTTTCAGTACCTATGACTCGGTAGTCACTTTCATTAGTCTCTTTTGCCCAAGGAAACAACTCAAAGGAAAAAAAGTAAACGTATAAAGATGTTTATGTGTTGCTATTTATAATAGAGAAAATCTAGAAGCAACTGAAATCTGAAGCAGTCAGAGAATTAAATATTAAATATACCATGGCATATCAGTTCATTGGAATTCATGTAGCAACTGGAAAGGATAAATATGGAGGCTCTGAAGGCTTCAGAAGGGATTCATTAGCCCACAGTGAGTGGAAAGGAGGGAAGACCTTTGGCTTCTGGATTTGAGTGCCAGCTCTTGTGTGAACTAACTCCGCGGATTAAGTCAGGCACCTCAGGCAAGTGATGGTCACTCCTCTAAAACTCAGTTTCTTCATATCTGTAATAATGGTACTTACCTCATGGGGCTGTTATGAAGATCAAATGAGGTCACTCACATAAAGCACTCAGTGCCAAGTGCAAAACAAGCCAATAAAAGAATCATACCTAAATATTATCTTTGTAACTATGTTCATTTTTCTCTGTGTCAAAATTAAAGGTTAGAAGAGAGCATGAGAAAAACATGGGGGAAAAGTCTTAAGCAGGTTAATGGAATGGGTGAATATTTTATTTTTGAGTATTTCCCTTTATAATGTTTTATATGTTGACATTTTTAAAAATGTATTTCTAAGTTCAGACGCCTCCCAGGGCGAAGTCCTCATATCAGGGCCCCTCCTCTTTCTGGCAGCTGGAAAGCCCCATTTCGCAACCCTGCCACAGCTCTCAGAATGCAGACATTAAGCCGGGGGAGTCCACTGCACAGATTTTAAATGGACCAATTGTATCTTTATCCTTTCCGCAGCTGTTTTTGGAGAAGCTGCTGTTCTTAGATGCCTGATTATCCAACACCTGTGAGGATATGGTATCGCTCCCTGAGAACCAAATCACGTTTGAAATTTCTGGTGTCAGAGGGTCTTTTAAAAAATGGTTGGCTTAGCATTTCCTCAGAATGCTGCATTCATGGGAGGGGTCTTCCACCTGACCTGTCGGGAACAATGTGTCTTTCAGACTGTGGCCGCAGTGAATGGGACGCTCTGAACCTCCTCTCTTTAGGGTTATTATTCTGAAATCTTCATTGTCGACAGTGCCCCCTTGGCAGCTGGATAGTAAAATGCATCTTTCTATCAATTCAGTCTCTTTCCTTTTTTTGGTAGTTGATTGGCTAGAGAAGCAAAAGCCAGCATAGCTACATTTTATTTCTGTGCACCTGCATTATTTATGCTGTCAGAATCTCAAGGCAATAGGCTGAAACCGTGATTATCATTAGGCTTGGGAACTGCAAAGACAGGCAAAAGAGACTTTCTTTTAATGTGGGTGGCAGAAAAATAAAATGACAACCCAGAAAGAACGAATTCTAAGGCATGAACTCTAAAAACGATCTGCCAATTAACTATGAAGAGGAGGGCATCTTAATCAAGCACTTTATCTGCTGGCCAGGCTTCCTGGGGCTCGTTTGCTTGCCACTCCAACTAGGAGGGAAGGGTTGATTCCGTAGCCTTGCAGAGCGCCTTCCCAGGAGGAAGGACAAGGGGCTTCTATTCTGGTACATGAATCCTTATGAGAAGTGCTCAGTTTGGGTTTGACCAAGGAATTGGAGCTGCTGGCAGTGCGGAGAGAGGCAGAGACATCCTAAAGGGCTTCTGTGGTTGGGTGATGAAAACCATCTTCTGATTTTGAAATGGACAGAGACATTCTGGAGACCAGGCCATGAAGAGACCAGGGAATGTGCAAATATAATTTATCAGATATCTTTCTGAGTATAATCACTCGATTATCTTCAAGTCTACCTTTTCATGCAGTAAAAACGGGCAAGCAGCTGACATATGGGGAAGAGTGTGGGGTCCTTTGTGTAATGGACAGATTTTCATCATGAACCCTAATCCTGTGACTTTTGTATGGCTCAGTCTGGACAAATCCTATAATTAAAGACGTTCTAAAGATGTCTAGTGTCTGGGGATAATGGATTTGCTGAGGGTGATCATTTGATGTTATACGTCACGCAAGGTGTGTACTGGGTACCTGGGGGCCATTTGCATAGTGCCCTTTGTGCCAGTAGAAGATACATTCTCTCTACAATCAGCATGTGTTACCGTTAGAATCAGAAAAGAACTTTTGAAAGAACATTACTTTAAAAAGTTTAGTTGGTCTCTGAATTAGAGCTCAGATGACCTAGGGTCCAATGTGCCACCTGTTAGCTGTGTGTCCTTGAGCGAGTGGCTCAGTTACCTGTTTACATTCGTTTACAAAGCCCTCTATAAGCTGCCCACAACCGGCTTGCTCATCGTGTGCCACTTACTTTTCTCAGCGCTCTGCCATCCTGGCCTCTCAGTTCCTCTAACATGCCATGTGGCCTCTCGTCTCTGAGGTTTTAAACCCACTGTTTTCTCTGCTCAGTACATCTCCCAGCTCCTCAGCTGGCTCACTCCTCTTTATTCTTCACTCAAGGGTCATATCTTCTGAGAGCTTTTCTGTGAAATCCCAGACTGCATTATGTTCTCCTGGGCTGGCACCGGGTAGCTCTCCTTCTATGTCACTCATTATTTACTAAATGTTGTAATTGTTCAGTAACTATAAATTCCATGAGGCCAAAGTCTGTGTCTTTCTTATTCATTGCTGTGTCCTCTGACACACAGAGAAAGCACTCACTGAAGATTATTAGGTGAATGCATGAACAAATGAATGCAATGATCGAGGTAATGAAAGTCTTTTCCATTTTGAGGAAGCAGTGACACTAATTGAGTGAAGGACAAAGATGATTGTGTTTATATTAGAGATCACTTGCTTCAAATGATGGAATGCCCACTCAGGCTGGTGAGGCAAAAAGAGAAGTTACTGATTTGATGTTGCGGTGCGCCTGGGTGTAACTATAGGAACTGGAGAGGCCCTGCAGAGCTCAGAGACTACCTGGGGACTCATGCTGTAGGACTCCGACTCCAAGCCCCTCATCCTTTTTTAGAAGGTTTCCACTGATACTCATTCCCAAGTGAACAGCCTTACTGAGTCAGAAATCTTCCTTTCATCTTGACTTCACGATTCTCCTCCTTTGGTGAGGGTCCCCCCGCCCTTCCCCCGAGCCCCTACCAAATTGCTTCTCTCCTCCCATTCCTGTTTCAACTCTGTTTGCTGGGAATTATTTCCTCATGAAATTCCTTATAAAAAATTTCTTGGAGAAAAGGCCAACGTCAAGTCTTGTTGCTCTGGAAGGTTTTGAGTCCCTCCAGCCCTGGCACAAGTGTATCCGGGCACTGTGGGCTCTCACTCCTTTTTGGTGAGGTTGCTGATCTCATGACACTCATCCTCAGGAGCTCGGAGGATGCTGACAGCTTTACACCATGGGAAACTTAATAACTGAACATCTCATTTTTGATAGGTTAAATATGATTCTATGCTGTGGTTTCAACTGTCATTAAATGCTATTAAGTGGAAATATAGGCTATGAAAATATAAATTCATAGTTCTCTTGATGTTAGGAACTATTATAATTTACTTACTAAGGAATTCCATGAAAATAAGAAATCACACTTCAAGTAAATTTATTCTTTAGAAAGCGTAAACTTAGGTAACCTGGACCCTAATTAGCACATTTGTTAATTATTCTTCCTAATTGTGAAGTTTAGCTTTCTGTTAACTGTATCAGATGCACTACTAAACTTGAGCATCACTCTTTATCACCACCCTGCAGGGCCATTAGTACTGCTATTTCACAGATAATAAAATGAAGACTCAGAGGGGTTAAGTAAGTTGTTTGAAGTCACAGAAATGAAAAAGTCATGTTTTGGGTGCCCACATTTAAATCTGAGTGTACCCGATTCCAAAGTTCATACCCTTTCCATTATAATGCAGCAAGAACCCTTGATACCCACGTTTTGTACAAAAACTCAACAAAATGCATGACTTGGGGCTGCAGATAAATTTCAGGATTGATTCTCTCTTCTTGTTTATAGGAGTTGCATTTCAACACGGGCACCACAGAAAGCATCTAGATTCTTCATGCTTTTCAGTCTATTCCTTTATCTCTTGGAAGTAGGAAGGAATAGAATCCTTGATGATCTGTAAAAATCAGGTTTATAAATGTACAAGAGTGTCTGACGGCAAGGAGAGAGTTATGATTCTAAACCAATCTTTAAAAAGAAAAAAGCAAAAACAAAGATCAATGTTTGTTCTAATTGTACTGGATGTTGCTGATGGAAAATTAATATTTTGCAACTTTCCTTTTTGTATGAGAAATTAAAGAGGTAATTTGTCAACCATTTTCCCATGAAATCCTTAGTTTCATGTGAAAAATTATCTCTCTTTAAAAGAAAAGAATTTATATCCCTCATGCAATCTATGAAAAGGCAAGCAGGGTGAAAGGAGAGCCCATTTTTATTCCCTGAGTAATTTTGTTGTTTCTTTTCTCGTTTTTCTTTATCTTCAACCCATGTGACTCTTCAGTGTCTAGAAAGACTTTAAAGAATCTTCACATGATTATTACCAAATATTAATTAAAGGTTACTAATTTAATTACCTGGAGAAAATGAAGAGCTGTTTTCTAGGATTCTTTTGCAATGCTTTTGCAAAAAGCAAAATGCATTGCATTCTGTTTTCTTCTAGATGGATTCCTGGAATTTCATGAAATTTCATAGCTTATTTAACATCTGACATTTCACTTGCACAGAGTTCCCTCCCCTCCCCCTTTTTTTAATGGTGGAAACTCTAACACTTGGGAATAGGTTTGACATATAATAATTGTGCCTTAAATATGAGAGAACTTCCTCCCTCTCTCTCTCACTCTCTCTCTCTCTCTCTCATCTAAAAGTCCAGAGGGAAGAAATGTAGGACTGGATTGACAGCTTTTTTCCATGAAGTCTTTGGGAATCAGGCTTCTTCCAGCTCATAGCTCCACCATCCATCTCTAGGATATATAGCCCGCTTCCTCATGGTCCACTGGTGGCCATCACCTCCATGCTCCCAAGCAGTAGGATGGTAAACAGAATAAAACAACGAAAAGGGCTCAGACACGTGTGTTTGCTCATTTGTTTTTAAGGAAGGTTCTGGAAGCTACACATGACATATCTATCTACATCCAGTTGGCCTGTTTTAATCACAAAGCTACAGAGCTAGAAGGGAGGCTAGAAAAATGTCTTTATTCTGGGCAGCTATATCCCAGCTCTTCTTTGCCCAGCTACTTGAGGTAGAAACTTAGATCATGGATTTTTAAACCTTTTAAAAAATTAATGTTTTTATTGATTCAGGGTCAAATGAAATAGAATCGTGGAAGTGCTATGTGAACCATAAAGCACAATACAAGGGTGCTACTCTTACCACTGTTTCAGTGACTGTGCCCAGTCAGCTTGCGATGATTAGTTTTAGCATGGCTCTCTTTAACTGTCTTTTCCCCTGATCTCTGTTATACTGTCTGCCACATTTGGTATCACACCCAGCTGTTGGGCTTCACTAATTTTTGGCTGATTGCTCTAGTATTTCTTACAGTGCTCTGGGGCATAAATTGCTCCACAGTATGATCCAATTAAATTCACTAGGGGCAGTTTTTGAGGCCAATCTGTTTGTTCTGATCCCAGAAGGGCTCTTTTTAGCTGTTTCTTTCCCTGGTTCTCTCTGGTAAACTAGCTGGTCTACAGGTTAGCTTTTGCTCTTCTATCAGTCTCCTCTCAATTGTTTACCATCAAAATCTCCATTATTTTCAAGAGCAACCTTAAGCTTGAACTTCCCCACATTCTATTTAATAAAGTCAGTTCCTCTGTGAAGATCTACAGATCTCTCTGCTCTCAGGGATTGTCTCTCCCTCTGGGAAAAACCTCTGGACATGGAGCAGTGTTGGTAGCCTAGTCTCAGATTGCCTCTGGAATAGAACCTCTGCCCTACAAGTGAGCTGGATTGAGGGTAATAAGGGCCTCAGGATTTTTGACCTGTTGTGCCTGGAGTAGAGCATCTGCCCCTACGAGTGGGGGCTAGGTGGAGGAAGGGTGCCCCCAACCTCTTGGCTGCACTGACCAGGAATTTAACACCAGAGCTGGAGAAACGCTGATGGCCTGCCTTTCCCAGTGAGATACTGTGTCCCTTTATCAAGAGCTGAGGGGAAAAGGAGCCCAGTCTTATTGGTTACACCTTTCCAGGATGGAGCATGCGTGGAAGTGACTTAAAAGTGCCACAGATTCTCAATGTTCTTATCAAGTTTTAGTATGTTTTCTTGAATAAATGTTTCCTCATTGGCTCTATACCCTAAGGACAATTCTCAGAGACTTTCTATGATATTTAAAAATACTTTCACAAGTTATGCTTGTTTCACTAGGGAACAGGGCCACGGAGGTCCTCAAAGTACCATGCTAAAAGTGGAACCTCAGTATTTTTTTTAAACAGATATAATAATTTCCATTAAGTAGTGCTTTAGGTGCATATAAATTTTGATACATTATATTATTCAGTTCAAAATATTTTTACATTGCAATGTAAATCTTTTTAATTCATGGATTATTTAGAAATGTATTGCTTGGTTTCCATTTAGAGATTTTCTGTTTGTCTATTTAATACTGAGTCCTAGCTTTGTTCCGCTGTGTACAGAGTATACTCTGTGATTTTGATAATTTATAATATATTGAAAAACTCCTGTAGCCCAGCATATAGTCAGTATTGTTAAATATATTTGAGAGGAAAGTTGTGTATTTTGTAATTCTTGAGATCATCATTCTTCATGTGTTAATCAAGTCGGATTGGTTAATTGCATCATTAAAATATTCTGTACCTCTACCTTATTTTGCTACTTGTTCTGTAAGTTATTGAAAAAAATATGTTAAACCAATACTATGAGTGAATTTTTCTATTTATCTTGATGCTATTTTATTAGGTGCATGCATATTTAAAGCAGTGAATTAGGAAGTGTTCTTCTATGTCTCTAGTAGTATCTCTTGCTTATATTACAAGTAAGTACTATTGCTTGATAATAATGCTACAACAGTTTTTGCTTGTTAGTTTGTGTATCAATTTTCATCTCTTACGTGAAGAGTTAGAATTTTCTTATTAATACAGTCTGATGTTTTTGCCTTTTAATTAGAATATTTGGTCAGTTTATATATTATAGTAATCACTGTCATTATTTACATGTTTGCAGTTAACTCTTCAATGTTACTATTGAGTTGGCCAAAAAAGTTCGTTTGGGTTTTTCTGTAAGATGTTGCAGAAAAACCCAAACGAACGTTTTGGTCAACCCAATATTTCTACCTATTTATCCTATCATTTTCTCTCCCCCCCCACCCACCTTTTTTTGCTTCTTTTGGGAATCAAGTAATTTTTAAAATCATTTTCCTGCTGTATTAGTTTATTAGCTATACATTCTTTTGTTATTCTTTTAATGGATATTACAAGGATTACATTGTGCACCCTTATCTTATTAGAGACTATTATTAATTAGTACTTTGACCAGAATACAAGAGTCTTAGAAAACTTTAATTCTGTTCATCCTCTCTACCTTTTGTGCTAATGTTGCCCTATATTTTGAATCTACACACATTTTAACCCCTACAAGACATGGGGGTTTATAAAGTTGGTATTCATTTAAATTTATCTATATATCTGCCCTTTCTGTATCTCTGTGTTTCCATGTGGGATCATTTTTCTTCTGCTTAAACAACTCTTCAGAAATTTATGCAATTCTATTGGAACAAATTGCCTCGGTTTTTGACTGAAATGTCTTATGTCACCTTCATTTAAAAATTTTTAATTAAACTTTTATTTTGAGATAAGTGTAGATTCACATGCAGTTGTGGGACACAATACAGAGAGAACCCATATACCCTCTACCCACTTTCTCTTAAAGGTAACGTCTTGCAGAGCTGTAGTACAATGTTACAGCCAGGATATTGACATTAATACAGTCAAGATGCAGAATGTTTCCATCACACTATAAGCATCCCTCCTGTTGTCCTTTTACAGCCATAGGCACTTCCCCTAATTCCCTCCTTAATCTCTGGCAACCACTGATCTATTTTTCATTTCTATAATTTTGTCATACTGTTATAGAAATGGAATTGTGCAGTAAGTGACCTTTTGAGATTAGTTTTTTACACTCGGAAAAATTCTCTGGACATTCATGCAGGTTTTTATGTGCATCATAATTTGTGTCACTTTACTACTAAGTAGTACTCTATAGTATGGATGTACTAAAATGTGTTCACCCATTCACTCATTGAAAGCACCTGAGTTGTTTCCAATTATTGACCATCACAAAGAGGTACTAAAAGCATTTGTATACAAGCTTTTCTGTTAGCATAAGCCTTCATTTCTCTGGAATACCCAGGAGTACAATTGCATGAGTACATACAGTAGTTGCATGTTTAATTTTTTAAAAAACTGCCAAAATGTTTTCTGTAGTGGCTGTACCATTTTACTTTCCCACTAGCAATACGAGTGATTCAGTTTCTCTGTCAGCATTTGGTATTGTCACTTTTTTATTTTAGTCATTTTGACAGGTGTGTAGTAGTATCTCATTATGGTTTTACCTTGCATTTCCCTAATAGCTAATGATGCTGGAAAATCATTTTGTGTGCTTATTTGTCATCTTTGTACATTCTTGGGGAAAATATCTTTTCCTGTATTTTGCCAGTTTTCTGATTGGCTTGTTTGTTTTACTGTTGATTTTTACTGTTAAAAATTTTGCCAATTTTCTAATTGGCTTGTTTGTTTTACTGTTGATTTTTTTTGCTCCTTATAAATTAATATAATTTTTTTGTTTCACTGCTTTAAGATTTTGTCTTTGTCTTTAGTTTTCAGTAGATTGGTCACGATGTGTCTATGTGTGGTTTTCTTTGTAATTATCCTGTTTGGGATATATAGGGCTTCTTAAATCTGTTGTTTCATATCTTTTATAAGTTTTGGAAACTTCTCAGCCAATTCTCTTCAAATATTGCTTCTGTCCTATCTCTCTCTCCTCTTCTCTCCTCTCCCTAATATACATGTTAGCCTTTTCATATGTCCCAAATGTCTCTTACATTATTTTCAGTATTTTCCATTCTTTTAGTCTTCAGACTAGATATTGTCTGCTAATCATTCGTTTCACTATTTTTCTCTTTTGCTATATCTTCTATGTTCTTGAACCCATCTGTTGTGCTCGTAATTGTATTTTTCAATTAAATTTAATATGTTCTCTTTTTTATAGATTTTACTATTTTGCACGTGGAACTCTCCATCCTGCTATTTCCTTGAACATATTAATTATACTGTGGACTCGTAAATAACACAGGTTTGAACTGTGTGGGTCCACTTATGTGGGTTTTTTTTTTTTTTTCACTAAATACACAATACAGTACTACACAATTTATGGTTGGTTGAATCTGTGGGTGTGGGACTGCAGATATGGAGGGCCGACTGTAAACCTAGACCCAGATTATCAACTGTGTGGACAGTCAACTTCCAGATTGTTCAAGGGTCAACTGTGGTCATTTTAAAGTCTCTGTCTGATAATTATAGAAGATAAATCATCTATGGATCTATTTCTACTGTCTATTTTTTCCTCTTGGATTTTGGTCAGTTATACCTATTTCCTAGCATGATTAATGATTTTGGAGTGAATTGGCAATGGTATATGAAAAATGGCAGAGGTTCTGTATGATGTTATCTTCCCTTAAAGAAGGTTAATTTTCTCTGGAAAATAGTAAGAATAGGGGTGAATTACCTTGATCCAACTAGGTATTGTAATGATTCTAGGATGGATCCAGGTTTTTGTGAGGATGCATCTATTTTCTGTTTTCCATTACTTCTGGGGCCTTTCAGTTATGAGGCCTGAAAACTTAGGATGTTCACAAGCTCCAGCTCCTTGAAGGATCCTGAACTCCCAAACATAAACTCACCCTTTGTGTTTTTATCTTATTTGCTGCATATTAATGCTTTGTCTAACACCATCTAGGAATTGGCAGGTGCTTTAAGGGGAAAACAGTTCAGAATGTTGGGATCTCTTCTCTGTGATTCCTTTTTTTTAAACCAGGATCTCAATCCCTGAAGTCCTGGATGTTTTTGAATATTTGAATCCCCAATTTTTGTCTCTCCAGTTTTGAGAATGCCAAAAACCCCATACCACTTAGGAATTATCAAATAATTTGAGGAGAAAAGTAGCAGATAATGTGGAGAATGCTGGGCTTACATCAATTTATATTCCTTTTATCTGGGATCTTGGCACTTATAGGTTTTGCTGCCTTTGCTACTCTTTGATGCCTTCCAACCACTTAAAAAAAATCAAGCTATTATTATCTCAGTGAGAGTATTAGTTTGAATACAAAAAACTCCATCATACTGGGAAACAGAAGTTACCCAAGCCTGTGTAGTCCAGATGTTTGCTTCACTTAAGACTATAATAATTTGGGTGATTTCATTCAGGATATTTTCAGTTACTTTGCCCATTTTCCTTTATTCAAATCTTCTGAATTAGATTTTTCTTGCCATATTACACCTTAGGACAAACCTAGATTAAGATCACCAGAGTTCCCAAATGCAGAAAAGATAAGTTGGCCTTCTCCCCCTCATAAGAAATTAAAAATAAAAACAACCTTCAAGTATAAAATAACCATAAGAAATAAATCAATGCTTTCTAAAAATATATCAAATGTAAATTATTTCCAAAATTTATGGAGCCAGGTTTCCTGGGTGTAGATCCTGGCTCTGCCATGTGCTAGATAGGCAAGTTACTTAATCACTCTATGCTTAAGTTTCTTTAGTTATGAAATGTGGAAATGAGTGATGCCTACCTCATAGTTATTATAGTGAATAATTTAATATACGTATAGCACTTAGAACAATGCTCCAGATATAGTAAGTGCTCGATTAATCAGTTAATGTAAAAGATTATCCAACATTAACAGCTATAACCATAAAATACATCAGCATATAACTTATGTGCACTCATAATAAATATGATTTAATAGAGATAAGTTTGATTTATTTGGCAAATTTACTTGAACCCATTCATCGCTAGAAAATTTTGTGATAACTCAACATTTTTGGTTTTGTTTTTCCTTCCTTTGCCTTTTTGGGGGGTTGAGGGGAGGCTCTCCCTTCTCTGTTAGCAGGAATAAAAAGGAAACATTTCTTTCTCAGCATTTTGAGGAGTCACTCAACATTTATTGAGCATTTGTGTTCTGGTCCTTGTGCTATTAACCATAGGGTTGTAGAGATGAATAAGATTCATCCTTTCCCTGAAGGTCTTAGACTTATCAGAGTCAGACAGATAAGTAAGAAATTACATATACATTGAGCCACTGACCCTGTCACAGGGTATCAGAATTTTAAAATCCTCACAACAACCTTAGGATGTAGGCACTAAGGCTCAGAGCACTTGAGTAACTTACCCAGATGAGATTTGAACCCAGTGCTTCCAAACAATAGGTCTATGGCCTTCCCACTAATGCTGAGACAGGGATACAGCAAAACTTCTACCTAGAAACATCAAATAAAAGGCTGATTGTAGTTGTCTACTCATTGCCTAAAACACCTGTTAATTCAGGTATGTGAACCCAAGTCAGAATGCTTGTTTAGTAGCATTTAAGTGTTATTTCCGACAGAGTGGTCAAACTAATAATAAGGAGCCCTGACATTCATACAGCAAGTGAAAACTATGGTGCAGAAGTATTTTTGAATGGGTATTTTTAAATTAAGTGAATCATTTTTACCTAAAAATATGAGTTATTATTTTAAAAAGAAAATGACTCATATTGTCTTCAATGCAGTGGGCTGTGATTGGAAAAGGCCCTCATATGTATTTCCTATGATATTTTTACCTACATTGGGATTAATTAGCCAAATGGGTAGAAACCTGAGCTCCAAAGAGATCATCGTCACAATTTCAACTCTGCAAGAGACCAGTGACTTCCTTAGCTGTAAGAGGAATCTCTAATTCTAGACAGTTTGCAAAGGGAAATGAGTGATGGCAGGTTGGAAGCATGCTATAGAAAAAAGGATTACATGTATCCACTTTTCATTTTGAAGGTCAGTCCACTGATAATTTTAACTTATAATATGAGTGCCCAAGTCAGTATACAATAAAGTATACTAGTCTTTAAAAAAAAAAAAACTTTATTGGAGTATAATTGCTTTACAATGTTGTGTTAGTTTCTGCTGTATAACAAAGTAAATCAGCTACATGTATACATATATCCCCATATCCCATCCCTCTTGTGTCTCCCTCCCACCCTCCCTCTCCCACCCCTCTAGGTGGTCACAAAGCACCAAGCTGATCTCCCTGTGCTATGCAGCTCCTTCCCACTAGCTATCTATTTTACATTTGGTAGTGTATATATGTCGATGCTACTCTCTCACTTCGTCCCATCTTACCCTTCCCCCTCCCCGTGTCCTCAAGTCCATTCTCTACATCTGTGTCATTATTCCTGTCCTGCCCCTAGGTTCACCAGAACCTTTTTTTTTTTTTTTTTTTTTTTAGATTCCATATATATGTGTTAGCATATGGTATTTGTTTTTCTCTTTCTGACTTACTTCACTCTGTATGACAGACTCTGGGTCCATCCAGCTCACTACTAATACCTCAGTTTCTTTTCTTTGTATGGCTGAGTAATATTCCACTGTATATATGTGCCACATCTTCTTTATCCATTCCTCTATCAATGAACACTTCCATGTCCTGTCTATTGTAAATAGTGCTGCAGTGAACATTGTGGTACATGTCTCTTTTTGAATTACAGTTTTCTGAGGGTATGTGCCCAGTAATGGGATTGCTGGGTCGTATGGTAGTTCTATTTTGAGTTTTTTAAGGAACCCCCGTACTGTTCTACATACTGGCTGTATTAATTTACATTCCCACCAACAGTGCAAGAGGGTTCCCTTTTCTCCACACCCTCTCCAGCATTTATTGTTTGTCGATTTTTTGATGATGGCCATTCTGACTGGTGTGAGGTGATACCTCATTGTAGTTTTGAGTTGCATTTCTCAAATGATCAGTGATGTTGAGCAAAACTTTCATGTGTTTGTTGGCAATCTGTATATCTTCTTTGGAGAAATGTCTGTTTAGGTCTGCCCATTTTTGGATTGGGTTGTTTGTTATTTTCATATTGAGCTGCTTGAGCTGCTGGTAAATTTTAGAGATTAATCTTTGTCAGTTGCTTCGTTTGCAAATATTTTCTCCCATTCTGAGGGTTGTCTTTTCATCTTGTTTATGGTTTCCTTTGCTGTTCAAAAAGCTTGTAAGTTTGATTAGGTCTCATTTGTTTATTTTTGTTTTTATTTCCATTCCTCCAGTAGGTGGGTCAAACAGGATCTTGCTGTGAATTATGCCATAGAGTGTTCTGCCTATGTTTTCCTCTAAGAGTTTTACAGTGTCTGGCCATATATTTATGTCTTAAATCCATTTTGAGTTTATTTTTGTGTACGGTGTTAGGAAGTGTTCTAATTTGATTCTTCTACATGTAGCTGTTCGGTTTTCCCAGCACCACTTATTGAAGAGGCTGACTTTTCTGCACTGTACATACTTGCCTCCTTTATCAAAGATAAGGTGACCGTATGTGTGTGGGTTTATCTCTGGGCTTTCTATCCTGTTCCATTGATCTATATTTCTGTTTTTGTGCCAGTACCATACTGTCTTGATTACTGTAGCTTTGTAGTATAGTCTGAAGTCAGGGAACCTGAATCCTCCAGCTCCGTTTCTCGTTCTCAAGATTGTTTTGGCTATTCAGGATCTTTTGTGTTTCCATACAAATTCTGAAATTTTTTGTTCTAGTTCTGTGAAAAATGCCATTGGTAGTTTGATAGGGATTGCATTGAATCTGTAGATTGCTTTGGGTAGTAGAGTCATTTTCACAATGTTGATTCTTCCAATCCAGGAACATGGTATATCTCTCCATCTACTTGTATTATCTTTAATTTTTTCATCAATGTCTTATAATTTTCTGCATACAGGTCTTTGGTCTCCTTAGGTAGGTTTTATTCCTAGATATTTTATTCTTTTTGTTGCAGTGGTAAATGGGTGTGTTTTCTTAATTTCACTTTCAGATTTTTCATCATTAGTGTATAGGAATGCCAGAGATTTCTGTGCATGAATTTTGTATCCAGCTACTTTACCAAATCCATTGACTAGCTCTAGTAGTTTTCTGGTAGGATTTTCTATGTATAGTATCATGTCATCTGCAAACAGTGACAGCTTTACTTCTTCTTTTCCGATTTGGATTCCTTTTATTTCTTTTTCTTCTCTGATTGCTGTGGCTAAAACTTCCAAAACTATGTTGAATAATAGTGGTGAGAGTGGGCAACCTTGTCTTGTTTCTGATCTTAGAGGAAATGCTTTCAGTTTTTCACCATTGAGGACGATATTGGCTGTGGGTTTGTCATATATGGCCTTTATTATGTTGAGGTAAATTCCCTCTAAGCCTACTTTCTGGAGAGTGTTTATCATAAATGGGTGTTGAATTTTGTCAAAAGCCTTTTCTGCATCTGTTGAGATGATCCTACGGTTTTTATTCTTCAATTTGTTAATATGGTGCATCACACTGATTGATTTGCTTATATTGAAGAATCCTTGCATTCCTGGTATAAACCCCACTTGATCATGGTGTATGATCCTTTTAATGTGCTGTTGGATTCTGTTTGCTAGTATTTTGTTGAGGAGTTTTGCATCTGTGTTCATCAATGATATTGGTCTGTAGATTTCTTTTTTTGTGACATCTTTGTCTGGTTTTGGTATCAGGGTGATGGTGGCCTCGTAGAATTAGTTTGGGCATGTTCCTCCCTCTGTTATATTTTGGAAACATTTGAGAGGGATAGATGTTAGCTTCTCTCTAAATTTTTGATAGAATTGGCCTGTGAAGCTGTCTGGTCCTGGGCTTTTGTTTGTTGGAAGATTTTTTTTTTTTTTTTGCTGTACGCGGGCCTCTCACTGTTGTGGCCTCTCCCGTTGCGGAGCACAGGCTCCAGATGCGCAGGCTCAGCGGCCATGGCTCACGATCCCAGCGGCATGTGGGGTCCTCCCAGACTGGGGCACGAACCCACGTCCCCTGCATTGGCAGGTGGACTCTCAACCACTGTGCCACCAGGGAAGCCCCTGTTGGAAGATTTTTAATCACAGTTTCAATTTCATTGCTTGTGATTGGCCTGTTTATATTTTCTGTTTCTTCCTGGTTCAGTCCTGTAAGGTTGTGCTTTTCTAAGAATTTGTCCATTTCTTCCAGGTTTACATTTTATTGGCATATAGTTGCTTATAGTAATCTCTCATGATCCTTTGTATTTCTGCAGTGTCGGTTGTTACTTCTCCTTTTTCATTTCTAATTCTGTTGATTTGAGTCTTCTCCCTTTTTTTCCTGATGAGTCTGGCTAATGGTTTATCAATTTTGTTTATCTTCTCAAATAATCAGTTTTTAGTTTTATTAATCTTTGCTGTTGTTTCCTTCATTTCTTTTTCATTGATTTCTGATCTGATCTTTATGATTTCTTTCATTCTGCTGACTTTGGGTTTTTTGTTCTTGTTGTTGTTCTTCTTTCTCTAATTGCTTGAAGTGTAAGGTTAGATTGTTTGAGATTTTTCTTGTTTCTTGAGGTAGGACTGTATTGCTATCAACTTCCCTCTTAGAACTGCTTTTGCTGCATCCCATAGGTTTTGAGTCATCGTGTTTTCATTGTCAGTTGTTTCTAAGTATTTTTTGATTTCCTCTTTGATTTCTTCAGGGTTCTCTTGGTTATTTAGTAGTGTATTGTTTAGCCTCCATTTGTTTGTATTTTTTACAGTTTTTTTCCTGTAATTGATGTGTAGTCTCATAGCATTATGGTTGGAAAAGATACCGGATATGGTTTCAATTTTCTTAAATTTACCAAGGCTTGATTGATGATCCAAGATATGATCTATCCTGGAGAATGTTCCATGAGCACTTGAGAAGAAAGTGTATTTTGTTGCTTTTGGATGAAATGTGCTACAAATATCAATTAAGTCCATCTTGTCTGTCCTTTAAAACTCGTGTTTTCTTATTTATTTTCATTTTGGAGAATCTGTCCATTTTTAAAAGTGGAGTGTTAAAGTCCCCTACTCTTACTATGTTACTGTCGATTTCCCCCTTTATGGCTGTTAGCATTTGCCTTATGTATTGAGGTGCTCCTATGTTGGGTACATATATATTTATAATTGTTATGTCTTCTTCTTGGATTGATCCCTTGATCATTATGTAGTGTCTTTCTTTGTCTCTTGTAATAGTCTTTTTAAAGTCAATTTTTTCTGATATGAGAATTGCTACTCCAGCTTTCCTTTGATGTCTGTTTGCATGGAATATCTTTTTCCATCCCCTCACTTTCAGTCTGTATGTGTCCCTAGGTCTGAAGTGGGTCTCTTGTAGACAGCATATACATGGGTCCTGTTTTTGTATCCATTCAGCCAGTCTGTGTCTTTTGGTATAATCCAAACCATTTAATCCATTTACACTTAAGGTAATTATCGATATGTACGTTCCTATTACCATTTTCTTAATTGTTTTGGGTGTGTTATTATAGGTATTTTCCTTCTCTTGTGTTTCCTGCCTAGAGAAGTTCCTTTAGCCTTTGTTGTAAAGCTGGTTTGGTGGTGCTGAAATCTCTTAGCTTTTGCTTGTCTGTAAAGGTTTTAATTTCTCCATCGAATCTGAATGAGATCCTTGCTGGGTAGAGTAATCTTGTTTGTAGGTTTTTCCCTTTCATCACTTAAACTATGTCCTGCCACTCCCTTCTGGCTTGCAGAGGTTCTGCTGAAAGATCAGCTGTTAACCTTATGGAGATTTCCTTGTATGTTATTTGTTGCTTTTCCCTTGCTGCTTTTAGTGTTTTTCCTTTGTATTTAATTTTTGATAGTTTGATTAATATGTGTCTTGGTGTGTGTCTCCTTGGATTTATCCTATATGGGACTCTCTGCACTTTCTGGACTTGAGTGACTATTTCCCTTAGCATGTTAGGGAAGTTTTCAACTATAATCTCTTCAAATATCTCAGACCCTTTCTTTTTCTCTTCTTTTTCTGGGACCCTATAGTTCGAATGTTGGTGCATTTAATGTTATCCCAGAGGTCTCTGAGACTGCCCTCAATTCTTTTCATTCTTTTTTGTTTATTCTGATCTGGTGTAGTTATTTCCACTATTTTATATTCCAGGTCACTTACCTGTTCTGCCTCAGTTATTCTGCTATTGATTCCTTCTAGGAATTTTTAATTTCAGTTATTGTGTTGTTCATCGTTGTTTGTTCTTTAGTTCTTCTAGGTCCTTATTAAACACTTCTTGTATTTTCTCCATTCTATATCCACGATTTTGGATCATCTTTACTATCATTTTTCTGAATTCTTTTTCAGGTAGACTGCCTATTTCCTCTCCATCTGTTTGGTCTGGTGGGTTTTTACCTTGCTCCTTCATCTGCTGCATATTTCTGTGTCTTCTCATTTTGCTTAACTTACTGTGTTTGGGGTCTCCTTTTTGCAGGCTGCACGTTCATAGTTCCCATTGTTTTTGGTGTCTGCCCCAGTGGGTGAGGTTGGTTCAGTGGCTTGTGTAGGTTTCCTGGTGGAGGGGACTAGTGCCTGTGTTCTGGTGGGTGGGGCTGGGTGGGGCTGGATCTTGTCTTTCTGATGGGCAGGGCTGCATTCTGTGGTGTGTTTTGGGGTGTCTGTGAAGTTAGTGTGATTTTAGGCAGCCTCCCTGCTAATGGGTGGGGTTGTGTTCCTGTCTTGCTAGTTGTTTGGCATGGGGCATCCAGCACTGGAGCTTGCTGGCCACTGGGTGGATCTGGGACTTAGCGTTGAGACTGAGATCTCTGGGAGAACTCTTGCTGATTGGTAATACTTGGGGCCGGGACGTCTCTTGTGGTCCAGTGTCCTGAACTCAGCTCCCCCTCCTCAGAGGCTCAGGTGTGACACCAGGCCAGGGCATCAAGACACTGTCAGCCACACAGCTCAGAATAAAAGGGAGGAAAAAAAAGAAAGAAAAATTATAATAATAATAAAATAATTTAAAACATTTTTAAAATTTATTAAAATAAAAAAAAATTTAAAAAGAGAGCAGTCAAACTAATAAATCACCAATGATAACATGTGCTAAAAACTAAACTAAGATAAACATTAAAATTAGAAACAAATTAGTCACAGACAGCAAACCCCAAGTCTACCACCTCACTTTTGCGATGATTCGTTTTCTGTTCAGGTATCACAGATGCAGGGTACATCAAGCTGACTGTGGGGATTTACTAATCTGCTGCTCCTGAGGCTGCACAGAGAAATTTCCCTTGCTCTTCCGTTTGCACAGCTCCTGGGCTTCAGCTTTGGTTTTGGCCCTGCTCTGTGTGTAGCTCACCCTCAGGCATCTTTCGGGAAGTCTGAGGTCTTCTGCCAGTGTTCAGTAGGTGTTCTGTAGGATTTGTTCCACATGTGGGTGTATTTTTGTTTTATTTGTGAGGAGGAAGGTGATCTCCACGTCTTATTCCTCCGCCATCTTGAAGATACCCCTCTACTTAGTCTTAAAAATGATAGAAAATTCAAAATAAAAAGGTGTTACTATTTGTTGAATTTTAAACTAATTTAAGGCCAGAATTTTAAGAACTGATAACTTCTTGTTTCAGAGGACATCACCTATTGGCAAACTGTGGTACTGCAGTTTCACTGCATAAAGAGGAAGAGATGATTAGGCAGCCATGGATTTGGAGTCAAAGAGATGGTAAAGCAGGCAGCTCAGAAAACATGGGGCCCTGGAAGTCTAGAAGGAAATGCTTTCTCTCCTCTCTTCCCATTCCCCTCATTGCTGTGATGTACACTTCTGACAGAAAACCAGAACTATAACTGGAACAAATTACAAATTTGTGAATTGTGACTGTTGCTGAAATCTACCACTGGTGTGACATCCTGACCCATTTAGATAGGCATTGGATTCAATGAGCCAATTGTCCTTGTGCTAAGAGGTAAATTCCTAGCTATCATTAATCTGAAATTAAAGGGGGGAGCGTTCATTATAGCATTACACTTTGATTTTACTTTTGCAGTGCTACAGCTAATAGCATCAGGAAAATAACTTTGCAAATAAAAATGTATCTTTTCTCCCAGATGGGGCTGGGACAGAAGTAAAGGAAGAGGAAGATGGAATAGGAAGATTCCATGGTCAGTCTGAACATTAGTCTTACTGTGCTAGAAGTAATTCCTGACTCTTAACTGAAGAAATTTCATTCTTTTGCAGTGACATAAATGTAGTCTGCTCAGCTGGTTTAGTTTCCATTTATATTTTGTAGCACCCCAGAGCTACTTTTTGTCTTTTTAAAGAAGCCAGCAGAAGCCAGCCAGAAGAAATCCTGATAACTTTAGCATGGGAAGGTTTTGAGAGCAATCTCTTCTCCCCGCCTTTTAACCTCTTTCCCCTTTGAATGGTATATGTTTCAATGGATGTATTTTTCAGAGTACCTTCCTCTGCATTTTATTTCATCTTATTTAATGGACTTCCTATTAATTAAGAGGGAGAATGAACTAGGAAATAAGCACTGTGTGGAGTTAGAAGTAAGGTAGGGTTGTCCTAAAGGAAATGAAGCTGAAGTTAGAAAATGTGCCGGACCTTCCTTTTATTCTGCTGTCCTAGGCTTTCACTGAAGTTTGTGTTTGGGGACACCCATTTACTCCATGCTGAGTCCCAAAGGGATGTGGACAAGAGCATTTAGAAGGGGAGGATTTGGCACCTCTATGGTGACCCCCAAAGTAAAAATCCGAAAAAGTTTAAAACGTAAAGCGTTTTACAGTAGCACTGTTTTGAAACTGTTTCGGTCGTTCATCCTTGCACAGACATTTTACAATGCAGGGGTCCTGAATTCATCTCACCTGATTCCCCATCCTAGTTGACGTGAGGCTCGTTAGACTCTCATCTGACTCAGGGCCACCACGCCCCATGTTTCTTCTTTCTTTCCATTACTAGTCTGGTCTCAGTACATTGATGTGGATTCTTATATCATTTTAAAAATATCTTTTCTTCCAGCTCCCCTTGAGTTTCTGTTTTTATCCATTTACTTACAAATAGATTTAATTAGCTTAGAATACTATCCCCAGAATTTCTTAGTTCTTTCCTTCTGTTCTACAGAGAGAGACACAAACTTCATGCTGGTGACACTGAGACCAATGGGAACTTCGGAGGGGCATGCATTTTCTTGCCAGAAACTGTAAGGAACAGCCTTGAAGAGGAAAGTTGTAGGCACTCTTTAGTCACAACTTCAAGGGTTGAGGTTGCTGGGTAGCTGTCCGTGATGGTTGTGGGGTGTGTGCGTACACACACACACACACACACACACTCACATGCACTCACAAACACATACACATCACAGTGACAGATGACCTATTGAAATAATTTCAGAGCTGTTCTGTGGTTGCTACGACAACCAATGCTCTCTTGGCTTTCATCTGGCCATGTGACAGGGACTTTGACGTCAGCCGGAGGCAGAGTCTGTGGCTGAGTCCACACAGTCAAAGGCCTGTGAGAATCTGGTGGATGCTGGCCGCCGCTGCTGCTCTTAACGCTGCTGCCGCTGCTGCTTCTGCGTCCCAGGGGCTGCAGAGCATGGACTGTTAAATCTTGCACTTCTTCTGTGTGAGGTAATTAGTTTGCTTTATATACAGTAGTTAGATGTGTTTGTAGATCATTGTGGTTTGGCCCTCTCTCTTACCTCTTACAAGTTTGTCTTCATGAACAATTACTGTTGTACCAGGAGAAAAATGTGAAGCAGCTTCTAGTTGTTAATTTCGGGTGGAATCTCTGGCATTTGGTTAAATTTGGATTAGTGTTCTGTGAAGTAGGTTAAAATATTAGCCGCCTTTCTTGTTCAACACTTGCTAACATGACATTATTTAGAGATACAGGTTTTGCGGCTTGAGCCAAATATTCCCCGTTGAATTCCAGGAATCCTCCCTTCAGTATTGTTTTCGGTTTAAAGACTCCAGCATAGCCTTGCAACATGTTGCTAACTTTGCTTTTTTTATATTTGCTACCATATTCTGAATCAGCCTGGAGTAGTTTGGTATTTGGTTTCTGTCTTGTTTGTAGCATTCATAATTAGCAACAATAGGCACGGCGGGAAAGAACATTATACTTTGAAACAAAAGTTGGAGTTCTTCTAGTAAATAAAGTATTCTGAAAATACCAGGGAAAACTGTCAAGAGCTTCCTGTTTAGAGAAAAATAATCTGGAATATGCCAAGGAAGTTGGGGTGGAACCTCTGACATGTGCTCATGCAGTTGCTTTTTGGTTCTCAGAGCAAAGTGCACATTTTCAGTATCTTCCTGTGAAAATTCAGCTGTGAAGAGAATAGCATTGGATGGTCTTCATTCACTAAGGAGGCATGTAAGCTATTTTTATATTTAAAAATTGAAATAATTACCTAGAGAAGAAAACAATAGCCCTAAAACTAAATTATCATTGGTAGATCTACTTTAATTCAAAGACAGATATAAATAGCCACTGAAAATCGCTCTAGATCTTGAATGAGTAATTTGATAACTGTGATTAATAAAGCTTTTAATCTCTATTCCTATAACAATATATACTACAAATGGAGGGTGTTGCATTGTTGTAGTTCCTTTCTTTCCCAAGTTTAGTAATTTTGAATTTTCCATCATTGCACACAAGTTGGATGGTTTTCGTAGCTTGTAATTCAACAAAAACCTCTGGTACTGAAGTTGATCGAGCCTAGATTTATAAGCAGGTATCTAAATCTTACAAATTTAACTGGAAAAAAAGGCAAATTTTAGAGCAGCACATGTAATATACCTACTGTTTTGATGAATAGAAAAATAATGGTTTATGTAAATGAAGAATACACATTTTATAGTATGTGAGTTACATATCAGTTTTACAGTATGTGAGTTGTATATCAAGATAGCAAGAATCTATTATTCTTTTCTATATTCTTTATTAGTTTCTGAATTCTGATCACCTTTATTTTACTTAGAGATGAACATTTTGAACAGTATTTAGCTTCAATAATAAGTGAATAATTATGAGTGCATAAATAATTTCTCAGTAGCTTTCAATGAGTGAATATTCATTTAACTTGCTGGCATTTGATATGTCTGTTTTTGGCCAGAGTCTCCATGGAGGATTTTCCAAAAACTCTTAATGTGCTTACACTCGAGGCACATCTACTGAGGCGTTATCTCATTGTTTAATTTACCTCATAATTATAATAACTCAGAGGCCCTATTCCTAACACTCCTAGAAATATGTTAATTGATTTGCAGTGTTTCAAGTGAGCATGAATAGGACCCATAGCCAGTAGCACTGTCATTTAAAAGCAGTCTTTGATGGGATGCTTTGATGTTTGCTTCTTTTACTCAAAATAAGGAATTTTCGTTATAGTTTTTCCAGGTAGTGAAGATTTTCTTGATGCTCTCTCTGTGTTTTAAAGTTATAAAATGATTGTATTCAGTGCCCTAATAAAACAGACTGGATTTCAGCAATACGAAATAAGTGAATATTTTAGTGTTGATCGGCAAAATGGCAATGATAAAGTTTATCATTAGAAGAAAACAACCTATGCTATGATGGCAGAAATAGTTTAGAATCTACAGGTCTTTTCTTATGGAAAATTAGGGGAAAAAATGACTCTTATCAGAATCATCTATTTACAGCAATGAGACTGTGTTGATTTCAAGGTCAAGTTTGCTTCAACTTCAAAAGATACTAGCAAGGAATGATTTACTCTAGAAACCTGGATGTTGCATTATTAAATGCTTTATGTACAGTTTCAAGGGATTTTAATCTTTTGGGTGCCATGGACCTCTTTGGCAGGCTGGTGAAGCTTATAGGTTCTCCTTAGAATGATGATTTTAAATGCATGATAAAGTATGCAGGATGACAAAGGGAATTACTTTTATTGAAATACATTAACCAAATTTTTAAAATTGTGTGTGTTGTCAATAATTCACTATTAAATAAAACAAATTAGCAGCAGTTATAATTACTACCATAGTTATAATAACTACCATAATTTTGAAGTAGTGAACATAAAAGGTATTTCGAGATGGCTACAGTGACTGTAATGTGATGTGAGAATATCTGTGATTTCTCTTGGCAACAAAACCGCAGGTACGGTGGTTTATGCTCTACATTTTAATCTAAATTTTACTTTGAGGTTAGTGAAACTAAAGATAGAATATTTTTCCCATCCAAGTTCCTGGATCCCATGAATTCTCTCCACCCCTGAGTTAAATGATATGTAAGCTTGTGATGCTAAAAGGTCTTGGAACTGCACTGGACAAAATCCACACCTCCATTTCCACATTCAGCTCTACCACATCTGATTTTATTCTCTGACGGTGTGAATTTCACAGTATTCTCTAATTTCTGTGTGAAAGGGGTGGTATCCACATTGCTACCAAATTGTAAATTTCTTTTGTTTTCCTCCTTAATCCATAAGCAGGCTTGTGTACTTGGACTGAGCTCATACCTAGTTAGATAGGGGTTAAGAGGAAAAACTTATAGTGTTAACGCAAGTTAAAACCGTGGACCATAGAAGTAAGACTATAGCTATTTACAAAGGGACCTTTATCCAGTCAAAGAAAATAAGCAAGTAGTACTTTCATGAAGAATGCAGGATGTTATATGAGATCGTAGCTGAAGAAATATTCTAGAAGTTACTTTGTGTGCTCACAACAATTGAAATGAGCATTAAAGAATTTATGTCACTTTTCAGTTTGATGTAAAGCACATACATGCATAAATTGATCACTTGTAATGTAAATTTCAGTTACTCTGGATAGAGCCTGCTGGTTCACCTGTCAGAGGTCCCTGGAACAGGAGACATTGATTCAAAATGAAATGAGGAATGGAGACACTTCCCAAGTAATCGGAACGCAAAATCTTATTTGACTTATTGGATATTCAAGAACAACACAGGAAATATTAATATTATTGTTTAGGGTGACTTATATAAGAATTGTCTCCTTTCCCATGTCACTCTTAACTTGCAGAAGATATTGCCTAATTTTCCTCTGCAGCTAACTAGGTGACTTTGCAGTTAGTTGGCTGATGTCGTGTATCGCTGCCTTTCCAGCTCTGCGCTTAGTCCTTACATCCTTTTATTACATCAGCACCATCACCCCAGCATAAGAAAATTGGAGCTATGACATTATGCACAAGCTGGTGTTTAAACTCTATCCAAATCCCTAACATTTGAAATGGAAGCTTAGCATTTTTTCTTCATGTGTTCTCGGGGAATTACAAAAGAGGATCTTCCCAAACATTTCTTATTCTTTGGACTAGAAAAGGACACCTTCTTCGGGGGCTTTGAGTGTCTGTGGCACCTTGATAAAGAAACTTGGAAAAAGTCAAAAATCTCAGAATCCAGTTGGAAAGGAATGTGCCATTATTTTTCATGAAATCAAGTGTTATTTTAATGGTACCCTGTGATGGAAATCAACTAGAAATAGCATTCCAAAACGCAGTATTTTTTATTGTTTCCAGAAGTGATGCCGTAAAAGTTAGTGCTCATTAAGACTTCGATACAAAAATTATATGATAAATATTTAAATCCAACGGAGGCATCTACTCCAAACCAAAAACAGTCTGCTCTTTTTATTTCTGCCGTGAACTTTAGGGGATTTTTGGACATATTTCTGTAAATGCCTTTAATTAGAGACATAGCATCCCTTTAAAACTTAGTTTACATTAATGTAAAACATAGTATACTTACATCACATGAAAGTTCTATATTTGATTTTCAAGAAAGAAATCTCTAGTCTGAAAGATAGTCTAGCTGCTGCCTGTCCTAAAAGGAGGATTGTCCATATTTTCTGATTTCTGAATTGCAATGAGTGCAGGAAAACCAAAGACTGCAAACTGCTTTCATGCCAAGATGAATTCTCTTATGGATGATTCTAGAATTGCTTTACTTTTATGAATTTAAACCCTATCCATGAGATAGAAGAGTGTTGTATTCTTTGGCTGACTGCTCTGCTGACTCCCACAGACTTACGGATGATTCATACAACTAAAACCACGACCAATTTTGTGACGACCATATTTACAACATCCTTGGAGATAAATTTAAAACTAGCATCCCACAACAGTTATCCGATCCTGCGCCTTCCCACGTTTTGCCATGGGTCAAGTGAAGCATTGGGTTGCATCACTCAATCAGCAAGCATTTTATCAAGGGGCTACTGCGTCCACAGTATCGTAGTAGGCATTTGGGGCTCCCCCGTCATGTGGTCTTTGAGGGATATGCCACTGGCTTAAAGAGCCCAAGTTACTTTATAGACTTCTGACTTCTGTTTGCTTGAGCTTTTATTCAAACATTCAGTCTTTCATGCATTCAATAAGTTTTGAGCACCTACTGTGTGCCAGACATTAGACTAGACACTAGGGATGCTATGGTGAACAAGACAGACAAGGTCTCTGCCATCATGGAACTTACAGTCTAACTATATAGGGGACCTTCCCAGAGACCTAAGTGTAACAGCAACCAAGGTTTCTCCCTCACAGCTGTGCTGGTCAGCATAGTCAAAAAGAGAACCTTCTCTATAAGGGAAAAAAATCAAAACAAAAGAGACAAGCAGACAACCTGGGAACCATTAGGTTTTACACCAGAGTCAAACCTTAGAAGAGGCATTCCTCAGCTGGTGAACAGTCAGCCTAATTCGTGAGCAGTCTGTTCATATCAGTGTCAAGGATTCCAGATCAGTACACCCAGCCCTATTTCCAAAGGCTGCTTGTCCTCGCCTGTTCAGAAGATACAAGAGACTGGTAGGGACTGACCTAGAGAATAATTTTCTTTTATGCGTATACCCTGCCTTATGCAAACAACAAGAGCCATTTCATCTTATGAAAGGAATCCTTAAGTTAGTTGTGCTCAAGCATATCAATCCCATCTTCCCTGTACTCACCCAGTCAAGACAGGTTCACTGCTCTAATAAAGAACCCCAAGTGCCAACGGCATAATACAGTACTGTTCCTTATTCACTCAGCCACAGGTCAGATTTGGGAGACAGGCTCTGCTCCATGCAGTAATCCAGGGATTCAGGCTCCTTCCATCTAGTTAAACTGATCTGGGGACAAATCCCATCTCTGCCACTTGCAGGTGTCACTTTGGGCAAGTTACCAAAGTCACAGTTTTCTTACCTGGATAATATTAGTACCTACCTTATAGATGTTTAAGTCAGTTTACTTGGCATGGTAGCTGACAGGTATTAGGTACTCAATAATGTGAACTGTTATCATTCATTTTCTACCCCTTGTCGTGCTGTCACCACCGCTGTCCCCCCAGGAGCCAGGAAGTACCACTGCCAAAGTTGGAGGACGTGTATCCCTGGTGTCATGAGAACAGCTGACACTTAGAGAGCTAGATAGCCTTCTAAGCTTTCTTCAGAATAACTATTGTTTTTTCTTCACAACATCCCAATTTCATAAATGAGGAAACTAAGGGACAGAGAGCTTGAGCACATTGCCCAGCATCACACAAGTGTATAACGGGGCTCTGGGGATTTGGCTCTAGAGTCACTATGCTGTATTACCTTTTAAGCTGGAATATTTTTTCTAGAAGTAATGTCATATGTTGTGGCAGATTGTACACTATTGTGGGACGCTATCTGTAAATTTCTCTCCAGAAATGGCCTTGTAATTCTATCTGCTCCCCCTTGCTCTTCTGGAATATTGCTACCCTCCCTCAAGAGGTGGAGTCTGTTGCCTTCCCCTTGAACCCACATGAGCTTTGTGATGGGTCCAACTGATAGAGCACAGTGAGAACAACGCTAGATGACTTCCAAGGCTGGATTTGAAAAAGAATTCAATTTTTTTTTTCTCTCGGCTATTCTTTGTTTCTCTTACACATGACATTTGCCCTTGGAAACCAGCCACCATGAGGAAGCCCAGACCATGTAGAGGCGCCATATGTAGGTTTCAGCCGACACCTCCAGCTGAGATCTCAGCCAGACAACCAGCATCAACTGCCAGAAATGTGAGTGGGCAAAGCCTTCCGAGGATCCCAGGCCCCAGCCCCAGGGCCCCCTTCCCCTTCCTGACACCACGCGAACCAGAGGTGGACTGCCCCTGCCGAGCCATGCCCTAAACTGCAGGTTCATGTGCAAAATAAAAATTGGGGTGGTTTTAAGTCCATAAATTTTAGAATTATTTCATAGGCAACCAGAGTAACTGGAATGTATGGGGTAATTAGAAATTACTAAAATACCTGGGTAAAGGACTAAACTGTAAGTACAGGTAGATTAAATAGGTTTTGGGGATTTGGCATAAGTATCTAACCTAATTAAAATAATTTCTGGAGGAAAATATATTTCAGTTACCAGTTAAATTACAGATGGGCTTTGGGTACACATCCTGTTCATAAATTTGGAAGAGAGTCCCTACATAGTAATGCTATAGATGGTTCTAGGAGAAGATTTGGGCTACACTGTGATGGACTATGCATTAGTGAAATCTCCCTCGTTGCCTCCTCTTGGCTGGGACCCTCTCAACAGGAGAGTCCTGTGTAGACAGCAGTACTTGTGCCACTTTCCCTTGGTCACTGTTTAGTCTCTGTATCTGCTTTTGTCTCTCTCACACCTACACTGTCTAATCTGCTGCCTAGTTTTCTATTGTTGGATCCTGCTGTCTCCTTGACACTCTCTTTTGGCCCATTTCCAATGCTTCCTAACCTATTTTTCTGCTCTAATGATTTATAGTAAAGCTAGGGAATTTCTCTTGGGCAGGTAAGATTTAGCCCATTCAGCAAAGTCTTTTTTTTCTTTTAGTAAAGCTGCCAAAATGGCAGCTGTCCCACTGGCTTGCAGCTCCATGTGTTGGTCAAACCTAGTATTTGAAATACTCAGAAATGTAGTCCTTAGGTCCTGACTCAAAGAAGCATCTCTGTCTCTTCTGCTGCAGAGAAATCAATACCCCTGACTTTCTTCTTGCTTAAACGTCACCCCATCCTGAGGGTCTTCCCACCTTCCCTTTAGAAGGCTAATCAGTTTGTTCACTTTTGATGTATTCATTCAACATGTATTAATTCCATATAGTGGGCCCTGTTGTTGAGCACCTATGAAAAGATTTCCTTTGTGTCCAAGGACTAGTAAGGTTCCTCCAGTTGTCTCTCATTTGCTCACCACTAACGCCAGGAAGATGTGGTCCAGTCACCTAGACCTTTCAATGACCAACACATGTCCCACCTCACCCAAGATGTCCCAGCTAAGTAGGATACTACGAGGGTAACATAGGACCAGCCAGTCTTTGAAAGGGTTACAGTCTAGTTGGGGAGGCCGGACAGCATATGCAGCTGAGGTCCAGAGCTTCGTCTTCCGTGTTGGGTACAACTTCTTATAGTGCCTAGTGTAGCACTGGACACATAGTAACCACTTACTAAATCTCTGGTAGGTGATTAATGAATACATTAACTATAGAAAGGTGTATGGCATTGAGATGACTTCAGAGGGGAAGTGAGCTTTGAGTTGGGCTTCAAAGGATATAGAATATTTGGCATGAATAGGAGTGAAAGGATTGCCCACGAATAAGAAACATCATAAGTACATTCCTAGTAATAGAAATAGACACTCACCCATCTGAGATCAAGAAAATGCCTGGGAAAAAGCACAATGTACAACATGTAAGGTGGGTCTGTGGAGGACCTAGAATTTATCAATTTAAAACAAACTGGGGACTTCCCTGGTGGCGCAGTGGTTAAGAATCCACCTGCCACTTCCTGGTCCAGGAAGATCCTACATGCCACAGAGCAGCTAAGCCCGTGCACCACAACTGCTGAGCCTGTACTCTAGAGCCTGAGAGCCACAACTACTGAGCCTGCGTGCCGCCACTACCGAAGCCCTCGAACCTAGAGCCCGTGCTTTGCAATGAGAAGCCCGCGCACCTCAAGGAAGAGTAGCCCCTGCTCGCCACAACTAGAGAAAGCCCATGCGCAGTGACGAAGACCCAATGCAGCAATTAATTAATTAAAGTCCCTGTTAAAAGTCCCCAAATAATTGGAAATTTCTTAGGTTTACACTGAGCAAAGTTTACACAAAGTTCCACGATGTAGAGATTTCAGACATACATGTGTTCAAGCCACCTACTTAAACCATATTCAATACAATTTTTATATAATCACTTAGCTTGCCACCTTGCTTGTCAAAGAGAAAGCCATGGAACCTGAGATTTTCTGGTCCCAGTAATATTCTCGAATAGTCCTATATTAGTCTTCTAAGAAACTTAAGTATAGAATCAATATATGTTTATGATAGAACATTCAGAAAATACAGAAGAATATAAAGAAAATAAACCTGACTTTTAATATTCTACTGCCTAAAATAGCCACTATTAATATTTTAAAATTAAAAAGCATTATATTTCAGTTTACTTTATATTTCATCTTACTTCATTTCAACAGAAGAAAAAGAACCCTGAAATGAACTCAAGCATTTGAACTTCAGATAACTGTTTCTTTAAAGCAGGAATTAACGATTTTTAACTAAATTAAATTGCCAATTAAAAATTGAAATTCAGGGCTTCCCTGGTGGCGCAGTGGTTGAGAATCTGCCTGCCAATGAAGGGGACACGGGTTCGAGTCCTGGTCTGGGAAGATCCCACATGCCGCGGAGCAACTAGGCCCTTGAGCCACAACTACTGAGACTGCGCGTCTGGAGCATGTGCTCCGCAACAAGAGAGGCCGCGATGGTGAGAGGCCTGCGCATAGCGATGAAGAGTGGCCCCTACTTGCCGCAACTAGAGAAAGCCCTTGCACAGAAACGAAGACCCAACGCAGCCAAAAATAAATAAATAAAAAATAAAAATAAAGGAATTCCCTTAAAAAAACAAAAAAATTGAAATTCAATCGAACAGTAAGAGATTGAGGAATCAATGTTTCTTAAAAACTAATTGTTTCTCAATGGGTATAGGTTTATATTTTCAGTTAGTAAAGCTTAGTTTACAATCTCATAAAGATCAGAAAAGATCAGAGATAATCAAAAATACCTTGGGGGAAATAAAAAGTTTTTAACCAGAGATCACCTTTAGGAATGGTCTCCTGGGGAAAACGTAGATAAAAAAGTTAATATGTAAGGAATATAGTTCCTTACATATTAAAGTCAAAACCACTTTCAAAAGCAAAACTAAATCATACAATAGGGAAGCAGTTACTTTACCCAGTGGCCTAGAACTCACAGAGAATTTAGAGGAATTCACTATATTTATTGACCCTCTCCCTTGACCATAGAGGTTTAACTTTAATTACTTCAGACACCAGTGGCTTTTTTTAAATGACATTTTATTTATTTGTTAACATCTTTATTGGAGTATAATTGCTTTACAATGGTGTGTTAGTAGCTGCTGTATAACAAAGTAAATAAGCTATATGCGTACTTATATCCCCATATCCCCTCCCTCTTGCGTTTCCCTCCCACCATCCCTACCCCACCCCTCTAGGTGGTCATAAAGCACTGAGCTGATCTCCCTGTGCTATGCAGCTGCTTCCCACTAGCTATCTGTTTTACATTTGGTAGTGTACATATGTCCATGCCACTCTCTCACTTCGTCCCAGCTTACCCTTCCCCCTCCCCGGGTCCGCCCAACCATTCCCTACATCTGCGTCTTTATTCCTGTCCTGCACCAGGTTCATTAGAACCTTTTTTTTTTTTTAGATTCCATGTACATGTGTTACCATATGGTATTTGTTTTTCTCTTTCTGACTTACTTCACTCTGTATGACAGACTCTAGGTCCATCCACCTCACTACAAATAACTCAATTTTGTTTCTTTTTATGGCCAAGTAATATTCCATTGTATATATGTGCCACATATTCTTTATCATTCATCTTTGATGGACACTTAGGTTGCTTCCATGTCCTGGCTATTGTAAATAGTGCTGCAGTGAACATTGTGGTACATGCCTCTTTTTGAATTATGGTTTTCTCAGGATATATGCCCAGTAGTGGGATGGCTGGGTCATATGATGGTTCAATTTTTAGTTTTTTAAAGAACCTCCATACTGTTCTTCATAGTGGCTGTATCAGTTTACATTCCCACCAACAGTGCAAGAGGGTTCACTTTTCTCCACACCCTCTCCAGAATTCATTGTTTGTAGATTTTTTGATGATGGCCATTCTGACCGGTGTGAGGTGATATCTCATTGTAGCTTTCATTTGCATTTCTCTAATGATTAGTGATGTTGAGCAAACTTTCATGTGTTTGCTGGCAATCTGTATATCTCCTTTGGAGAAATGTCTATTTAGGTCTTCTGCTCATTTTTGGATTGGGTTGTTTGATTTTTTGATATTGAGCTGCATGAGCTGCTTGTAAATTTTGGAGATTAATCCTTTGTCAGTTGCTTCATTTGCAAATATTTTCTCTCATCCTGAGGGTTGTCCTTTCGTCTTGTTTATGGTTTCCTTTGCTGTGCAAAAGCTTTTAAGTTTCATTAGGTCCCATTTGTTTATTTTTATTTCCATTTCTCTAGGAGGTGGGTCAAAAAGGATCTTGCTGTGATTTATGTTATAGAGTGTTCTGCCTATGTTTTCCTCTAAGAGTTTTATAGTGTCTGGCCTTACATTTAGGTCTTTAATCCATTTTGAGTTTATTTTTGGATATAGTGTTAGGAAGTGTTCTAATTTCATCTTTTACATGTAGCTGTCCAGTTTTCCCAGCACCACTTATTGAAGAGGCTGTCTTTTCTCCATTGTATATTCTTGCCTCCTTTATCAAAGATAAGGTGACCATATGTGCGTGGGTTTACCTCTGGGCTTTCTATCCTGTTCCATTGATCTATATTTCTGTTTTTGTGCCAGTACCATACTGTCTTGATTACTGTAGCTTTGTAATATGTTCTGAAGTCTGAGAGCCTGATTCCTCCAGCTCCGTTTTTCTTTCTCAAGATTGCTTTGGCTATTTGGGGTCTTCTGTGTTTCCCTACAAATTGTGAAATTTTTTGTTCTAATTCTGTGAAAAATGCCATTGGTAGCTTGACAGGGATTGCACTGACTCTGCAGATTGCTTTGGGTAGTAGAGTCATTTTCACAATGTTGATTCTTCCAACCCAAGAGCATGGTATATCTCTCCATCTGAGTGTATCGTCTTTAATTTCTCTCATCAGTGTCTTATAGTTTTCTGCATACAGGTCTTCTGTCTTCTTAGGTAGGTTTCTTTCTAGTTATTTTATTTTTTTTGTTGCAATAGTAAATGGGAGTGTTTCCTTAATTTCTCTTTCAGATTTTTTGTCATTAGTGTATAGGAATGCAAGAGATTTCTGTGCATTAATTCTGTATCCTGCTACTTTACCAAATTCATTGATTAGCTCTAGTAGATTCCTGGTAGCATCTTTAGGATTCTCTATGTATAGTATCATGTCATCTGCAAACAGTGACAGCTTTACTTCTTCTTTTCCGATTTGGATTCCTTTTATTTCCTTTTCTTCTCTGATTGATGTGGCTAAAACTTCCAAAACTCTGTTGAATAAGAGTGGTGGGAGTGGGCAACCTTGTCTTGTTCCTGATCTTAGTGGAAATGCTTTCAGTTTTTCACCATTGAGAATGATGTTGGCTGTGGGTTTGTCATATATGGCCTTCATTCTGTTGAGGTAAGTTCCCTCTATGCCTACGTTCTAGAGAGTGTTTATCATAAATGGGTGTTGAATTTTGTCAAAAACCTTTTCTGCATCTGTTGAGATTATCATATGGTTTTTATCCTTCAGTTTGTTAATACAGTGTATCACATTGATTGATTTGCATATATTGAAGAATCCTTGCATTCCTAGGATAAACCCCACTTGATCATGGTGTATGATTCTTTTAATGTGCTGCTGGATTCTGTTTGCTAGTGTTTTGTTGAGGATTTTTGCATGTGTGTTCATCAGTGATATTGGCCTGTATTTTCTTTTTTTGTGACATCTTTGTCTGGTTTTGGTATCATGGTGATGGTGGCCTTGTGGAATGAATTTGGGAGTGTTCCTCTCTCTGCTATATTTTGAAAGAGTTTGAGAAAGATAGGTGTTAGCTTTTCTCTAATTGTTTGATAGAATTTGCCTGTGAATCCATCTGGTCCTGGGTTTTTCTTTGTTGGGAAATTTTTAATCACAGTCTCGATTTCAGTGCTTGTGATTGGTCTGTTTATATTTTCTATTTCTTCCTGGTTCAGTCTCGGAAGGCTGTGCTTTTCTATGAATTTGTCCATTTCTTCCAGGTTGTCCATTTTATTGGCATATAGTTGCTTGTAGTAGTCTCTCATGATCCTTTGTATTTCCACAGTGTCAGTTGTTACTTCTCCTTTTTCATTTCTAATTCTGTTGATTTGAGTCTTCTCCCTTTTTTTCCTAATGAGACTGGCTAATGGTTTATCAATTTTGTTTATCTTCTCAAAAGAACCAGCTTTTAGTTTTATTGATCTTTGCTATTGTTTTCTTCATTTCTTTTTCATTGACTTCTGATTTGATCTTTATGATTTCTTTCCTTTTGCTAACTTTGGGGGTTTTTTTGGTTGGTGGTGTTCTTCTTTCTCTAATTGCTTTAGGTGTAAGGTTAGGTTGTTTATTTGAGATTTTTCTTGTTTCTTGAGGTAGGACTGTATTGCTATCAACTTCCCTCTTAGAACTGCTTTTGCTGCATCCCATAGGTTTTGGGTCATTGTGTTTTCATTGTCATTTGTTTAGATATTTTTTGTTTTCCTCTTTTTCTTCCGTGATCTCTTGTTTATTTAGTAGTAAATTGTTTAGCCTCCATGTGTTTGTATTTTTTAGTTTTTTTTCTGTGATTGATATCTAGTCTCAGCGTTGTAGTCAGAAAAGATACTTGATATGATTTCAATTTTCTCAAATTTACCAAGGCTTGATTTGTGACCCAAGTTATGATCTATCCTGGAGAATGTTCCATGTGCACTTGAGAAGAAAGTGTATTCTGTTTTTTTGGGTTGGTATGTCCTATAAATATCAATTAAGTCCATCTTGTTTATGTATCATTTAAAGCTTGTGTTTCATTATTTATTTTCATTTTGGATGACCTGTGCATTGGTGAAAGTGGGGTGTTGAAGTCCCCTACTATGATTGTGTTACTGTCGATTTCCCCTTTTATGGCTGTTAGCATTTGCCTTATGTATTGAGGTGCGCCTTTGTTGGGTGCAAAAATATTTACAATTACCAGTGGTTTTTATATTCCATTAATTGTTTAAATACAAACTGAATTTTAGCTTGCTTCATATTTAGACCATGATTGCCTTTTATGTATATTTATCTTTCTAGAGTGTCTAATTATCTTTTTCTTCTCTGGTTGACCTGGAGAAACTTGAGTCTTTAGTACATATGTGGCATGTCATGGTTTACTTCTTGATTCTTTTTGTTTTGTTTTGTTTTTCTCCCCGATTCTTAGGTATCCAGTTTAATCATCATAATCTTTTGCTCTGTTGAAGATGTTTTTCACCAAGCATTCTGTCCCACTATTGTAATTTGGAGTAAATATAAGCTGTTCCACTAGGATTTCTTTCCATCTGAACTGGATTATTTCCATTGTTTCCAGGTCTTCCTATTTCTTGGATTCATTTTCAATTTTGCTAGAGTATATTTTTTAATTATTTTTTCAAAATGGCAGAAGAAGGGCTAAGTCCTTGTAGATCTTCATTTTGCCTTCATAGTTGAAAAACAGAGGTAGGATAGGTAAACTTGGAAGCTTAGTCTGCCATCTTAAAGTGAGATTGTACTACCATTCCGAGTGGCATGAGGCCGTGGCACATGTCTTACTCACCACAAGGCCATTTCTCTTTCTTTCATGGCCCTGCACAGCACTCCCAATGCTGTTTGACCATATGATCAACATGGATCATTTTTACAAAGAGAGCAGAGAGTGAGAGGATGGATCACATGAGCCAATTCCATCACCAGACCCATAATATCTGCCTCCAACAGGTACTGCCTCATCCTGCCGGACACCAGTCAGGCCCCACCTCCTCTAGGAAGCCTTGCTAACTTCCCCAGTACTCCTGCATAATACAAACCCCAATTATAACACCAACCCCACAGCTCAATTTCCTACTTGTCTCTTCCACTAAACTCTAAGCTCCCTGAAGGTGAATGAGGTGCCTTATTTCAGGTCTGCGTCCTTGCTGCACTCCGTAGGGGCTGGCATGCGTTAAATGCCCAATACAGATCGATTAACCAAGCAACTGAATGCATAAACAAGGGAATGAACAAGCTTGATGTTGACCTTAGAAACGGGTTTGTTGACCTTCCTTGTTGAAAATGAGGCCACTGACCTGCTCATTAGTCAGGAGAAGCTCTGGAAGGTTGTTTCAGGCAGAAAGAGCAGTATGGGGAAAGGCTCGAAGACAAACTGGGGCATGGCTTTTTGGGGGGAATGATGGAGGTTGTTCCCAGAGGGCTGTAGATTTTTCGTTCATCCAAGTTCAATCTCTAATCTTTGCTGTGTCCTTTTGTTCTGAGTGGCAGTCTGATTAGAGGGTTCTTCAACTTTGCCAGTTCAGTGAATGTAGGTTTAATGTTTTGTTTTACCAGAAATGCTGGTGCCTCAATTCCATAGGTGTCAATAAAGGCTCCTTCATGGTACTTTACAGTCATGACTTAAAACCTATATCAATGTTCTTTGCACGTTTATATTACAGGATCTGCTTACATTTGTATTAAGTATCATGAATTGCGTTGAGCCCTCACTTCACAGGAACAACATGAAACCCCAGATGGCTTAGAATGGAGCCTTTCCATCATCGTTGGGCTCCTGAAGCCTGCTGGAAATTGGTGAAGTGCAGAGCTGAAGTTACAGATCTCTGCCGTTCATGTGATTTTCTGGCAGAACTTCCTCACTCAAATGCCTCTGGTTCCAGTTGCCACTGGAAGTCCTCCCCAGAGGTCTGAGGGCCTCACCTCCTATGTCTGGTTACTTAATTAAAAACTACTAGTTGTCAGAAGCAAGTAGGCTCTTGATTCCTGGTTAGTTAACACGAAGCTTTCAATTTTGAGATGTGTTATTCTACCCACATAGCAGGAGCTCTGTACATATCTGTCAGCTGGGTGAAAGAATGAATGAAACATTCAAGAAAGATGGGGTTTGCCTTTTCTGAAACTAGAGTTAAGGAGCACATTTGCTGGAAATTGTCCCTGGTAAGTGAAGGGAGCTGTTTGCCACTTACTCTTTCCATTTCAGCCATTTTCTGTTCCATCATGTACTGCACACATGATCCATCTCTTGTCTTTGGGGATAATTCATTCCAGGATTTAGAATGTCACCAAAGACATCTCAGCAGGGTCCTTTAATTTGTCCATAACACAGGATTGTCTGGCGGATGTGCTGTTCCCCGTGGCAGAGACCCTGACTCAAAGGGCACATGCATCACACACCAGCTTCTCAGCATCGATCTGGGTTTGTTTTTAAGAGTAAAGCTGTGTGGCCCCTCAGCAGTCCGGTGTTAGATGTGAGCTGTATAAACCAGGGTGTTCCCAGTTGTCTGACTCAGGAGCTGCCTTGGCAACCATCAGTAAAACGCCAGGCCATGCTAATAGGAAAACAGGTCTGGGAACGCTAACGGTGTAAAATGACTGGCAAAAAGGGACACAATTTTTGGCAGCCCTTGGGTAATCAGGGCCGGAGACATCAGGAGAGAGATGACTGCATGAAGATCACACAGGAAGAGCAGCTCAGGTCTTCTCATTATTCAAAATTCCAGAGCTGGATCTGAGCTGCTGCGTCAGTGGAGAGGAACACCAGCCCAAGCTGACCCCCAGGGGCTCTTGGCTGGAATCTTCCCAGGAGCCTGAGGGGAGAGGTTCAAGGGCTTAAACACAGTCCCCCCAGCCACTGGGGTGAGAATCACAGCCCTGTGGTTGAGATGCAGATTCCTGAGTCTGAATTCAAAACTTTGGTACAGAATCTGGAGGGCTGGGACTTGGGGTCTTCCTCCTTACAGAACTTCCTAGGTGATTCTTAACTTCCACCAGCTAAACCTTGAGAGCCACCTGAACTTACTCATCCTCTCACTCTCCAAGGATCTCTTGCTGTGGACAGGCTGCCCGACACCAGGAATTTCAGCCAAGCATGTGGCTGGTCAGTACATGACTTGAGGAGGCAAGTTCTGTGCCCTTGCATTTAACAAGTGATTCTAGAACATGGGCACTGCTTTAGGCCTTGAAGGCAATTCTTCCTTTCAGGGGTTATTAAGTTGTGAATCATAATCTGCACCCTCAACCCAACAGGACCACCTAGTATCACTGAAAACTCCTTTGATGGCTGTATGCCACTGGTCACAGAGATCTGATGCAAATAGGAAGTCATCAGCCCAGTGATGACTACCACAGCTAGAAAACAACTCCAAATTCCCTATTTGTGAGGAGCAACCTAAGGGTGGGGCTCATTCACAAAGTTCACAACAGGCCTTACAGATCCCTTAAGTAAGGTTGTCAAATTTAGCAAATGAAAATACAAGACACCCAGTTAAATTTGAACTTTCCAACATGGAGTAGTTTTCTTCAGTGTAAGTATATCCCATGAAGTATTGGGGACATACTTATGCTAAAACATTATTGGTTGTTTATATGAAATTCAGATTTAACTAAGCATCCTATATTTTATCTGGCAGTCCTACCCCTAAGCTTATTTAGGGACACTTCCTAAAAGATCGAGGCTGTCAAATTTGGGTATCTGGTCGCCATAAATTGATGAGAGTAGAGGGGCAGGGGGCTTGCCCTATTATCGTCACCTTCCTTAGCAAGCCTAGCACAGCACTCAGCTTATAATAGACACATGGCGTGAGGGGCGGGGTGTCAGTGTTAAATGGTTCTTATTCAAAGGAGACTAACCTTGGTGCTGGCCACTTAGGAGTGGTAGGAGGGGAGAGCCTGCCTAGCAGAACTGATGCGCTATGGTAGACCTCCTCACATCCCCAGCATTGAGTGCCTCCCCCCTGACTCACTGACCAAGCTCTCCATCAGTTATGAAATGAGCTGGTGATTGGAAAGGGCTGAACATTGTATGTCTAAATATGTCTTTTTTCTCTTAGAGCTCTTTATAGCTTCATGGGAATAAACCTCACTTCAAATATCGTGAGTTACTGTAAAGGTTTTGTAAATTAAAGCACACTTCCCCACTGGATAACATGGTCATTTCGGAGTTACATTTCCATTTTGAATTGATTTTTTTCTCCCAAGGGTAATAAGTTAATGAACTATGCACAAGGGAGGTTCCTGTTTCAAGAAAGCTTTCTAAAGCGGAACAACTTGGTTATAGCTTTCATTGTAGATCCCCCTTCTTTAAGTTGAGGCACACCTGTTTCCAGGAAACAGTTTGTCAGCACGACAGTATTGGCATTGTGGGAGTGTGCCAAAGAAGCTTCAGGATATTATGTTCTTTTCTTTTGATTTATTTTCAAATTGCTCTCCAGAGGAAAGATATTAATGGGAGGAGAGAGTAGCCCTCTGTAGGTAATCAGGGGGTCCATGCTGCCTGCTTCATTGCAGTCCATTCTGGCTCTTTATTTACAGTTATTGGGCTATCTTGACAATATTTAAGAGGTAAATCACTCAAATTCCCTTGCTTGTCGTAGAAGCATTTTAACTTTGCCTAAGTAGGACCTTATGGCCATCTGAGTTAGTCATTTCTCATCACCCACCTTCGAGGCAAGTTAGCATTAACCCCTCATTGCTGGCTAAGAAAACCAAACTCCAAAGAAGTTGTTTCTGGCCCAAGAGCACGTGGTGATCAGAGTCAGACCCGTGATTCTTAAACCTCTTCCCTCCTCTGAGTATGCACACTTGCCATCTTTCACCAGCTTCAGTGGGATGTACAAAGACCAAAATTTAGACACAGTGTTTCTATTTACATGGCTAACTCTATCTTTAAAAAAGGAGTATTCAGCTCTAGTCTCATACAAAACCACCGAGAGAGAGAGAGAGAGAGAGAGAGAAGCTTGTATGGTGCTCCTGTGCAGGGAGGATTGAGAATGCTGGTCCAGGCAAAGTGAGCAGGGGTTCGTGGGATGCTAAGTTCCAAACCCGACTCAACAGTCTCCCCACATAGGTGTCCACCATCCTACCATTACAGTATACATTTAGCCTGGGTTAAAGCATGTTGTTACCAGAAAGGAAACATTAGCGCAGGGTTAACTTTAATAGAAATACATCACTCTGACAGAGGGACAGGGAGAAGAGAGCAAACCCAGGGTATGGAGTGCTGACCAGACTGGTGAGGGAGGGGTGGCACTGGGAACCCTGGGCTGTCCCAAGACCCCAACCCCATAGGAGTGCCATGCTCCTGGGCAGTGGTTGTGGAAGGTGAATAGGTAGACTTTGATAAGAGGTGGGGAATCAAGGTAGGCTTATTGGCTCGGAGCAGCATGTACTCTGAGGTCAGACTGCCTGGGTTCAAATCCTGGCTCCCTTAAGCTCTGTGACCTTGGGCAAATTACGGACCTCTCAAAGGATCAGTTTCCTAATTTGGAAAACAGAGATAAAAATTGTAATTACCTCATCATTTGTTGGGGCAACGAAATGAGATAATATGTGATGCAATCATCAGTGGCCCCTGGCCTTTCCAGCATCACTGGATCACTGTTAAGTTCTCTTAGTTAAAATGGGGATGAACCATAACCCTCTCCTTCAAGGTAGCTAATTCTCACAAGGAAATATAAGATTAGATTTAAGGTGGTGACTTAACATGTTGACTCAGAAGCAAGAGTGGACAAAACCTTACAAGGGAGCCCCTTGGCCTCAGAGCTGTGGGGTCAGGCTGTAGCCTTGGACTAAAGAATGAGAACAGGTACCAGGAAGCCAAACGGGGTTGTCACAAGACGTGGCTCCAAGAGCACAGAGAGCTACCAAGTCAGAGGCTATGGGGCCAAGTCCCAAGAAAATCCATGACCCAGAAACCAAGGGAGGTACCCAAGGCTGAAGGAAGTGGTCTCAGGAATAGCCTTCTAGAGTTCACTGTTGGGAACCAGCAGGGCCTTGGTCTCTGCCTGATTTAAGACTTGCTTAAGCCTGGAAGGTCCCAGATGTGAATATCTTCGCAGGCCATTCTGACAAGCGTGTGTACTGCTGGGAAAATATGGTTTCTAAATCAGAGCCCCCGACTCTGCTCTAAGACTGTGGACTTGTTAGCATTTCTCACAACAGGACCCACAAAAGGATGATTCTATGGGATGTCCCATGGGAAACAGACTTCCTGGGTAGATGAAAGTTAGCATGTTTCTTAATTGGAGAACTTTTCAGTATTTTTAATTTGCTTGTAAATTTCCAAGAGGAAAAGATGGTAAGATGGGTTTCCCAAACTAATTTGATCATGGAACCCTTTCTTCTTGGGAAGAATTTCCAACTCCTCTGGCTCTTTTGCCTTCTTAACTCCTGGAGCTTCTGCCTTAAAGCCCCTTCCTCACTTCTCAGGGGTGTGTAGAACCCTCTGTGGGATGTGGCCTCATTACCAGGTCCCTACTACTCAGGTAGGGGCATAAGATGAGGCTGTAAACTGGACAAGGGCAGGGCCCATGCCTGTCTTGTTCTTCTCTCTGGCACATAGTTGAGTCTCAAATACTGCCTATTTGTGGAATGACTATTCATTGAGTGAATGCATGAAATCTAGTTATGCCAAACTTCAGTTGCTGCCACAGGTAGCACCTTGGGTGTTCAGAATTAAATACTCAACTGACGCACTCTTGTTGGAGGGAAGTGATTTCTGAGGTGATTTTGTATAGGACTAAGGATCAGGAGATGTGAGTGATTGTCTTAACTTGGTGTCTTTCTTTTTCACCTATCCAAAATGACCTCATAATAATCCTGCCCATCTTACTTCAAAACAGTCATGGAAATATAATAGTTTGCAAAAATTAAACTCTCCACACATATAAAATATGTTCTTAATGACTTCCTTAGGAATTAGTCCCAGCTATTAATGGTCTAGTAGGCCCTTCAGTATCTAGTCTGATCCTTCCTGAAAGGCATATGCTGGTTCCCAACAGTGAACTTCCTGGCATATGACAGTAAAGGCTGCCCCCAAGTAGGTTTTGTAACCACAGGCTCTGCAAGTTTAAAGGGAGAAGAGAGATGGAGCAAGAATGGGATATTTTCTTCGACTCTTTTATAGTGGGTGGTGTTTATTTTAAGCAGTTTCCCAAATAAGTAAAGTGTTTCTTCTGTGCTACTGCACCCCGAAAATGATGCATTTTTGTGAACGTTTTCACCTGCCCCGCCCCACCTCTACCCTGAACTTGTTCATCTGGAGGTGCCATGAGCTTGTTATTACTTGTGCATCTCATCCATCTGCACCTACCCTACAGCGCTTCATTTTTATTTTTATATTTTGGAGAGTGTGCATAGAAGGAAAAGCAAGCTACTTTGATGGAGAGGCATTGGGACTTAGATCAGATCCACAGCTGCCGTGACTAGGAAAGAGAGCTCATTTGTCCAGACTCTGCATTGTAAGTTATGTTTGATTTGGGGAGTTAAATTTAAACCTCATTACTACACATAATGTATGAAAACATAGTGACCTTATTTGCTTAACCCTGAGTCATCAAACAGTCTATAAAGAGTTTATCTATTTCTTAAGCGTTTATGTGAACAGTCTTCAACCAGCATAAGGATTAAACCACATTTAGATTTAAACAAATCACTGTGTTGAAAAATGAAATTTTTTGAAATCAGGACTTTGGGAAATCTGAACTCTGGCCCTGTCTGCCCTGTGCCCTGGGAGAGAAAAAGAGACTTGGAAGTTCGTGCCATTTGCCAAGTGGTTCAAGAGGCCCCACTGTCCCAGATGACAGCTGGCACACACAGACATGCCACTTGCTCTAACTTTATTTTTTCCTGGTAAGGAAATAGCAACTATATTTGCCAGCCTCCTTCTTCTTTGCAGGAAGGCAGCAAGGCGTTTGCATAGTGATTCTGGTATTTTTAGTCATTTCTTCAGTGTCAATTGCTACTATCAGAGAGTAAGAAGGAGCCTGTTTACAAGGAGACCATAGAAAATCCAGGAAAAAATAATAATTACGGTAATTTTGGCTAACGAGTATAACGTCAGCTCTAGATGAAATTTCTTTAAGGGAGTTAGTCTAGTACGCCGGGCACATTCAGCTGTTTGGAGCACTCGATTGGAGAAATGAATAATATAGGAGAACCAATAAATGTTGCTTTGGCTATTCCAAAGCAGTTTAGTATCTGCACAGAAACAGTGATGATTGTGATGTCCTGTTGGAGAGCATAGGGCTACACAGCAGGTTTCCAAAACCCAAAACTTTCTCTCTGAAATGTATGACCACAAAGGATGCATTTCTGAGATCTGCTGTCTCCTGGCTTGTTCAAATAACGATGATGTTAGGAACCTTCCAGGGCTACAGGACTCCTCTCCACACTCAGTGACAAGGACAACAGAAGCCTCATCAATCAGCCAATGACCTTCCTTCCCGTTATTTGGATTCTATTCCTGGGCTGCTGGCTCTTCATCAGTGCTTATCTGCTCTCCCTTCAGCTCAGATGGCCAGTGTTACCCAGAGTCCTGCAAATGGCTCAGCCATTAGGTTATTAGGTTAATTAGGTTATCTGATATTTTCTTTCTGCCGGTGGCTAATTTTGTTCGAGATTTCACCATGCTTCTAAATTTATATATATAAACAAACAGGGACACACCTTTCTTCAAGTCATTTATTAGAATCAAAATTAGGAAGAGTTTTTAACCTTCGCACAGTTGAGCCGACGGAAGTAGCTATTGGAGATGGGTGTTGAAGATGTTCACGAGTGTCTCCACAGAAGAGGGAATTCACATTCCCTTCCCGTCATGCCTGTGTGTTTCAGATTTGTCACGCTGAGGGTCAACGAGTGAACGTGTGTCAGTCAGAGGACAGCATGCCTAGGTCACTTTCCAGGGGAAAGGAAAATGGCCTTCCTCTCTTAGGTTTAGGAGAGCTCTAGAGTACTTAGTGCGAGGTTCACTTCAAAGCTCACAGGTGGTATATTAGAACTCGTTTTCTCTACGAGGAGGAAGAACCAGATCAATCAGAACATCACTGATAGGCTGTTTGAAATATCAGGAAACATTAATCTTAGGAACTTTAACAAATTGGGTATAGGACTTTAATACGGACAATATTGTTATGAGATACTTGGGATGTGGACGTTGTATTAGTGTCCTATTGCTGCTGTGACAAGTCACCACAAATCGAGTGCCCGAAACAACGAATCTGTTATCTTACTGTTCTGGAGGTCAGAAGCCTAAAATAGGTCAGCGAGGCAGAGTTCCCTTCTGGACACTTTAGAGGAGAAGCTGTTTTCTCACCTCTTGTAGCTACTAGAGGTCACCCATGTCACTCCAGACGCTGCTTCCGTTATTACATCTTCTCCTCTGAATCCAGCTTTCCTGCCTCCCCCTCGTCATGGCATGGGGCCCACCTGGGTCATCCAGGATAAGCTTCCCGTCTCCAGATTCTTATTTTAGTCATGTCTGCAATGCCTTGTTTGCCATATAAGGCATATATGCACATATATATGCATACACTCTGCCCTCGACTGTAGGCGGAGGTCTTTATGTGAGAACTAACGGGATCTTTAGGACTAGTGACGTGTGCTCTGTAACAACTGAACAGTAAATGAGGTTAATCCTACATCGCACAGGAAGGGAGTAAAGGATACTGTAGGAGAGATCCGTATGCTAAGCAAACTTGCCATATTCACAAGTTTCAGAGATCAGGATGTGGACATCTTTGGGGGCCGTTAGTCTGCCTGCCACAGATAATCTAGTTTATCCTTTCTGATCAGTTTTCTCACTGATCTTCCCACAAAGCTGCAGGAGTTAAGCTTAGCTTTGTTACAGCTAAGATCTGCAGATGTGGACTGTGAATTTGAATGTGCCGTCCTGCAGCAAGACCGCCTACCAAGAAGGCCTGCTGGTGCTTTGGAATCTACTCAGTCCAAGGGAAACTTCCAGCGGGCAACAAATTGATATTTTTTCCATTTCCACCAAGTCTTCCAAGTGTAACGTGGAGCTCATTACACAGAATCCAGAGCTGTTGTGATAGCATTCGTAAGCACCAGGGCTTTGGAATAAAGCAGTTCAAATACCAAATCTGTCCCTTACTAAGTGTGTAATGTTGCACAAATATCTTATTTTAGTTAAACCTCCATTTCTGTACTGAAAAACAGAGATGATAACTTCCAGAATTGCTGTGAGATTATGAAAACAAAATGTGCAAAGTGCTTAGCACATGCCTGGCATATAGTTGTTGCCCAGGGAGTGGTGGTCGTGCTCTGGGCTGCCCAGGCCCCAGGGGTAAAGAGTGGACACAAGCCGGGCAGAGAACACTGGAGTGGAGAGAGCTGCAGGTCGAGCCAGAGACCATAGCCATTCCTCTGTTAATAAATGAGGCAGCTCACCAACTTCCTCAGAGGAAATGGAATTCTGCACGTACATTGATAGGACTTGCACCATTTGCAGATGCAAAGTCTGAGAACTTAGTAATAAGACCCAGAATGGGAAGGCAGACCCCAACAAAGAATGGTATGGATCGTGACCTTCGCAATATCATAGAAGAGGAGGATTGGGATCTAAGGGATAAGCAGCTCCCTTAGCCATGCTGGTTAGTACCGATACCCGATCCTTTGTAATATTTACAGCTGTGTAGATCATCATTTGCTTGATGACTTACTCTTCAGCAATGGATAATACCATCTTATCCCAGAGTGTGGCTTCAGCTTTATTCTCAATAATCCACTTTATTGTCATCGTAAATCCTGATTTTAGAACTGCTCCAGATGTTGTCATATATATGAATTTGGACCAAGTGCATTCCACCTGGAAAAAGCGCTAATGTTTATTGTATATTTACTATATGCCGGTCAGTGCCAACTGCCTAGAATATATTTTGTTCAGTCTTTGTAGTAACTCTATTATAATTCTAGTCGATTTTAAAGATGACAAAACAGACTTCTAAAGTCTGAGTAACTTGCTAAACTTACAGAACTTATAAGTGGTGGAGCCAGGAGTCCAATCCAGATCTTTCTGTCTCCAGGCCCAGATTCTGGCATTTAAAGGGAGAAAAACCAAGCGACAATAAAATACTATCAGGAACGACAACCATTATTTCTAAAATGGAAAAATGTCCATAAATGGAAAAAATGAGTGGTGGAATTATATGTAGATTATGATTAGATTTTTGTAAACTAAATAGGAATATATATATATAGTTATATGTATGTTATACTTTATTGTATTATACTTTGTTATATATGGTTATATGTATATATAGGTAAATATATATACATATAAATATATATTTTTTTTAACTTTTTGGGTAACTGATGAAATTTATGGTCTCTTTTCCTTTAAAATGTATATACATACATGCACACAAAATTTCACATACAATTTCAAGAGGTTTAGATTAGGGATCTCTAATATATATGTATTACATGTAAAGAAAAATGTGGAAGGATATACACCAAATTGTTACTTATGCTCTTTGACAGATGGGATTGTAAGATATTTTTCATGTTATCCTTTATGATTTTCTGTTTTGGTTGAATTTGTTTTCAGTGAGCATGCATTATTTCTATAATCAAGAAAACATTTTTTAAGATTATAGATGAAGTCGAACTGTTTCCAATTTTAAATGGAATTTACTGCTTGTTTCTCTCTTGATGACCAGGCTTCTAACGTTTTCCTGTGTCATAACCCGGAGATGATCGATAGACCTCTGAAAAAATTCAAAGAATGCCTTTGTGAAAGCACTCAATGTGGGCTATTTTGTCCAAAAAGAAACTTCCCTAAAAGTTAAGAATGACTGAAAATAAGGAGGGATGTGGGGAGGAACCATAAAGAGCATTTCTGACAGCATTATCGGTGTTCTCCACTGTGAACGAGACGTGTGCGTGAGGCTGTAGGCGGAGGTCTTTATGTGAAAACTAATGGGATCTTTAGGACTAGTGACGTGTGCTCTGTAAGAACTGAACAGTAAATGAGGTTAATGCTACATAGCAGAGGAAAGGCGCAAAGGATGCTGTAGGAGAGATCTGTATGCTAAGCAAATTATCCTTCGGCCATCGTTTGAAATGACCTCTTAATCCTTATTTCAAGTCAGTCTGGCACTAATTGAAATGGCTGTTTCCAGGGCGCCCTATGCTTAACCAAGGGAGTTTTCTTTGAGCTCTCCACCTGCTCACTCTTGCTGTTCATTCAAGTTGAGGTGTCAGGCTCATCATCTTCCACAGGAACGCTGGGTTTGGAGGACACTTTCTCTCCTCATTCCTACCCCTCGCCCACATGTACACCCCCTGTCTCTTCAGAGCAGGGAATTTCCATACAGTTTTACAAGAAAATTGTATTCTGAACATGAACAAAGATTCCAGGAGCCTCTGACTTTTCACGAAGGAAAGAAAATTTTTTTTCATCATGCCTTTTTATAAGGAATCCGTAATATGCAGTCTGATATAGTCTTGGTATGATAGATTTTCGTACACGTTGGGGTTTGACATGGCTGGAGACCCCAGTAATCCTCACTGCCAAGGATAGCGGTGAGCCTTTTCCCATCCCATCTCCAGAATGGTGTGTCTGTCCCTCAGTTTAGTGTAGCAGCTGCAGGAGCAGCTAATATTAATGAAGTTCCTTGGATCGATACCAGTGTGCTAGGTAAGAAAGGACTTTATCACCCTGTCCAATCTGAAAATAGAATTCGCACACTGCTGTTTGTTCCTCTCCTTGGATATGATGTAAGCACCGCTTGCATGGCAGCCCGTGTCAGGGTATCGTATTATACACCTCCTTCCTGAAGGTTGGGACCAGAGGACGATATGGAGCTGTCTGCTCCCAGGCTCATCCTCTACACCCTGACGAGAATCCTGACAGTTAAGCTTGGCCTGGTGTCTTCGCAGGCCTGCTCTCCCTGTGGGAGGCGGTCTCTGTGCGTAGCAGGCTCCATCGTGCGAGGAAGTCTCCTGGTGTATAAAGAGTCCTTGATTTCAAGTTCAAACAGCCTGGGTTTAAATCCTGACACGGCCACTTACTAACCATGGTTTTGTAAAGTTTCTCACTTTCTCTTAATATCTGTTTCTTTGTATGAAAGATAGAGGTGGTGAAATGCACACTGCAAAACCACTGGGAGGGTGAGATGGGGTGTTACGCGCGAAGCACCCAGCATCACAGCGCTGTGCTCCACAGATGGCAGCTAGTGATATTAACAGCATGCTCTTAGCTTGTCCATTAAAAGAAATGTCTTTCGACCCCCTCTTCCCCTGCCAACAACTGCCCTGTTTGCTTGCACCCCTTTTGAGTAGCTCTTGAAACAAGGGCCTATATTCAGTGGCTCCAACCTCCCTCCTTACATTTGCTCCTAAGACCACTCCAGCAGGTTTGGCCCACCTTTCTAACGCTCCGTTTCTTGTCAGGTCACCAGTGGCCAGAGCATTTACCAATGGTGGTGACCAATCAGTGGCATTTGATAGACGAGGTATCTTCTTCCTACTTGATGTGATTTTCCCCTTGGCTTCAGGACAACACACTTCCTTGGCTTCCTCCTGTCTCACTGGCTGCTCCTTCTCTGTTCTGTGGCTGAGGTTCCTGATCCTTAGACATTGTGGGCACCCAGGACTCAGTAATTGTTCCTCTTTTCTATCAATATTTATTCCCTCGATGATCCCATCCAGTACTCTGGCTTTGAATAGCATCTTTGCCGGTGAGTCCCAAATATATATTACTAGCCCTAAACTCCAAATTCCTCATATCCAGCTGCCTCCTGGACTCTCCACTTGAATATCTAGTAGGCATCTCGAGCACTGTATAATAGTCAGGGTTCTCCAGAGAAACAGAACCAATAGGATGGATGAATGTATGCATATATTATAAGGATGATGGATACAGGCAAGTCCCAAGATACCTGCAAGATGAGTCAGCAAACTGGAGACCTAGGAGGGCTGATGGCTTGGTTCCAGTCAGAGGCAGAAGGCCTGAGAACCAGGAGAACCAATGGTTTAGTTCTTGTCTGAAGGCCAGTGGGCTTAAGACCTAGGAAGAGCTGATATTTCAGTCTGAGTGTAAAGGCAGGAAAAAAAAAGCCCATGTCCCAGTTCGAAAGCAGTCAAGCAGGAAGAATGCTGTCTTACTCGAGGGAGAGTCAGCTTTTTGTTCTATTCAGGTCATCAGTGGATTGGATGAGGCCCACCCACATTGGGAAGGGCAGTCTGCTTTACTCAGGCTGCCAATTCAAATGTTAGTTTCATACAATAAAACCCAGAATAGTGTTTGACCAAATACCTGGGGACCCTGTGGCCCAGCCAAACTGACACATAAAATTAATCATCTCACACAGTATGTCCAGAAATTGGACTCCTGATCTTTTGGACAAAAGTTACTCTACCTACACCTTCCCCTGTCTTTGCTTGTCAACTGCATCCTTCCAGTTCGTCTCAAGTCAAAAACCTTGGCGTCATCCTTGACTCTTCTCTTCCGCTCATGCTTCACAGACAACTTGTCAGAAAATTCTGTTTACCTTCAGAACATATCCAGAATTCAACCACAGCTGGCCACTTCCATTGCTAATAGCCTAATGTGAGCCACCATCATTGCTCATGGGGACTATTGTGGACGCCATATTTGAGATTGCTGCCACCAGCACCCTTGCTCTCCTTTGCTGTGATTTTATCCCTAAGCACTCCTCACCTCTTATATACCATATAATTTCCTTATTTGTTCTGACTGTCGTTTTTCTGTCTGCCTCGGGTAGAATGCCTAGAACAGTGCCTGAGATGTAGTATACTTGCAGTAAATGATTTTGGTTGAATTGCCACTGTAGAGATGAGAAAACCGAGGCTTAAAGGAATTGAGTAATTTACCAGGGTGACACCATTATTAGTAGTAAAGCTATTCTAAAGCAGTACTTAACAGAGTCACAGGCAAGAAGCGCTGAGGTTAGCTAAGTTTCTGCAAATGATTGTTGGACACCTATTTTCCATTTTTTTATTAAAAGTAGACCTTATCCAGATAGCAGTGTCTATAGCCCAGTGCTAATTTACATGATTATGCTTGACCATAGGAAAAGGTTTATTCTCTTATTCTTATCTCATTGCCTTTCAGTCATCTGATAAAATCTCCTTGCTGTGAAATATTTCCACCTTTCAGACACTAATAGATTAACATTGTGTCCCCCCATCCTTAAGAAGCCAAGCCAGACGTCACTTACTTATAAGAGCTTTCCTTGTAAGGTAATCCTTTTATCTTCTTGTAATACTTACAGTGGGATTAAATTATTTCACAAGAGCAAAATGGAGTTTTTCTTAACTATATCTTTGTATCATCATCCGCAAATATAAGGTGAGCAGTTACTCTCTGCGGCTCCATGATGGGGCTGGGGAACTAAAGAGGCTTCCAGAAAATTCTGGTCTGTTAGGGGAAGTGTGTATGCATTAGTTGGAATCTTGATTCCACTGCTTTAACAGAGACTAAATAACAGTGGCTTAAAAAAGATAGAAGGATTTCCTTTCACCATCACACCCCCAGCCCGTCTCTCTCTCTCCTCCCCCAGCTGATAAGCAATGAGGAGAGAGAAGGTTGTCTCCCAAGGTTATTTGGGGCCCAACTCCTTCCGCACCATCCCCTATTGTGTTGTTCTCAAGATGGCAGAATTTGGCTCCCACCCCCGCCTATACGTTTCAGGCCCTAGGAAGGGGGGGAGTAGGAACTGTGAGCAAATGGATTCCTTTTAAGGACACGACCCAGAACCTGCACATCTCACTTCTACTCATATCCCATTGGACAGAACTTAGTCACATGAGCGTACTTAAGCCAAGCCAAGAAACACAGTCTGTAGGGCAGCCATATGCCCAGCTTGGGGGATTCGAGTGCTAAAAGGAAGGAGAGATTGACTGTTGGGAGACAAATAAAAGCCCTTGCTTGGGCATATCTGTATAAATATTTCTGTCACCAACTAAATAATAAGGTCTTAAAGGGCAGGGCTGAATCTTACGCTCTCAGCACCTTGCACATGGGTATTCAATAAATATTTGTTGATTGGGTGATTTGGTTCATGCACTTTCATCCAAGAGATTTTTGTGGAGAGTTTTTATTATAATGCCCGAAACAAACACTATTCAATCCCAGGGTAAATACTGCAGGGAAATAAATGTCAAAAGGCAACATGGTCATAGATTGGCTCTCTACACTTACACACCCCTTCAAGCCAAGCTAGAGGGGCCGTCTGTTGTAAAACAGATGCAAAAGATAGACTCGGACTACAAAGGACTCATGTTCCAGCTGAGAGGCTGCTTCATTAATGTACCCAGAGATCAAGCGCAAATTTGCTGACCTAATTTTGGGAACAGAAAGCCAGAGGTAAATGTGGTTTCATGGCATACTGCATTCCTTTCTTAATTCATCATGCTTCATGGGAACCAGGATCCCAGACTTCCCCTCCCCCAGATAGCAGTTAAGCTGGTAGAATTGTTCTCTCTAGTCCACAAGGAGATGAAAACGGATCCTGCTGGGGGAAGTAAATAGAGCAGCAGTAAAGTGCTCTCTCCCCCTGAATCTGAACATCTGTTCAAACTTCTCACAGCTCCCATGAGGAAGGGGACAAAACACAAGGCTTCGAGCTATCAAGGAAAAACCTCATCTCCTAGCACTCTGCTAACGATTTATACTCATTTGACCTGAACTGGGCTGGATTTATCTCTATGATGCCTTTGAAGGAAGGCCAAGCTGGGTAAATAAATAGGGTCAACAATAGGATAAGGGGTGATGTTTATCATATTCATGAGAGCAAACATTTGCAGGAGTTAAGTTCATGAACGGCTGGATTTAAATGACTGCTGTTTATGCCAAATGAGACACAGATTCAGTAGCAGAGGGCACAACTGCACCTCAGCGTGAAGCTTACAGTTAACATAAAGTTGAGTTGCTCTGTGGACTTGAAAAAAACAGTCTATGCTCTACGGTTTTGGAATTTCACTGATGCACACTGGCCTTTCTTCATTTATCTGAATTAGCAAGAAGTAGACTGCATCTGGTTAAGTTACCCAGACGCTCTCCTGGAACCTCAGCTACCCTTAATCTGTTTGTCAGTTTGCATTTTAGGATGTTAGTTTAGTTTTAGGATGAATGGAGGTCCCGTCCCCCTCGTCTCGTCATCTACCCTTCCCAGAATATTTAGCAGTATGGCCTTTGGCCAGTTCTTCTCTTCTGCTAGCATAGAAGGTTCCAAGTGCCTGGCTGGTCGGCTGGGCCCCCAGCTGGCTCTGTTTCCAGCTGCTTCAGGGCCCACGGGCCAGGAGGGAAAGCCGCAGTAATAAGCATTGTAAAACTAAAGTCGGTTGCTAGCCAGGCCAGCCAAGCAGCGTGGGAGGAGTGGAAAATCCAGGCTACATGTTCTTGTCATCACAAATTGTCAGTATCTGAGGTGTTCCACTGGGAGAAATGGGATGAGATGTTCTCTAACCAGACCTAATGTGTGTATTATCAGTCGGTAGCTCTTGGAGAATCATGTCAAGACCAGGCTAAGGGGACTGAAGCCATAACCTTGGGTCAGCTTGTTCATGGGCCACCATCTTGACTAACTTCTTGAGGTCTAGTATGGCCTTGGAAATGCAGTATCAGAATGCAGGAATGGTTGCCCTTTATTGAATTACTAAGGGAGAGTAAGTATTGGGAACTGTTTAATCAGGGACCAGGCCATCCCCTCTCCTCTGATGTGGCCTACTGATGATACATTTTTATCCAGCATTCTGAGTGTCAGATGTTGCTGCCCAAGTCAAGCTTTGGGGGTAGCTGTACATTTTCACATCTTTCCATACAAGGGAAGGAAATAATCGTGGCTGTAACTCCTGGAAATTCAGTTGGGTGACCTGAAACTTTGATGGCTTTTTCTGGTCTTCTAGGGGATGTATGTTTAGCTCCCCACTTCTTGCTCTCCAGAACTCTTTGTCTCATGGTTGAATTGAAATAAGAGTAGAAAAGAAAACATTGTTGTCCCTCACTGAGACTAGGCAGGTACCTGGTATTTTCTCAAGACCTACCTGGAATTCAGATGAGAGCTCCTTGGGGTTGTGGGGGCGGTGGGAATGGCATGTTGTCTTAATTTTACTACTTACAATTTCTCCTATGTACCAGGGATTAAAGCCAAGTCTCTCCCCCCACTACTCCTTCACTTCCTGCTTCCTCCCCTGCTCTTTCCTCTCTCCCTCAGTTTCCTTGTCTTTAAAGACTTTGACAACCTTTCTGGCATGTTGCCTAGGCTTTCCAGCGAGAATCTTTATAAAAATTCCTTCTAGTCATTGGCATGGAAGCACTGTGTAAATCAGCAAGACACTTTGTTGTAAAACTTTCTCATTATCAACATTCACTACTGTTTCATTTTATGAATGCTTCTTTGTCTTCCAAAAAGCATTTCAGATTAAGCAATGCTGTTATTGAAAACGTGGGTGGTTTCTGCGTGTATGCTTGGTCGAATTGCAGATGGTTGCCGTGAACATTGCAACGCCAGGTTCCTATAGGTGAGGTACAAATGTGTATGAAGTAGGTAAGAGATGGAAGAGGAGATTCAGCCGCCTTCTTATCCAGCGAGTCACTGGATTTATTCTTTCGAGGTAAAAGAGCTCTGAGACCTACGTGTGGCTCAACTACCTGATTTAATTGGGGCAGAGCTTTTTCCTATTATTGGATGCACAGATTCAAATTCAATTACCAAAAGAAAAAGTGTGTTGCACACCCTGTGTGCCAGCACTACGCTGAGCACTAGAGATACGCAGATCTGTAAGGACCAGCCTTGCTGTTGCGGTGTTCATAATTCCTCCAGGGAACTTCCATCTGTCAACAGCAGCTCTCTTGTAAGGTAGTAAGCACAGTTGCAAAGATACGTGCTAGAGACACATGGTGAGGGATGCGGTGGGGTGGAGTGAGGGCGTTGTCACATACCTGGTGGGTAAGAGCACCTGGTCTTTGATAGCAGATGTATGGGGTTAAATCCTGGATCTGTCCTTATTAACTGGGTAAACAAGTTAGTCAGTGAATTAATACCTAACTTTCACTGTTATTATTGGGATTAAAAGGAATACTGGAATGGTATATAATGTCCTCCAGATAGTGTCTGACACCTAGAACATGCTCCATGAATGATCATTTGTAACTGAAGAGTAATCAGTCGATTTGGGTTTTATTGGGTAGACATCTGGGCAGTATGAGGAAGGGTAGTGGGGCTGAGACCACAGCAGGAGGCACTATGGTGAGGCAAGAGCTCAGGGCCACATGAGAAGAGCCTGCCCCTCTCTAGGGTTGGGGCAGGAGTGAGTGGAGAGAGGGTCAAGAGCTTTAGAAAAGACAGGTTGGGACCAGATTGTGAAGTGATTTGTAATGTCAAACTGAAGGGTTAGACTTGACATTAAAGACAGTGGGGTGTTATTGGTGTTTGCAAGCAAGAAGGCAGCACAGAGACGTGAGCTTTAGAAAGCAGCTTTTCTGATAGCCATATGGGGAGTAGTCTAGAGGGGAGGCTACTTAGGAAGTGAACACACTAGTGCAAGGAAGAGTTGACGTTCTCGTTCACTCTGCCGGTACTCGGTGAAAGCCTGTGCATCTGAGCATTTTGCTGAGAACCAACGAAGGCAGAGTGCAGGCAAAGGATGGAATAAGGGGAAACAATGCTGTACATTTTTCCGAGATAAAATTGATAAAAACTGGTGACTGTCTGGAAGTGGAGGTGATGGAGAATGACAAGTGAGAAATAATTTCATGGGAAAGTGAGACCTTTCAGACCATTGGAATTCAAAATACTTCATCAGCGACAGGAAAGAAAGAAAGAAAGAAAGACAGCCATTTCTCTTCTTGCCCTTTCTCCTCCACTGCATCATATTCTCTGGGAAAAGAAATCACAGGGCCAGTAATGGCAAGCACTCTCTGAGCAGTTGGTCCAGCAGCCTTCGGGGGTGAAATCATGCTCTGTATTATCTTCCAGAGAGATAATGAAAATTGAGTGAACAGTGAGAAAGTAATGAACAGCTTTGGACAATAGTCTCATGGTACCTTGAATGTTCAACTAATTTTCTTTTTAAAAGAGAGACCAGCACTTGACTTTGGAAAGTTGTTTTTCCCGTCAAAGTGGAAATGTTATGAGAGGCGATATTAGGTAATGGAAAACATGAGGTTATCTGATGAGAGGCTGAGGATGGGATCCAAAGGCCATCTTAGGTAAACAGTAGGAGTGAGTGGTGATATGTAAATATTTACATGAAACCCAAGAGGAAACAAGGAGAGGAAAACGAATTACAGCATGAGATGGCTTCTGCTTATTGGAAAGATGTTCATGAAGGAATAGCAGAATCTTCAAAAGAAGACAGAGACGTATGAATCTATTGCCTTTGACTTTGTTAATTCTTCCAGAAGTTACTAGCAGCACCCTTATTGGAAAGACAGCTGTGTGGCAGGATTCATCGCCATGGGTAAATAAGAGTCAATAACTTACATATTAAATAGTAGAGATTCTAATGGGATACAGTTAATAATCATGAAAGAAAACACACTTTGTATAGTGTGTGTTTGAGCCAGATTCTTACCAGAATAATCTCATCCAGCCAGATTCTCGTCAGATGCATTTGTAACTAGTGAGAATTATTCTACAAACTGGGGTTCAAGTGAAATTGCATTCCTCCTAATTTTTACTTAAATCTTTGGAACTCTCATGCACCCCGCTCTATTAGCAGGCAGGCCAATGTGTCTCTCTTGATCTGAGCCCTTCTCTTAATTGTTCAGCAGTCTCTAGGGCGCATTCAGTCCAACAACAGCCCTTGACTTTCACATGCCTCGCCTAGATTGCTGAGGTCTCATTGGTCCACCACGTACTTGCTTCTCACTGTCGCTCAGCGGTGATGTTGAAAACTGGCCCCATGCAGTCTGACAGTCATTGCTGTCCATTGCTGCAGGGAATCCTAGCTGGTCCTGTTGGTCCCTTAGGCCAAGAGGGTATCCCAACCAAGAGGGTTCACCTATGCAGCCACTTCTCAGAACACAGCTCAGCCCCAGTTGTGCTGAGTCAAAACCTCTTAAGCATGTGCCACCTCATGGAATCTTTTCCCTGAGGTCTTTCACCCAAATAGTGGACCTGATTTTCTGTTAAGTCCTCAGAATGAAAGATCCTGAAACACTTCTTTCCATAGACAGTAGGGCCACTAGCCCTGCATTTATACTCATAAATGAGGCCACTTCTGATCTGATTTTTCCATTTGTGTTATTAAAAAAGAGGGGGAACAAAAAGCTAATCTCCGACAGGTCCCCTCTGATAAGACACCTCAATATGTATAGTGTGTTTAGGAATTATTTTGCTTTTATTCTCCACATATCAGTCATAATTCCAGAATTCAAAGTAGTTCGAGCTGAGCTCACAATGGCATTAATCCATTGGGAATCTCTTGATGCTACTGCTGTACATTTTCACTGGTTAAAACAATAACAGCAACAACTCTGGTTTACCATGTAGCCCTGCATTCCCAAGACATATACATATACTTAAACACAACATAGAGGCCAAAAGGTACATGTTCAGCCATGAAAGGTTTGTTTCTTCCTCTTTGGCTGTTTACAAGGGAGTGTTGATCCTCAGTTGAAAGGGATTTCAGCCAAGAATAGCAGCTAGACAGTGATGTATTTCCCTAGCTTTTCAAAACCTGTTACCTCGTTTCTGCCAGCAAGACTTAGGATGTGAGGTACAGTCTAGAAAGTGGCTGCTGGAAGGGAAACCAGTAAAACAAAGAAAAAGATTTTTGAGAGAAAGGAGAGTATGGGGTGAATGGTAGACAAAAGAGGTGGTGAAGTTTGGTAGGCACTGTGCTTGAAAGCTCTCTGTGTTCCACTGTTAAATATGAACCTTGATGGCTGTTGGATTCATCTTTATCCAGAGGCAGCTGTGCCGGGCATTGTTGACAGAGCATAGCTGGACAGGACAAACCAAGCTCTTATTTACCATGATTAAGGTGACCATTCAATCTGTTGTTCAAACAGGAATATTTTGGAGTGTACTAATATTGCTCTATTACTAATAAAGCCAGGGTAACCGGTGTAAACCAGGACATTGTAGGTACACCAGGAGTCATGGTCATCCTAACCATGATAGATCTATAATTTGAAGACACTATATTTAAAAATTGAGCTATTAACTGTGAAAAATACATTGTCTTGATTGTTGTGGGAGCTACAGAAAAGCCGTGCCACTTCCAGGAATTGACAATCCGGTCACAGAGAAAAGACTCATATGCAAAGAAATTGCCAGGGATCATTCAAGGTGATGTCTAACCAAGTGCCAAAGAAATGAGAGTCATGGGTTGTCAATTACACCTCAATAAAGCTGGAAAAAATGATAGTCGTAGGATGTGGTAGGAAGGGCAATGGCCTTGAGGGTAGAAGACTGGCATCAAGTCATGGATCTGTCTTTAGCTGGATGGCATTATGCGAGGTACTTCATCTCCTTGAGCATCCCTTCATTCATTCATTCATTCAGTAAACGGAGGGACTTGGTCTGTGCCATGGTGTCATGGTGATAAAGAGCATAACCTTTACAGAGAGACATACTTGGGGTCAAGTTGTGGCTCTGTCACCAACACTGAGACTTGAACTTATCGTTTAACCCCTCTGAGCTTCAGTTTTTTCATCTGTTATGTGGTGATAATAATAACCCAACTCACAGAGCTGCTTTAAGCTCCTGCAAATGAGGAAATGAAGTCAGATTTTGTACATGAAATATTGAACAGTTTCTAACGCATAGCAAAACTCAAGAATTGATAGCAGTTATTATTATTCCAGGTACTGTACTAGTTGCTGGGAATGCAAAGGAGAATGGGGGAGAGGGATACTGTGCAGGTGAAAGTAGACAATAGTATCTGCCTAAACACCTCCCTGGGCTGTTAAGAGGATTCCATGAAGACATCAGGTGAAAGAGCTTCACATACTATATAACATGCTGAACAGAAGAAAGCTATTATGCTTGTTACCAGTGGTTGGGGCATTGTCTAGATTCTTCCCTTTTCCTATCTGTTAAGAAACTCTTACTTGCAAGTAAGTGATAACCCCACAGGTCTTAAATAATCCATACAAACATTGTCTCACAAAACAAGATGTCCAGAGGTGGAGTGTTTCCAAGATTGGTTAATTCCGTGGTTTGATAATGGCATCAAGAGTCCATATTTCCACTCTGTCATTCTCAGATGTTGCTGGACTCACTTCAGGATGACGTTGGCTGCCGTAGGCCAGGCATTACCTTCTCACCACACACTAGAGACAGCAAGAGGCTATCTCTTCCCTGTGTCTTTTCTTAATATCTAAGAAGCCCTTCTCAGAGTCCCACCTTGCTGTCTAACCAGTAAGCCTCACTGGCTAAAACTGGATTCCGTGTTCCTTTCTAAGCCAGTCAATGATAAGATAAAATTATTATAATTGGCTTATGCTAATCAAGATTCACCCTCCTGGGGCTGGGAAGCCTCTCATCTCCCCGCCCCTGCCCCTGCCTCCAAAAAAAACTCAAGGTATTGCAGAGGATGCAGGGCACCTGAACAGAATCAATTTCTTGTTAACAGGGAAGGAAAGAGAAATGGCTGCTGGGTAAACATGTACAGTGTCTTCTACTCTATTTCTAGTCAGCCGCCGTGTCTCCTAATTCCACCTCCAAAAGATCTCTTAAATCCACCCTGGCCTTTACCTGCCTTCCCAGCTCTCTTGCCTAGACTCTTGATTCCTTCTGTCCTTTTCCCAGCCATCCAGTCAGCTCTTCATATAATGCAAGTCTGAGTATAGCATTTCCTAACTTAAAGACCTCTCAAGACTCAATTCAGATGCAACCACCTCTTTGAAGATGCCCCAGATGTTTTATTTATGGCTCTTTATAGCCCTGCTGAGGGACAGTCTTGCTTTTGAGCTATTTGTATATTTTCTATACCTCCCAATTTCCTCTCTGTCCAATATAGTAGCATTAGCCACGTGTGACTCTTGACCGTCTGAAATTCGACTGGCCCAAACTGAGATGTGTTGTTAGTACAAAATACACTTTGAATTTCAAAGATTTAGAACAAATAAAAGGAGGAATGCAAAGTATTTAATAATTTTAAAATTGATTGCATGTTAAAATGATCATTTCAAATGTGTTGGCTACATTTTGGTTAAATGAAATGTTATTTAAATTTATTTCACCTGTTTCTTTTTCATTTTTAACGTGATGACTAGAATTTTTAAAATTCCCTGCATGGTTCCCATTTGGAGCCCACGTCACATGTCTGTGCACTAGACTGTTAGCTCTTACAGAGTAGGGGCTGCCTCTTCTTGATCTATTATTCATCGTGTAGCTCCCTTTCCCCACCTCGGGGTCCATCAGAGTTAGAATCTAGTCAAAACACATTACTTGGTTAAAATAAAGTGTAAGATAACTCCATTCGGAAATGAAAGTACACAGGATGATTTATCTGACTACTGCCTCTGGATTTTTGATGCACGGGTTTCTTTTCTGTATTCTAACTAGTCTGAAGCTTCTTTTTAAGTTTACCAGGTTTGGAAATCACTGTTTGTTGTGGTTACTTCCGAGCACTGAGTTTTTATGAAATCATCCAGATTGAAAGAGGAGAAACTAGAATTGAAAGATTTTGATTAGGTTTGCTTCTCTTTGTTAGTTTTCATTCTGTCTTATTAGACCTTCCTCGACAAATTATATTTTACACTTTAGAGGTAGTGGTGTCTCCATGACTACAACCTCCAGAATATTTTCGTTACTTTTACAGTCATTATTAGGAATAAAGATGCAGATATAAATTATGCACTTTCTATTCAACTCCGCTAAATTACAGCTGGCATTTTTTTTTTCATGGATAAAGAGTTATATATACATATTTTATCATTTATTGTATTCTTAGTCAGGATTTTTTAGAAGGCCAAGAAATTAACATAACCCAGAAAATATTTAGCAGGAAATCTGTTTATAATGGCACAGTGAAGTCAGAAACTTTTTTATATTTCATGAGCAGAAATGAGGGAATTCAATTTTATAGTTATGGTAGCCCCAAAATGCCATTGTTTGAGGAAAATCTTCTTTTTTAGAAATGTCTGGAGAATTTATAGCTCTAATTTGGAAATAAATAATATCTGTGGTCATAAATCATGTGCTGAAGACAACAGGCTTACTTGGTTACTGTTTGGTCAAAGGGCTGAGGGGCCTTTGGAAGCAGAGTCCTCTGCCCCTCCCTGTCTCTGGGGCGTGCTAATCCTCCTGCATGAACAGAAACAATCGAGGAATCCATTATTTTGTCAGTTAACACTGCTTTAGTAAGTGCCCTTTGCCAGGTCTTGTGAAGACCATTGTTTCCTCTGGCTTTGATCTTTCTTGATCACTCAGAAAAGCTCTGCCCCAGTGACATCTAGATGCCGGGAAGCGGATTGGAATTCTGGGACTCTCCCTTTCCATGGAATTGTTATCCCAAGACTGCTTGGTGGTTCCTTCCTTCCTTCCTTCCTTCCTTCCTTCCTTCCTTCCTTCCTTCCTTCCTTCCTTCCTTCCTTCCTTCCCTCCTTCTCTCCCTCCCTCCCTCCCTCCCTCCCTCCTTCCTTCCTTCCTTCCTTCCTTCCTTCTTCCCTCTCCCTCTCTCTCCCCCTCCCTCCCTCCCTCCCTTTCTTCCTTCCTTTCTTTCTTTGTCTTTCTTTCTTTCGTGGTAAAATATACATAACATCAAATTAACCACTTTAACCATTTTTAGGTGCAAAATTTGGTGGCATTAAGTACACTGACAATATGGTGTAACCATGGCCGCTATCCATCCAGAGCTTCATTGCCCTAAACAGAAACACTATACACAGTAAGCACTAATTCCTCGCTCACCTCCTTTCTCCTTGCCCAGCAACCTCTCTTCTACTTTCTATCTCTGGAAATTCACCTATTCTGGGTACTCATATAAGTGGAATCATGCAAATTTGTCCCTTTGTCTCTGGCTTCTTTTATTTAGCATAATGTCTTTAAGGTTCATCCATGGTATAGCAGGCTGAATAATATTCCATTGCATGTATACAGCATATCTTATTTATCCATTGATCTGATGATGGACATATGCATTGTTTCTACCTTTGGGCTTTGTGTAGTTTTTGATAGAGCATAGACACATGTGATGGCACTCTGGCCATTTCTGCATTTAGATCTGTTTCTGATGAAATAAAGAAACCTAGATGTTATCACCCTAAAAAAGTCGGACTACCTGCTGACAAAGAGAGCCTGCTAGTATGGGAAGGTGTCATCGAGTGGAGACACCTTTACAGTTCATATTATTTCTCAGAGTCAAGTGCAGACACCTCCCAGGAAAGACAGCCCTGCCTCATTGCCTGGTAGAGACGAGATACAGGGGCTGCCCACTTCCCACCAGCCACTTCCAGGCGGGAAGGGTCGCTGAGGGTGTGTTGGAAAGCTCCAGCCGAGTGCTGTCTGGTTGCTATTGCAGGAAAGGGGATTTTTAAAAGGAGAGTGGAAGTGTCCCTGTCTCTGGAATTGAAGCAGCTCGGAGGAGGATTTTGCATAGCCTTCTTTTAGGAGAGTGGGCTTCCTTCTGGTGTGTGCTGGCTGCTGTTTTATTCCAAGAGATAGCTGATGTTGTAGCCAAAGACCTGGAAATATCCAAATCCTGCCCTTGCAATCCCCTCTCCTCCCCCTTGGGGTTTCCCTGGGAGCTGTTAATACACAGACCTCAAGGAATCAAAATGCCTCTTATCATTAGCCAGACAAGCAGGGCAGGCCTCTCTGGTGATCGGGTCGGAGTGGAAGGCTCAAGGCCCAAGTGAGGCCTCCTCCACCCTCTCGGCTCAAATCTCAGTGTCCCCACCATCCAGCTGCTAAGCCGGGAGGGATAGTCTCTGCACTACGAGTAAGCAGAAGGGATGAGGGAGAAAGTGCCAGAGATCTCTGCTTATCTCTGGAGCCAGGGCAAAACAAGAAGCAGGGGGAAGGCATTGGACCTCAGCAAACTGCAGTCCTTGCTTTTGGCAAATTAGTAGCCTGGAAACTTAACCAGTGACATAAGTGCTTCTTGGGGAGGGACCCGAATAGAGGCATAGGGAGGGCAAATTTTCCTCGTCCCTCTGTATATGTAAAGACCCTTTATGTACGTTTCTTTTATAACGGCATGTGTACCGCACACTCGTTATTATTGCTCTTTTGCTGGAGGCAATGCCGAGGCCCTGAGACTGTACATAAATGGCCTGCCATACAGCTGAGTGGCAGAGCAGGATTTGGACCCAGATCTGTTGGACACCATGGTCTGTGATCGAACAGTTATTCCATAATATTCCTTTTTTTCAAACTTGGCCCCAGAAAGAGTTCCACAAGGCCCTGCAGCACTTGCCCCCATCAGCCCTCTTCCGGGTCCTGTTCAGTGGGGAGAATGGACTCCTGTGACAGGTCTCTTCCAGTAATTCGTTTTGGTTCTTTGGGGAAACATTTCTGACCATGGAGACCATCCATTCTGCAGAGCCATTTATGAATCCTAAGCTAGAAACAATTGAAGTGATTGTAACATGAAAATTGTTTTAAAAGAAAAAGACAAATGACCTTATTTCAGAATAATGTAATTATTTTAAGGGCTTGTTTCTCCTCAGCAGTCAAAGCCTGGTTAGAAATAATTGTTAACAGAGCAAAACAGTAGCTTTGAAAAGTCTTACTGAGGAGATTATAAGAGCAAAGGGAGGTAAACCCACATCGCTGACAAATGCTGCTACACAATTACGTTGACGCCTGGTGTGCAGAACACACACACGAGCACATGCGCGTGTGCACACACTGCAGGGTGAAAGGAGCAGAAGAGACCACACCCGCCTTACACAGTGATTGTACTGTGACACCAACAAGTCTCACATGCTCTCTGGCTTTGAAAGAGCCTTACCCGTTCTGTCCTCCAGGTTCACTTCTCTTAACCCCCATACTTTTACGGTTGTATCAGCACAGAGACTGCATGATGGACTAGTTAAGAACATGAGTTCTGGAGCTATGGCCCTTCATCTTAATCCTGGCTCCACCACTTATCCACTTATTAGATGTGTGGTCTTGAATAACTCACTTAACCTCTCTGTGTTTCAGTTTCTTCCCCTGTAAAATGAGTAGGACCTCCTTCAGAGGGTTGTTCTGGGTATCAAATGAGTTAGTGTCTAATAGGGAGTGCTCTATAGAAATACGGTAAATAACAAGAAAATCACAGCAACCAACCAGAGTGAGTGAGATAGAAGGCAGATGGGGAAACGTTTTTTGTTTGTTTGTTTGTTCGTTTTTAGTAAACTACCTCATATTCACAAAGGCCCACACACTCAGACTTTTGTCATTATTGTCTCCAGTCAAGTTTACACATTAACTCACAGAGTTAGACTGATGAGATTGATGGGTGGGAAGTTCATTATGCCACTTTAATTGAGTCCCTGGACCACAGCATCTGTGATGCACTATGACTTAATATTCTTTATGAATCCTGTAATTCACTTCTAAATAGCATAATTTAAAGTGCTTTGAATTTTTACATGTATTATAAAAGCATAATTTGCTAAACATCAATACTTAAGAGTACATCACAATGTTTACAAGTCTGTTTTGGCATTTCTTCACTTTTTTACAAGCCATTGGGACACACAAGAAAGGAAGTTGACCAGACCTCCTTCACACTCTGAGGTCAAACCCATGCCTTTCGGGTGTTTCATGAAATGAACATCTCATTTCATTGGAGGAGGAAGCTGGGAGTTGCTGGTGGCAAGTCCTTCAAATCAGAGCTTTTTTCATACAACTATAAGTGTATAGCCATTTTCCCCCAAGCCCAGTGGGAATAGGGGCCCCTGGAAAATAGACTTAAGGAGGAAGAAATAATCTACATGGCTGTAGAACTGTGGTTGCTTCCCTGGTGTCCCAGTTAGGACACTTCCAGGTGTGAGGCTCAAAATCTCCAACCGTGACTTGCCACGGGGAAAATTTATTAGCTCACACCACTGAAAGTTTCGGGCAACAGCCCAATGAGTGGCTCAGTAATGTCATCAAGGATTTTTCTCTTTTCTCATATCCTCAGTATCACATCATCTTAATGTTTTATGGTCACAAGATGACCACAGCAGATTCAACCATCACATGGAACTGTGGGAAAAGGCTGTTTCTTTTCCTGTGCTCCCGTTTTATCAGCAAGGAAAGCCTCTCCTCAAGGCCTCTAGCAGCCTTCCACTCGACATTTCATTGGCCAAAACTGAGGCTCAAGCCTTGCTCAAATCATTTCTGTGCAAGAGGAATACAACCACCATCGTTGGCTTAGACTAATCAGAGTTTGCCCAAGTTACAGTGGGGAGGAGGAGGTATCAGAACTGCAGCAAGGCTTCGCTGGTGTGCATCCAACAGGACATGCCTCAGTGGCCTGCAGAAGTAGAGGCGTCTAAACGGTGCTTCTTGCTGGATCCTGTTGGAACAACTTCAGTTGGATATTGTAGAGGTGGCTGCTTTGGGTGCTGTGTTAGTCTTGACTTAATTGAGGTTGAGTCGTGTCTATTCCTCAGCACAATATTCATTGTCTTCAAATGGATCTCCTATCCCATTAACACCCACTGGAATGACGGGAACTACTCTACAGCCAGGTTGGAGTTCCATCAGGGGGTCATAGCATCTCAGATTTGGCATGTTTGGGTGGGATTTTAGGAAAGATCAAGTGAGAAATGAATGGTAGCTAACAGCAAGGTAGTCATTATGTTCAAAGATTTATCTAAATTAATAATTTATCTAAATAAATAAATTAGATTGAAGATGTAACGTAATGTGAAAATTACATTAAAGAGGTGCATGATGATGACAGTTTGGGGTATTGGTTTTGGTGGATGAAAAGAGGACAGTGACGTCCACCTAGCGGAGGTTCAGGAAAAATACTGTGCTTTGCATTTGAAGACCTGAATTTCAGATCTCATCACAAGAATCTGAATCCTCATGAGCTGTTTGAAGGTCTGCCTTGAGTGTCTTCTTGTGTTTGCATCCTGCAGAGGCTGAAATGAACACGTAATAACACTAACATACTTATAAGCATCACAAGTTTTGTTCTTGTTGCTGTTGCTATTATTAATGTTCGTATTGCACTGGATAATTTACACAATATTTTCACACATAGTACCTCACTGGATCCATACCTTGTAAGATATTATTGTCATGCCTGTTTCACCCATGCAAAATGGAGGCTCAACAGGTTAAATGTCTTGCCCGGGGTCACTTAACTGCAAAGGGACAGAGCAGGAAATCTAATTCAGATCTTTGACCTCCAAGTCCATGTTCATTCCTTACCATCATGCAACCTCATTGTGTGTTAGTGTTTCTGAACTAATTTCTTCTTGTCTTAGGAAACCTGAAGTTTCTCTGGATTTCTGGCTCAATGACTTTCCCTCTCTGAGCCTAGATTTCCTTACCTATAAAGTGGGGGTCATAATAGTTTGCAGAGTTATTGCGGAGGATTAAGTAAAATAATGGATGTGAAAGTGCTTCGTAAAACTGTCAAGCATTATACAAGTGAAGGTTATTCTTCATCGCTAGTTGCTATTCTTTAAATATGACACAGTGCTGCATAATGATAAAAGCAGATCCTGGGAGTCTGGGGATTCAAATCAGCCTCCACCGTTTACTATCTGCCTGATCTGGGAGAAATTATTTAATCTCCTTAAACCAAGTGCCCTCATCTGTGAAATGGGTGCGTTGTTCCCCCCTCATAAGATTGTTATAGAGATTAAATGAAGTAGTGTACTTTTAGCATACTGTGGACATGTGACCATAACGATGTGGGAGTGATCATTGGCCTGGGGACACTAAGAGGCCCTCGATGAGTTGGAGATTGATCACATTGCAGGTGATTGTGATAATCCCAAAGAGCAAGGAAAGAACAGACTTAGGAAGACAGGGTCAACTCACTAACTACACTATGATATCACTTTGTAATTAAGTCTTTCCCCACAGAAGAATTGTTTTAACTGAGTCCTGGCTATAAAAGATTCTAATTAGCTCCAGCCACTACACAGTGCATAGAAAGACGGCTGTGCTGTATTCTCTGATTTCCGTAGATCTGATTTTGTATGTTGAAAGAAAACTTGACTCACATGAGTCAGGCTGTGAGATGAAAAGAAAATATTCTGTTGACTGAATTGTCTTCCCCTAAATTTCAGTGACCAAATTTCAAAGTCCATTTCTACATAATTGGAACTGCTGTTTGCTAGCGCGTGACGAGTGAGCATCACAAGTCTGGCTTTATGTGTGTTTTATGCAATATGGAACAGGCTGAAATGGTGAAGTGGATTTAATCAGAAGGAAGGCAACCGAGTTCTTTGGAGTCAGTGGTGGGGCATTCGTAGTGGAGTCATGAGATGTCCTCTTTTCTACAAATACTAAATTTTACTTTGATCATTTAAGTTAGGACTTCTCAGCCTGGGTATGGGGCCCACGGGTGAGCTATGGGTGGGGTGGTATTGATCCCTCAGCCCTCTGGGTGGCACAGGCGCCTAGGCCACCCTCCCCAGGGTGCAGCGAAAATAACATCATCTTCCACAGGTGCTATGAGACATTACAGGCCAGGAGACACTGCTTGTCCTGCCTCCACAATAGGGACACGTGGTTAGTAGAACTTCCCACAGGTAGTGTCTTTCCTGAGCTTGACCTTAACAATGAAGATACGTGGTAGGTAAACTAGGAGGAAACAGGATCCCTGCTCAGCCTGAAACTTTGACCCTAAGATTTTTAAACCTTGATAGGGAGAAGCTTTTTTTAAAAAGTCACTTTAAAGTCTGCAAGCACACTCTGTCTTGCTAGCGTTGGAGCTTCTCTGTTACTTTGGGGTTGTTTCTGTGACCATGAAAAACACCCAAGTGAGGTTTGAATTATGCAAACGTAAATCCATGATGATTCTCTTTGGAAATGGAATTGTTTAAAATGCTCCAGTTTCAAAAAGCTAACTTTTTTTTGGCTGTGGGAAGAGGTGGTGGTAAGAGATATTCTGCTGGCAAAGCAGAGCTAGGATTCCAGTTGAGGTCTAAGTAAACGTAGCTCACAACTGCCGTGCTACACTGCTTGCAGCAGGTGAACGCCGGTGGGATGAGGTGAGCATGGCAGAAGGAAGGGTGCATGGAGGAGGATTGTGAGGACCCTGAATGCCAAGGGTGGTGGGAGTTGAGGAAGGGAGAAAGGGGACATGGAAGTGGAGTGGTGGTTCAGGGACTGAGCCTTGCTGGGTCTCTGATCCTTCCACCAACAAATTGTGTTCTCCTTGGAAGACATACGGGTACTTCCTCCAAGTCAATGCCACGTGCTCTTTGCTTTTCAGTCTTTCTGCCTTCTCTCGGGAGTTAAGTGAGGACACACGCTCCACGCCACCTCTGTGATTTCCCATCCAACACCTCATTCCAAGGGATCCTTTCCCACTTACTGTTGTTATTCCTAGAGTTGGAGGGAACCTCTGTTCACCCCACTTGCATTCCCACCCAAGGAGAGAGGAGCAGATTTCACACAAAACGTGGTCTCGAGATGCTTGTCCAGAGCTTTACCTTTAGCTGCATCCTCAGGGTGTTTTTATAATTCGAATCTGATATGATGTCCTCATAAATCCAAGAAGAGATTAGTTTATTGTCATCTTGTTTCTTCTGGTATCTGTGACTAATGAAAACAGCCTCAGGATTTGTAGTGTCACTCACAGCACAGTGTTTTTTGAGGGAGTCAGAGGAATGAGGGGTAGGGAAGTTTCAAGAGAAAAGCATCACTTTCTCTTTGTCTCACCTGTATGCACTTCCCATGTGACCACAGAGCCACCTTTACCTCTTTTCATGGGTAGGGTTATAGGCGAAATTCAGTCATTCTAAATACTTCTTAACCCAATCACACAGTGAAAAGAGCACCTACCCTCATTGTTTATGTGTGATACGTGATTACCTTGTTTAGATTATGCTCCTTGAGTATAGAGACCATGTCTTTTATGTGAGATAATAGTCTATCTGGTTTACCAGCTGACCAATCTCCCTGCCATTTCATCCTATATAATAATTATTTGAATCCACTGTCTTGGACAGTCCCAGGCGCACAGTGCACTCTCAGGAAATTCTTGTGAAGTAATTCAAAAGGAATTGGGATCTCCTTGAATAAAGACATTACTCCAAGCTTTTCCTGTATACACAGCTCACAGTTTTATTCTAGGAATAGTGTTTGTTCTAACTTCTCAATTGCATTATTTGATCTATTGGGGATAAATTTAAACATTTAAAAGTATACCTTTTAATGCATATTTAAGATTCTTGTAATCTAAATGAAAGAAATGATTTAAACTACATGCATACCACTGTTGAAATTTAGATGTTTGAAATGCTGGAGAGGGTGTGGAGAAAAGGGAACCCTCTTGCACTGTTGGTGGGAATGTAAATTGATACAGCCACTATGGAGAACAGTATGGAGGTTCCCTAAAAATAGAATTACCATGTGACCCAGCAATCCCACTACTGGACATATATCCAGAGAAAGCCATAATTCAAAAAGATACATGCACCCCAATGTTCATTGCAGCACTATTTATAATAGCCAGGTCATGGAAGCAACCTAAATGCCCATCGACAGAGAACGGGTAAAGAAGATGTGATACATATATGCAATGGAATATTACTCAGCCATAAAAAGGAACAACATTGGGTCATTTGTAGAGACATGGATGGATCTAGAGACTGTCATACAGAGTGAAGTAAGTCAGAAAGAGAAAAACAAATATCGTATGTTAATGCATATATGTGAACCTAGAAAAATGGTACAGATGAACCAGTTTGCAGGGCAGAAATTGAGACACAGATGTAGAGAACAAACATATGGACACCAAAGGGGGAAGCGGCAGGGGGGTGGGGAGGTGGTTGTGAGATGAATTGGGCGATTGGCATTGACATGTATACACTGATGTGTATATAATGGATGACTAATAAGAAACTGCAGTATAAAAAAATAAGTAAAATTCAAAAAACAAAACCATTTAGATATTTGTCTTTTTTATTTTAAAGTGGATCCAACTCAGTTTTGATTACTGAAGTGTGTTAATTCTAATGCTTTTACTTCACTTCTGTGTTCTTGTACTATTACTTCCTGTACGAATACAATCAAATTCTAATTTTGCATAATTTTCTTATAATGGAAAATGCTGCTCTAAAGAAACAAGCGATCAACTCAGAGGATTGGAATAATGTTCTGTATCATTTTATACACTGTTGCACATCGTATAATTCATTAGTGAAGGGAAAGAGGAGTACTGGCAAATTTATCTTCCTCATTATTCAAATAGAATAGTTACATATAATACAACACTCTCCCATTATTGCTTTCTCTTTCAATAAAATTATTGGATAAATTTGAGATTTTCATTATTTTTTTACTATAACCGTTTTTGTTGTAACCCAACTCATAAAGCCCAAATTTTATGTAAGAGTAAGCATATTTGAATCTTTGGATGTGTTAACAATGAGAAAGATTTAGGTTGTCAGTTCCAGCCGTTTGTTACACGATTCCATTGGTGCTTCTGAGTCCACACTGTTTGCCTGTTTCATAAATTTAAGGCGTTTTGCTAGCTACACATGATGAATGCATAGCCCAACAGTCTCCTCTCTTTAGTTCATCTCGGCAGCTTCACGCTGAGGCTGTATTTGCTGCCGCCATAACTGCTAAGCTATGTGTACTAATAAGCCCTTTGGTGCTGCAAGATAAAATAGAAAAGGGCAGAAGTCGCATTATTCAGGAAAAGGCAGAATGTAATTTTCTTTACAACGTCTTCTGCTGAAGTCGGGGCACACTGTGGTTTGCCAGCACAGGTACCGCGATGTGGGTTTCTGTGCGTGTGCAGGGCGTGGAGTGCAGGATGCCGCCTCTGCTGTCCTTGCCGCATTAGCCAGTGTGACGTCTACCTGATACGGCTTCCGCCAACCCCACTCCGGTAGTGACATGCCAGAAAAACGCTGCCAGCTTTTCGGAACAACTTTAGAATATTTTGAAAACATTTTTTTGCACTGATTCTACATTGTTTTTAAATGTTTGCTATAATGTAAGAGAATATAGAGGGAGAAAACGGTAGCTCCATAGAAGTGACCCACTGCTGTCGAAATTTAGAAATAGGGAAAAGGTTAGGGCGTCCCCACTGGCAAGGGGGCAGGTGGGTGTGCAAGATAAGTTAGAAAACTCTCCCAGGCACACACACAGTCTAAACAAGGAGGGGCTCGCCTAGTTGGACACAGAACCTCTTTCAGAGCTGGTGGGGATCCTTTGTTTGAATTTGTTGCATTTTTATCACGTTGTGGATATATTTTCACCTTCCCTCTTTTCAGATTAAGCTTCCATTTTCATTTTCTCTTAACAAGAAATGGAAATAGTAAGCAGAGTGTAAATAGCTAGACAGGAAGGCTTTTCTTAAGCACACAGACCTGCACACATCCTCCAACACTTGGCAACATATCCCCTGAGGCTTTGCTCTGTTTTCCACCACGAGGTGCTGTGCTGAGTGGACAGAGGAGGAAGCTCTGTGTCCTACGTCCACCTTTGAAACTTATCAGTCATGGTACCTTGGGGAAATACTTATATCATCACCCTCAATTTCTTTAATATAAGTAATTGATCTTGCCCCTTCCTTTCTCACGATATTTCAAGGATCTGCTGAAACAGTATATGTGAAAGCCCTGTAAACATGCAAGAAGGGGCTATGCTTAATTTCAGTTTGTGGCATTGGGTCGCTGGTGTAGTGCCCTGCATACCCTTGGCATTCTTTAAATATTAGTGGAATTCTTTAAAGTGACACAAGCAATGTAATACTCTTTAAGGTCAGTAGAAAATAAGCTCAGTGGAATAGATCCATCGTTTCTTAGGCATCTACCACATGCCAGCATCGTTCTCAGAGCTATAAAGAGAAATGCCAACAAAACTCCACAGATACGCTTAATGCTCACTTAGAAGAGAAAGGGCAGCTGAATGTAGGAAGTAATAATCTCCACCTGACACCAAGTAAGATTTCAACAGGTAGAGAAGGAGAGACTCATGGTTATAATATTGACTGTTGGGAAACACTTCAATGTTTACAAAGGGTTTTAAGTTTATTCTCTCATAAGCTTCATTCCCTGGACCAATGTGAGGATTGGAGTGGAAATAAAAGTGTGTGTCAAGTTCAGGATAGAGTGACGAATTCGGTGGTTCTGATGAGGTTGGGATGCAACCTGGAAGGGCCCTGAGGACCAAGCTATGGGCTTTAGCCTTTAATCTGTCATCAATACGGAACATGGAAGATTTTTGAGAAATAACATGACATGATCAGATGCAGAGCCTTAAGCCTGGAGAGCAGTTAACATTTCTGAATTCAGGTGGGAGATGATGAAGGTCTGCATTAAGAAATGGCAGCACTAATTGGAAATAAGTTGAGAGACAAGGATTTTCCTATGGCTGTTTTTTCCCCCCTAATGATAAATGGAGTTTTTTTTAAACCAGTGTATTCCTCTTTTTCACCTCTGGTTAAAAAAAAGTAATAAAACAACAGAGAATCATTTCTTACCCCAGGTAGAGAAGAATTGATTTGGTGAGTCATTGATACCCGATGTTGTTAGTGGTACCAATTTGTATCCAGTTTGTTCTGAAAATAGCATTTTCAGAAATAGTTCAGCCAGACTCTGAGAACGGGTTGTAAGTCCTCCTTAGAGCAGTAGGACCATCCCATTGCTGGAAGGCTGATTCGCCATGGGACTTCTCTGAGCCTGCACTGATTCTGCCCCAGCCCCACTTCCCAACCTCAGGAGGGAAGACCAGAGAAAGAAACAGTGTCCTGCTCTCCATCAGCTGCTTCTCCAATGGGACCTCTTTGCTTAATTTCTGGTTAAAATAATGCCTTCTATGCAAGGAAAACATTCAGCCAGGGGTCTGGCAGGAGTCTTCTCTGGGTGCAAACCCACAAATATCTTTCACATCTGGCAAGTGATCCAAGGGGGGAGTCAGGCAGGAAGCTAACAGTGGTTCTCTTTCTTTCTCTCATGTCACATTCTTTCTCTTATTCTTTCTAATTCTTCATGGAAAAAAGGGGGATGACTCTGGAGGGCTCATCTTTGTAAGCAACCCACCAAACTGAATCCTTATCTCATTCAGATTAATAGTCAGTGTTTACTGAGCACCTGCTAGATGCCAGACACAATACTGAGTTTTCCCTTACTCATCGGGATTCCTTTCTCTCATTTCCTGTTTTCTCACCAAACAGCCCCATGAGAGAGGTGTTACTATGTCTATTTTACTGTAGAAGAATGAGACCCTTAGAGAGGTCAAATGACTTTCCCAAGGTCACATAACAGTGTATTATAATAAGGACTTTAATTCAGTTCCTTTGCTACCAAGTCCAATTCTCTTTCCACACGCCTGGCTGGAGGACACAAAAGGCGCAAGAGGTTAAAAGAAGTTACTTCACAGTCTCTCCTTGTCAGCCAATTATTGTACTTCTGACGTGTACGTTAAGCTTGATGGATAAACGTTAATATTTTAGCCACATTGGCCAGGATAGAGATTGATTGATCACCACCTTCCAACAGAAGCATTCGAATACCAGAAGTGATCCAGCCAGAGATGTGGACGGGATGAAAGTGGGAGGGTGGTTCCCACGCTCCTCCCGTGGGACCACGAGCTGCATGAATTTGTCATGATGGTTAGCTTCTTAAGCCCCGTGGAGTAAAACCAAGATATAATATCCCTCTCACCAACAAAACTGCAAAAAATTGTAAAAATGAAATACTAATGAAAATACTCTGAGCTGCAACCAGAATACCAGACTCTCTCCCTTCCTTTCTCTATCTTATGTAGGATGCTATTTTTGTAGGAATACTCATTTTAAGCCAGGAAACAGTAGATGTTAAGCACATGCTTGCTGAATAAATAAAAAAGAATTATAAACTATTCTTAGACTCTGTGGAGGGGCTTGTATCAATTAGCTAAATGCATTTGTGGCCCCTGGAGAATGTCTAAAAATGGGCATTTGAGCTTCTCTTGTGCATCTCTGGCTGCTAATTACATGATGAGGCCTGGATCCCCATAGCTGATCTATTTGCCCTCCTGAGTCCATGATGGCTCACTCTTCTGCTTTACAATTTTATCAAAACCCAAAGTAGTACTTCCTGTCTTTTAAATAAGAGAATATTGGACTTCCCGTGTGGTCCAGTGGTTAGGACTCCACACTTCCACTGCAGGGGGCACGGGTTCGATCCCTGCTCGGGGAACTGAGATCCCACATGCTGCACAGCATGGCCAAATAAATAAATAACTAAGAGAATATTTAGTACATTTAGCTAAGCAGAAATTTATCAAAATAGGAATTCCATGGAAGTCAGCCAAGGTAGGGTCTTAGCCTGTGGCAGCCCTGGAGAATGGTTGAGGGCCCTCAGAGCTTCCCTTCTTTCCCTCCCTGCAGCTGGCCCTGACTTAGCATCTGCCACGAGGCGGCCCAGACAGGCAGCTCTGAGGCAGTGGCCTGATGGCAAGGGGACACATACACTTCATCCGAAGACCTTGACTTCAGGCACTCCAACAATTTCTTTCTCTGGATCAGCTTTGTAGTTTCTGCATGTAGTTTAGTATGGCCCCTGTCCATTTACTCAAGGCCACTTAACTTAAGGGCACTTGAAGCATGCAATGTAAGTTCACCTCCAATTGCCAGCAATCTAGGAGTGGGTGGGGCGTGGGAGTCAGCCATTAGCTAGACTTGAAGTGGGGGGAAAGGAGTGGGCATGAAAAGTCAGGAGCTGAGTATTAAGCCACTGAGGATTTAGAGTGCTGTTTGAGTAAAATAGCTCTTCAGGCTGAAATGAGAGAGGGGGCATTCACGTGGTGGCAGTAGTGACAGGGTGGACATGGCCTCCTAGGTACTAGAAATAGCTAATGCCAAATTTGCGTGTGTGTGCCTGTGACACAGGCAGAGCGGGTGGTGTGCAATTCCAAGTCCAATTTCAATTCTAATTCAGTTCTAATCCTAGCTGGTGTATAAAGTCTTACAAAATGCACGGTTAGCATATAAAGGCTCTAGAGGAAAATGGCTTGTTGGAAAATTCATAAGGGAGAGTCTAGAGATCATGGTACTTGTCAAAGACATCAAGAACATGTTTGTAATAAATACTGCCGAAGGAATCCAGGAACCATGACTAAGGCAGATGCCAAGGGAATGAAAGAAAAGTGGAATCAACCGAAATTGCCTTCAAGGGGGATTAGTTAAATAAATGTCATGCAATGGGCTGTAAGCCTCATGTCACCAATTATTCTGTCAGCTACCCAATTCAATGTTTGGCCCAAGGTCAGTGCTCAATACTGTCTGTTGAATCAATCAATCAATCAATCAAAATTCAGCAATTTGAAAAGATGAGATACATCCATATGTATAACATGGAAGAATGCCCACAATATACTTTTAAGTGAAAATGATCCTCTTCATGGTTAGAGTGTACAGATTTCATATATGTGCATTTAAATGTCTAATATGATATATATATACATATATATGCATATATAAAACTCTTAATGGTGGTTATTTCTTATGGAGTACTACTGGATCAGAGCGAGGGTGTTCACATTCTAGTTTCGATATCCCTTTATTACTTACATGTTTTATAATAATAATAATGTAGCACTTTGGCAGTCAGCAAAACTAAAAATGATCGTTTCCATTTTGGGAAACAAAGGAAAGGGTTGTTGTTGGATGATGTTCTCTTCAGAGTCTATCAGAAATATATGTTTTATTGGCAGTAATATGGGTTGTACTTTATTTTTTATGGAAAAATAAAACTTGGAAAAGAGCCCAAAGCCAGGCCCTCTCAGTCTGAACTTCAGGCTCTGTAGAACAAGGGCCCAGATATTTGAGAGACCATAAGCCCTACTCACCCTGGGAAGACCAGATGGGTTTCCCGGGCTTTATCTCAGAGCCCGCGGAAGGCAGAAGGCAGAGTGGATTTGTTTCTAGAGAGCCTTCTGCTCGCTATCTATTTTGTACCAGTTAAGTTCTCATCTCAAACCCCATCACCTCTCTGCAGGGGGAGTGAGTGCAGGGCTGTGACCAGGAGCACAGGTATGACCCCGCAATCAGGAGATGTGGGTCCGAACACCCAGTCCTCATTGGGAAGAAGGCCTCCCTGCAAGCAGTGGCTTTGTGACATAGTTCAAGCAGCCCCAGCAAAGCCGTTTTGTGATCCACATGAGGAGGTAGGGAGCACATTTTGCTCCCTTATATGAGCTCATCTTACCAGAGGCTGGAGGAGAGAACATTCTTTGGTCGAGGCAACTAAGTTACCGCGATTATTACATAACTTCAGTTCTCCCTCGGTAATATTTTAATTTTTTTCCCCTCTATGCTCCACTGTGTTTCATTTCCTAATTTCCCCACTATATGTAAATATGCCAGTTTATATACATGGTCTCCTTTCAGACTTCCACTGAGAGGAAGGTTCCATTGAAGAGAAATTTCTGAAGCAGTGTGCTCTTCAGGTTTTTATTTAGTCATTTTTTTTTTCCAGTGAGAATTAAGGACAACTGACCGTGAAATGAATTTGCTGGATTTTAGCCACCTGTAAAATTCAGATGGCTAAAACATCTGATGTCCCAGTGATGGTAAATGAATGCTTCCTCCCATTGACCTATAACTTTTATCATTTTCTTCCTTACATTTTAGGAACTTTTTTTCAGTTATGTTTTCATAATTTAGACATTCCGTTGGTTGAAAATTCAAAGCAACTCTTAGAGGACAAGGTTACATGTTCCAAACAGGCAAACGTTTTAATTAACCCGGCCTCTTTCGGAAACCACTGTGGGCTCTGTGTTCTTTGTTGCAGCTAAACGTGACTTCAGCTGCTAGCTTCTTGTCTATTCCATTTTAGGAGACCTCGGTGCACTTTGCATTGAGACTTACTCTGAGGTTAACCAGGCTGTCCAGGGTAAATTATGGATTTTTTCCTGGAAAATCTAACTCTGGGCATTGAAGAATTAACTCTCAGAGTTTTAGAACCTTATGGGGAATCACAGAAATGAAATGCAGCTCTTTCCAATCCACAGGTACAAAATATAAAGAAGGGAGCACATGCATTCCAAAAGGTTGTTCCCTACTCACCATTTCCTTTCCCTGTGGCATCATTTTTAGGAGCTATTCCTTTTTTAGTTCTTTTTAGATGGAAAGTTAACTTCATAGTTTAGATTCCTGTGCATGGTTCTTTGTTGGTGGTTTGGTGTCTTGTATATTTTTCCTTTTTCATCCGTGGTCATTATTAACCCCAGATTTAGTTTTTGGACACGGAGCAACTGGATGTGACTTATATTTCCCAAAATAAGTTGGGAAATTTCACATTGCCCAGCTCAGATTAAACTACTGAGTAACAGAATGCTGACGTTCAATAGAATACCACGTGTATTTCATTTAATGAAATGCAGTTGAGATTCAGCAAAAATTAATATATATTGTATATGATATATGTTATATATATTTTATAGTAGATAGATAGGTAGGTAGATCTTATGGGGTATTTAAACTAAAGGGTGAGGACCCAATTGCTATTTAAAAGTATTCTTCAACACCCTGAAGCAGAAGCCCTTAAGAGGTAAAAGCTGGAGCGTGCAGGAGGCCAGGGTACGTGGGCAGGGGGCCTGAGAAGTCAGGGATGGCCAGGGCCAGCTTCCACAGAGGCTTGTGGGCCAAAGGAGGGAGTCTGGATTTTCTTCTCAGTGTGTTACGAAGCCCATATGGAGCTTTAAGCAGAGGAGTGACCTGGTCTGTTTTGTGTTTTTTAAAGGTCATTCTGGGGAGCTGAGTGGAGAGCAGATCGGGGCCAGGTAGGGAGAAGGAAGACAAGAGTCAAGAGTGAGAAGCCAGCGAGGAGGGCGTTGTAGACATTCAGGAAGGAGGCGATGATGGTTCAGGCTGAGGTATGACAGTGGAGATGGTGAGAATGAGTGTATTTGAGACCAATTTTAGAGACAGAGACAAGCTTAGACAGCACCTGCTGTTGGAACAAGAGTGCAAGGAATCATAGGTGAGTCCCAGGGGTTTGGAGTGAACAGCTGGGTGGAAGCTGATGTCCTTTACGGAGACGGGAGAGGGTGGCGTGGGGGAGTGAGCACAAGATTCAGAGAGGAAACCAAGAGCCTCAGTCCTCACCGTGCCACTGCTTTGAGCACTTCCATGTGCCCCCTCGAGCTGGCATGAAAGACACACGACGGAGTGGGCACACTTTCAGTCTCTGTGTCTTCCTGCCCCCTCGCTGCCCATCCCCGTCATCCTCCCCAGCTGGTTCCTTCTCCTCTTTCACATTCTAAATGGCAGGGCGACGCAGGGCTCAGTCCTTATCCCCTTCTCTTTTCCATCCACATTCACTTCCTTGGCATTCTCATCCTGTCTTTTGCTATAAAGATTATCTATCTTCTGATGACTCCCAAATTTATATTGCCTCCCTGGACCTCTTTCTCTAGCTTTAGACACATCCAACTACCTGCTCAACATCTCCAATCAAATGTATGATAAGCATATCAGAACTAACACATGCACAACTAACTTAGCACCGATACCCATGCCCCCTGCCTCACCCCGAACCCCTGCTTCTCCTGCATTTTTCTTATTTCAGTAAATGCCAACTTCATCCTTTACTGTTCGTCTTTTTTTTCACACCCTACAGCTGAACCGTCAACTAATCCTACTGACTATACCTTCAAGCTGTGTCCAGAATCCCACTAAGTCTCACATCCTCCGCTGCTACCCTGGTTGCACCATCTCTTGCCTGGGTTGCTGTCATCTCTTGCCTGGGTCACTGCGGTGGCCTCCTAACTGGTCTTCTCACTGCTGCTCTTACCTTTCTTTAGCTTTCTCTCAACACAGCAGCCAGAGTGATCCTGTTAGAATATAAATCACTCCTATCATTTCTCTGCTAAAAATCCTGCAGTGGCTGCCTCTCCCTCAGAGTACAAGCCAGTTACTTCCTGGTCCCACATTCTGGTCCTCATTACTCTTCTGATCTCATCTCCTTCCTTTCCTCGCACCCATGCTCCAGCCCTGTCCTTGGGCGTGCTAAGCATATTCCCCTGTAGACCCTTCTCATCTGCTGTTTTCTTGGCCTGGAATAGTCTTCTCTCAGTCATCTCCATGGCTACCTCCTTGCCTCTCTGGTCTTTTACAAAGGTCACTTTCGTAACGGGGCCTTCCCTGGCTTTTTATTTAAAACGTCAACACCCACCCACCCGTTCCTGGCATTCCCCCACTCACCTTACTTTTCTCCATGGCACACATCTCCTTCTAACATTTCACTTACTTATTGTCTGTCTCTTGCCACTAGGCTGTAAGCTGCATGAGAACAGGAGCTTTGCCTGTTTGTTCCCTGCTGACTTCCCGGTGTCTTGAGCCTTGCCTCCCTCCTGGTAGACGCTTAGCCCATATCTGTAGAATGGGTGAGCTCTAATAGGGGTCGTCTCTTCCCTCTAACTGCTTCTTTCTGACTTCGTGTGGAGCTGTTGTCTTAATTTCTATGTGTGCTTGTCTGTGAAGCTAGTAGGGCGTAGTGAAAAAAAAGCAGTAGACAGCCCCATGCAAATCAAGCTTCCCACTTGGCTCTCTCATTCCAAAGCTGTGGAACTTGAGACAAGTCACTTTGCCTCTCAGAGTTTCCTTCCTTCCTGCCTGCCTGCCTTCCTTTCTTTCGCTTAGGAAATGGCGAAAGCTACCCTGCCGTCACTCAGGGTTGCTGTGAAGGTTCAACAGAATAACGTATGAAGTGTCATGGAGAATAAGAGGCAGTTTTCACTGACCGCAGCCTCTGGCCTCGACTCAGTGCCAGAGCTTTACGTATGTGACTGTCTCGTTTAATTCTCACGTAGAATCAGTGAGACACGAGCTTGTACAACTGAACTCATGTCACAGATGAGAAGACTGAGGTGCACCAAGAAATTAAGTGAATTACCTGAGAGCTAGTCAATGGTAAAGCCAGGCTTTGAACCCAAAAGCATTTTTATTCCATGGCCTGAGTTTTCCTCATTGTGTTCTACCGGCACAAGATAAATGTTTCAGTGACCAAATATGGAGTGATTAAAAGGATGTGAGCTGAGGTGCAACTTCTGTCTCCAGATGATTTGTTTTCTTGACTGCTAATTAATGTAGCGTTTCCCTCAATGTTATTTTTTTCCCCCCCTTCAACTCAAACAGCAGAAATTCCCATCTTCCAAAGAAAAAAAGGTATTGTCAGGCATTTTTCTATCTTTCCCTTCCTCCCTCAAAGAATGAAATGCTGTCCTGTGTCCCCGGAGATTTCTGTCATACAGCCTAACCAAGTCCAGATGGTTTTCTCAAGTTCAGACATCATACTTAGTAAAGTGTGTGTAGTTATCTACAGAAACAAGTTCTGGACTAAATTGCAAACACCGGCTTCCCAGATAACTTATTCCATGCTCTTCTGCCTTGTTTGTGTTATGGCCTGTCTGTGCTAATGAATTTGTAAATGTGGTTTAATTACTGTTTACCGGAAAAATAGCTGCACACAGATCAGTCTCAGTGGGAGTCTTAGCCAAAATGTTGAGGCAATTTGTTTCTAGGGCAAAAACAGCTAATAAATGAGAAGCACTTTTTAAATGTTGGGAAGGGAGCTTCAGTTCGGTTTTGAAGAAACAGTTTTTTATATATCCTGGGAAATAAATCATTCCATAAGAGAGTGGATTTAAATATCAAAGTGGCATTTTTTTTCCCAAGGCCTTGCACTCGGTAATTTGCACGGAACCAAAGTATTCTAACAGTGATTTGATTGAATACCACACCAAAGGGCTATCCTCTAAAGAACTCACCAAAAGGAAAACTCAGAATTACTTGTAAATTCCAGCAAATGTTTCGGAGCTCTGTAAATCCATGTATTATGTATTACCTCATGTTTCTGAATTCTTGCCTCGGGCAAATTGCCAACTTAGCAACTAAATGACAGTTTTAAAATTCTAATAGAAACCAGCCTCTCCAACTTTTCTTTTTTTCCTCCAGGAGAAAAAAAAAACGGGACACGAGAGGGAAGTGAAAGTTATTGAAAGGTTCAATTTATAAATTGTCTGTGCTCTGCTTGGAGTTGTAGTTTAATTTTGCTCTTGCATAAAATGGTATTTGCCTGATTCTACATAAAGGGGCACCTTTGAAAGTAAATAAATTCTCACGGGCAACTGTTGGTCCTGCTAATAGGGAGGAAGCTCTGTCACGCTACCCTTCGGGGGATGCCTGCCTCAGAGCCAGAGTGGGCCGGTTCTGCCTTCAGTGAGAACTCAGAAAACAAAAGCAATCAACTTGGCAACTAATAAAGATGTTTGTCATTTCCTGAACTGTGGATATAACAAAGAATTTGAGCAGTGTGAGATGCAAGCCCTGCCCTCAAGAAGTTTATTTTTAGTGGGGGCAGCAGACAGGTACACAGGCAATTCAATCTAAGAGATCCCAAGGCGGGGGGAGGGGGAATTGAGTGAAGGTGGTCAGCAAGTACAAACTTCCAGTTACAGTGTAAGATACGTAAGTTCTGGGGATGCAGTGTACAGCATGGTGACTATAGTTAACAATATTGTGTTGTATATTTAACAGTTACTAAGAGAATAGATCTTAAAAGTTCTCATCAGAAGAAACAAATTCTGTAGCTGTGTTAGGTGATGATGTTAACTAGACTTATTCTGGTGATTATTTCCCAGTATATACATATATCAGGTCTTATGTCATATACCTCAAACTTATGCGGTGCTCTGTGACAATTAGATCTCAATAAAATTAGCAGGCAAAAGAGACCCCAAGACCAAGTCTTTTTTTTTTAAATTTTATTTATTTATTTATTTTTGCTGTGTTGGGTCTTCGTTTCTGTGCACGGGCTTTCTCTAGTTGCGGGGGCCACTCTTCATCGCGGTGCGCGGGCCTCTCACTATCACGGCCTCTCTAGTTGCGGAGCACAGGCTCCAGACGCGCAGGCTCAGTAGTTGTGGCTCACGGGCCTAGTTGCTCCGCAGCATGTGGGATCTTCCCAGACCAGGGCTCGAACCCGTGTCCCCTGCATTAGCAGGCAGATTCTCAACCACTGTGCCACCAGGGAAGCCCAAGACCAAGTCTTAACTACCAAATACGATTAGTGTCTCATATAACCGTATGAAAGCCAGGGCTTCATCTTTGGGGCAGAAAGACTCCTTTTCCAAGAAGGTTATTGCATATTTCCACATTGTAATTATTTATCTGTCTATCAGTCGTTTCTTCATTCATTAACTCACCCAATGTTATTTGTGATGGGCCCTAGAGAGAGAAAGTAACTTCAACAAGACTCCATCTCAAGGAGCTCACCCTGCAGTGAGGGAGGCAGACATAAACAAACACCACAAAGTGAAAATCTCAAAGAAACTGGGAATCATTATTAAAATGGGGATGTGTTATCTTTTATATATTCTATGTTTCCAGTACAAGAAAAATGTAAAATATAAGTGCAGAGCCCCTTTATTAAAAGGGATTTATCTTAACCATGCTTAAATCATAAGACTTTGGACATGAGAACTAAGCTCAGATATCACCTCCTCCAAGAAAGCTTCCCTGATAGCACCCACGTCCCCTTTTGGCTTGAGTGTCCTTTCTATGTACTCTCACTGCACCATGTCCATTCCCCTGATACCATGTTTTGAATTTTTATTGTGTTGTCCTCTTACTGCCACTACCACCTCCATAAATACACAACTGGGTACCCCTTAAGGAGGAGGGGACACATCTTACTCTTTGCATTCGCAGCGCTAGAAACATACCTGGTATATGGCACTCGGTTAATGTTGAATAGCTCTGTGAGTGGGAAGATGATAATTACAGGTTTTTTCCCCATCTAATAAAAGTTGCCTTTTATTCCCCACATTATATTAAGTTTTAAAATATGTAACAAAGGGTATATATTCTTGTTTTTTGAAATGTAAATGTATTAAAATGTAAGTATATTAAATGTAAATGTATTAAACATTTATTAATAGCATATTTAGATAAGGGCGCATACAAAAAATCTAGAAGGACACACACCGAAATGCTGGTGGTGGTTATCTCTTCAGTGTTAAGGTTTGAAATGATGCTAACTTTGTCTTTATGCATCACTGTGTTGTTTAACTATTTTACTATGGATGTGCTACTATTATGATAAGAAAATACGAAGTTATTTGTATTTTAAAAAGGAAAATTTGGCCCATTTCATAAGCCACAATCATAGGACATAAACAACTTTATGAAACATCATCTTTACCATCTAACGCAATGTTGACAGTGATTTGACTTCGGATTTAAACAACTGACCAAGCTTGGTGGCATTTAATGGAATTAAATGGGTTTCTATTTTCCTTACTCATGTCTGTGTTTATAATATTCAGAAGGTACCCAAGCACTTTATTTGCAGTTGTCTAAAACGTGCGAAATTATCTCTTTTGCTCGCTCTCTTTTGTTCCTTTCCTTTAATTCTCCCTGCTAATACTTGGATTGGGTGTTAGAACCCCAGTCTTTTTAAAGCCAGGTTTAACCTCTTGCAAATAGATAAGGCAGAACTAAGTAACCAATTAATTCTCTGTCTCTCTTTCTTTCTGTCTCTTTTTCATTATAAATCTCCTGTTTTTAGGGTGGCTCTGTGTAGAAGAAATATCAGTTTTCTGGTCCGTGATAGTGTTCTGCCGTGCATCTTCTGCCTGCCCGTCTTTCAGCATTTTGTCTGGCTGACCAGAATGTTGGAAAACCCTAGACAATGTTATTGGACTAACAGTTTATTTCTTTTTCCCAGAGGAACAATCACAGATTGTAAAATGTGCCTCTAAAGAACAGGTTTAAAAAACTATATATACTATATTCTTTTTTATCTGCAGCTGAATTCTTGCTGCCAAGATGGGGAAACAGAACAGCAAGCTGCGCCCAGAGGTCATGCAGGACTTGCTGGAAAGCACAGATTTTACAGAGCACGAGATCCAGGAATGGTATAAAGGCTTCTTGAGAGACTGCCCCAGTGGACATTTGTCAATGGAGGAGTTTAAGAAAATTTACGGGAACTTTTTCCCTTATGGGGATGCTTCCAAATTTGCAGAGCACGTCTTTCGCACCTTCGATGCCAATGGAGATGGGACAATAGACTTTAGAGAATTTATCATAGCCCTGAGCGTAACGTCAAGGGGGAAGCTGGAGCAGAAGCTGAAATGGGCCTTCAGCATGTATGACCTGGATGGAAATGGCTACATCAGCAAGGCAGAAATGCTCGAGATTGTGCAGGTACGTCGACCTTGCCCTTTACAAAGAGAAGAGTGTGAGTCGCAGTAAGAACTGGGAAGTCCACAGTGCAGCTTAGTGGAGAGATTGCAGACGGGTGGTCTGCCTGGGCACTGACTTGGCCTAGCCAGTGTCTTTGAAAATGTGGAACCCATATACAAAACAGGGAGGTTTACACATAAACATGCAGATTGGTTAGCATCTCTTGGAAACTCAGGAGCTCTGGCCACACTGGGCCCACATTCTTGCCTGGCATAGGTGCCCTGGGGCTTTGTGGTGACTCCTCCCTACAGAGGGACATGCACTCTTCAGCTGGTCATGCTCACTGTGGCCACTCCATCTATTCAGTGCAATGACCTGCCTGGACCTAGAGCCTGGAGTGATGTTTAATGGTCAAACTCTGACCTGGGTTCAAATCCTGCCTCTTCAGTCACTACCTCTGTGACTTTAACCCAAGCGAGCCTCAGTGTCCTTGTCTGTAAAATGGGACTATCAGCAGTGCCCACTGCTGTGGGATTGTTTTAAGATTAGACTGACTCTCCGTGTTCAATGCTTAGCACAGTGCCAGCCTTACAGAAAAGCTCATCATCACTGCCATCACTAATTTCCAACTTTATTAGACACTTGAATAAAAGTAGGGATCTCTAATCTAGCTTCTATCTCATCAGAGATACAAACAGTGCAGAATCAAGGCCTCCATCATTTTTATAGGAAGCACTCCACTTTATTTCCCCAAATCACTCACCCAGAGTAAATTTCCCAAACAGAACAGGAAAAGGGGTCGTTTTTCCTTTCACCACCCCCTCTTCTTTGCAAGTCCACACTCAGGCCTTGTCACTGTCCCAAGAAGCTGTGTACCTTTGTGGGAATTCTCACTGTTTGGTTCTAGCTGGTCTGCACCAGGAGAATGCATATTTGCAGATGCTACAATCGCTTCAGAGGCGGCGCTGTCTTTTAGGTGTCTGGGAAAATACCTGTTAGAAAGTGACGAGATGGAGGCCGGCTGTGGGCCGGCAGAATCATACACAAATTAAGGCTCTGTTTGTTAAAGCAAGTGAAACTTCAGCTTGATTACAAGTGTCAGCACATAAATTCCTTGCTGAACTTCTGTCCCTCCAAGACTCAGAAATTCAAGCCATTTAATGTAAAATGCAAATTCATGATGTTCACCTGCAAATACTCATAAGTGGTCAGGGTGAAGATCGAGGCTTGTCAGTGAATGGAGGGCGGAACTCCATAAATTCTCTAGTTTTCCTTCTGTATTGTTGCTTTCTGTGGTGTAATTTTGGTATCCACAGAATATTGGTGGTGGTAGCAGACTGGAATCCTTTTGTTTTTCCTGGCATTGGTAGGAAGGATTCTATTGTGGACTCTGTAACACTGAAATACACGGTATTGGTTTCCTCTTGGAAACCAATTGGCTGCTGTAACAAAGGGCCATAAACTTAGTGGCTTAAAACAACACACATTTATTATCTTACAGTTCTGGAGGTCAGAGATCTGAAATCGGTTTCACTGGGCTAAAATCAAGGGGTCCGCAGCTTGCGTTCTGTCTGGAGGTTTTAGAGGAAAATCTGTTTCCTTGCCCTTCCTACTTTTTGAAACATTCCTTAGCTTGTAGCCCTTTATATCCATCTTCAAAGCCAGCAACAGTGGATTGAGTTCTTCTCACGTTGCCATTCCCCTGGGTATCTCATTCTGCTTCTCCCTTCCACTCATAAAGACCCCTGTGAGTACACTAGGACACGCCAGATAATTCAGAATAATCCCCCCTAGCTCAAGATCCTTAACATAATTACATCTGCAAAGTCCCTTTTACTGTGTAAGGTAACATATTCACAGGTTTCAGGGATTAGGACATGCACATCTTGGGGGGGCCATTATTCAGTCTCCCACGTAGTCCAAACGCAGTTATGTTCCTTTTTCCAAAAAATAATTTTGTGCTATATCAACATCTGGGTGAAAAAGCAAAACCATATGCAGATTTATTTTTAGAGTCTTACACAAACATTTTCACATTCATGTGTTTGTTTTTTTAAAGTGACAAACTTAGGAACATGATTTAGGTCCAATATTTTATTATTGCATCAAAACCATCTCTCATGAGTCTTAAGCCAGATCACAATTCTGACGTTTCTCCCGTAACGGCAGATTCTCTCCTGGGGCGGGGAGGGCCCTAATCTCAGCCCCCCGCTGCAAGAGGAAGGAGAATCCTTCCTGCCCCACACAGTTCTCTGTCCCTGAGCCCAGCCAGAGGCAGGTCTGAGCACCCACACCCAGCCCAGCACAGGCTGTTTCAGGAAGGGGGCAGCGAGCATGTGAGTAGCGTTGCGCATTGAACCACGAGTGCTCAGATGCTCTCTGGGATCTTGGGGGTGAGGGAACATGAACTTAGGGATCCATCAACAGGACCTCAGGGAGAGAATGTAGGAAGAACAGAGAGTGAAACTGACCCCTTCTGTTCTCAGAAAGTAACTAGGACCCTTGAAAGAACACGTTTTAACTACAGGACTGTCATTGGGTAGGAGTACACAGCCTGTGTTGCTTTACTCTTATGATTGAATGAAAATCACAGGCTTAGACAAAAATTGATCACCGGGATCCAAAATAAAGATGAAGAGGGAGTCAAGGGAGGAATTGGCATGTGAGAGCGGTTGTCTGAGCAAAGCAGGTCAATATCACCTTGCCCCTCCTTTTTCAATCTCCTTTTCCTTCTTTTCCTCAGGTAAGTTATTTAACCTTTCTGTGCACTGTTCTCATGATTTGTGAACTGGAACCAATCATAGCACCCGCCTCAAGAGTAACCGTAAGGGTTCAACAGTTATTACAAGTAGAGTACCTAGAACAGTGCCTCTCAATGGGTATCCTTCAGTAAATGTTGACTACTATTATTCTATAGACGTTTCTGGAGCTGAGACAGGACGTTTCCCTGCAAAATAAAGGGAGGTCATTTCCCATTCAAAGGACAAAGTAATAGAGGCTCCCATTAAGTTTTTTTTTATCTTTATTGGAGTATAATTGCTTTACAATGGTGTGTTAGTTTCTGCTTTATAACAAAGTGAATCAGTTATACATATACATATGTTCCCATATCTCTTCCCTCTTGCGTCTCCCTCCCTCCCACCCTCCCTATCCCACCCCTCTAGGTGGTCACAAAGCACCGAGCTGATCCCCTGTGCTATGCGGTTGCTTCCCACTAGCTATCTACCTTACGTTTGGTAGTGTATATATGTCCATGCCACTCTCTCACTTCGTCCCAGCTTACCCTTCCCCTCCCCATATCCTCAAGTCCATTCTCTAGTAAGTCTGTGTCTTTATTCCCATCTTACCCCTAGGTTCTTCATGACATTTTTTTTTTCTTAGATTCCATATATATGTGTTAGCATATGGTATTTGTCTTTCTCTTTCTGACTTACTTCACTCTGTATGACAGACTCTAGGTCCATCCACCTCACTACAAATAACTCAGTTTCGTTTCTTTTTATGGCTGAGTAATATTCCATTGTATATATGTGCCACATCTTCTTTATCCATTCATCCGATGATGGACACTTAGGTTGCTTCCATCTCCTGGCTATTGTAAATAGAGCTGCAATGAACATTTTGCTACATGATTCTTTTTGAATTATGGTTTTCTCAGGGTATATGCCCAGTAGTGGGATTGCTGGATCATATGGTAGTTCTATTTGTAGTTTTTTAAGGAACCTCCATACTGTTCTCCATAGTGGCTGTACCAATTCCCATTCCCACCAATAGTGCAAGAGTGTTCCCTTTTCTCCACACCCTCTCCAGCTATTAATGTTTCTAGATTTTTTGATGATGGCCATTCTGACCGGTGTGAGATGATATCTCATTGTAGGTTTCATTTGCATTTCTCTACTGATTAATGATGTTGAGCATTCTTTCATGTGTTTGTTGGCAAACTGTGTATCTTCTTTGGAGAAATGTCTATTTAGGTCTTCTTCCCATTTTTGGATTGCGTTGTTTGTTTTTTTGCTATTGAGCTGCATGAGCTGCTTGTAAATTTTGGAGATTAATCCTTTGTCAGTTGCTTCATTTGCAAATATTTTCTCCCATTCTGAAGGTTGTCTTTTGGTCTTGTTTATGGTTTCCTTTGCTGTGCAAAAGCTTTGAAGTTTCATTAGGTCCCATTTGTTTATTTTTGTTTTCATTTCCATTTCTCTAGGAGGTGGGTCAAAAAGGATCTTGCTGTGATTTATGTCATAGAGTGTTCTGCCTATGTTTTCCTCTAAGAGTTTGATGGTGTCTGGCCTTACATTTAGGTCTTTAATCCATTTTGAGTTTATTTTTGTGTATGGTTTCAGGGAGTGTTCAAATCTCATACTTTTACATGTTGCTGTCCAGTTTTCCCAGCACCACTTATTGAAGAGGCTGTCCTTTCTCCACTGTACATTCCTGCCTCCTTTATCAAAGATAGGGTGACCATATGTGCGTGGGTTTATCTCTGGGCTTTCTATCCTGTTCCAATGATCTATATTTCTGTTTTTGTGCCAGTACCATACTGTCTTGATTACTGTAGCTTTGTAGTATAGTCTGAAGTCAGGGAGCCTGATTCCTCCAGCTCCGTTTCTCGTTCTCAAGATTGCTTTGGCTGTTCGGGGTCTTCTGTGTTTTCATACAAATTGTGAAATTTTTGGTTCTAGTTCCGTGAAAAATGCCAGTGGTAGTTTGATAGGGATTGCATTGAATCTGTAGATTGCTTTGGGTAGTAGAGTCATTTTCACAATGTTGATTCTTCCAATCCAAGAACATGGTAAATCTCTCCATCTATTTGTATCATCTTTAATTTCTTTCATCAGTGTCTTAATAATTTTCTGCATACAGGTCTTTTGTCTCCTTAGGTAGGTTTATTCCTAGATATTTTATTCTTTTTGTTGCAGTGGTAAATGGGAGTGTTTTCTTAATTTCACTTTCAGAGTTTTCATCATTAGTGTATAGGAATGCCAGAGATTTCTGTGCGTTAATTTTGTATCCTGCTACTTTACCAAATTCATTGATTAGCTCTAGTAGTTTTCTGGTAGCATCTTTAGGATTCTCTATGTGTAGTAACATGTCATCTGCAAACAGTGACAGCTTTACTTCTTCTTTTCCGATTTGGATTCCTTTTATTTCTTTTTCTTCTCTGATTGATGTGGCTAAAACTTCCAAAACTATGTTGAATAAGAGTGGTGAGAGTGGGCAACCTTGTCTTGTTCCTGATCTTAGTGGAAATGCTTTCAGTTTTTCACCATTGAGGACAATGTTGGCTGTGGGTTTGTCATATATGGCCTTTATTATGTTGAGGAAAGTTCCCTCTATGCCTACTTTCTGTTGGGTTTTTATCATAAATGGGTGTTGAATTTTGTCGAAAGCTTTCTCTGCATCTATTGAGATGATCATATGGTTTTTCTCCTTCAGTTTGTTAATATGGTGTATCACGTTGATTGATTTGCGTATATTGAAGAATCCTTGCGTTCCTGGAATAAACCCCACTTGATCATGGTGTATGATCCTTTTAATGTGCTGTTGGATTCTGTTTGCTAGTATTTTGTTGAGGATTTTTCCATCTATGTTCATCAGTGATATTGGCCTGTAGGTTTCTTTCTTTGTGACATCCTTGTCTGGCTTTGGTATCAGGGTGATGGTGGCCTCGTAGAATGAGTTTGGGAGTGTTCCTCCCTCTGCTATATTTTGGAAGAGTTTGAGAAGGATAGGTGTTAGCTCTTCTCTAAATGGTTGATAGAATTCGCCTGTGAAGCCATCTGGTCCTGGGCTTTTGTTTGTTGGAAGATTTTGAATCACAGTTTCAGTTTCAGTGCTGTGGTTGGTCTGTTCATATTTTCTATTTCTTCCTGATTCAGTCTTGGCAGGTTGCGCATCTAAGAATTTGTCCATTTCTTCCAGGTTGTCCATTTTATTGGCATAGAGTTGCTTGTAGTAATCTCTTATGATCTTTTGTATTTCTGCAGTGTCAGTTGTTACTTTTCCTTTTTCATTTCTAATTCTATTGATTTGAGTCTTCTCCCTTTTTTTCTTGATGAGTCTGGCTAATGGTTTTATCAATTTTTTTATCTTCTCAAAGAACTAGCTTTTAGTTTTATTGATCTTTGCTATCATTTCCTTTATTTCTTTTTCATTTATTTCTGATCTGATATTTGTGATTTCTTTCCTTCTGCTAACTGTGGGGTTGTTTTGTTCTTCTTTCTCTAATTGCTTTAGGTGCAAAGTTAGGTAGTTTATTCGAGATGTTTCCTGTTTCTTAAGGTAGGATTGTATTGCTATAAACTTCCCTCTTAGAATTGCTTTTGCTGCATCGCATAGATTTTGGGTCGTCGTGTCTCCATTGTCATTTGTTTCTAGGTATTTTTTGATTTCCTCTTTGATTTCTTCAGTGATCACTTCGTTATTAAGTAGTGTATTGTTTAGCCTCCATGTGTTTGTATTTTTTACAGATCTTTTCCTGTAATTGATATCTAGTCTCATAGCGTTGTGGTTGGAAAAGATACTTGATACAATTTCAATTTTCTTAAATTTACCAAGGCTTGATTTGTGACCCAAGATATGATCTATCCTGGAGAATGTTCCATGAGCATTTGAGAAATATGTGTATTCTGTTGTTTTTGGATGGAATGTCCTATAAATATCAATTAAGTCCATCTTGTTTAATGTATCATTTAAAGCTCGTGTTTCCTTATTTATTTTCATTTTGGGTGATCTGTCCATTGGTGAAAGTGGGGTGTTAAAGTCCCCTACTATGAATGTGTTACTGTCGATTTCCCCTTTTATGGCTGTTAGCATTTGCCTTATGTATTGAGGTACTCCTATGTTGGGTGCATAAATATTTACAATTGTTATATCTTCTTGGATCGATCCCTTGATCATTATGTAGTTTCCTTCTTTGTCTCTTGTAATAGTCTTTATTTTAAAGTCTATTTTGTCTGATATGAGAATTGCTACTCCAGCTTTCTTCTGATTTCCATTTGCATGGAATATCTTTTTCCATCCCCTTACTTTCAGTCTGTATGTGTCCCTAGGTCTGAAGTGGGTTTCTTGTAGACAGCATATATATGGGTCTTGTTTTTGTATCCATTCAGCCAGTCTGTGTCTTTTGGTGGGAGCATTTAATCCATTTACATTTAAGGTACTTATCGATATGTATGTTCCTATTCCCATTTTCTTAATTGTTTTGGGTTTGTTATTGTAGGTCTTTTCCTTGTCTTGTGTTTCTTGCCTAGAGAAGTTCCTTTAGTATTTGTTGTAAAGCTGGTTTGGTGGTGCTGAACTCTCTCAGCTTTTGCTTGTCTGTAAAGGTTTTAATTTCTCCATCAAATCTGAATGAGATCCTTGCTGGATAGAGTAATCTTGGTTGTAGGTTTTTCTCCTTCATCACTTTAAATATGTCCTGCCAGTCCCTTCTGGCTTGCAGAGTTTCTGCTGAAAGATCAGCTGTTAACCTTATGGGGATTCCCTTGTGTGTTATTTGTTGTTTTTCCCTTGCTGCTTTTAATATGTTTTTTTTGTATTTAATTTTTGACAGTTTAATTAATATGTGTCTTGGCGTGTTTCTCCTTGGATTTATCCTGTATGGGACTCTCTGTGCTTCCTGGACTTTATTAACTATTTCCTTTCCAATATTAGAGAAGTTTTCAACTATAATCTCTTCAAATATTTTCTCAGTCCCTTTCTTTTTCTCTTCCTCTTCTGGGACCCCTATAATTTGAATGTTGGTGTGTTTAATGTTGTCCCAGAGGCCTCTGAGACTGTCCTCAGTTCTTTTCATTCTTTTTTCTTTATTCTGCTCTGCAGTAGTTATTTCTACTATTTTATCTTCCAGGTCACTTATCCGTTCTTCTGCCTCAGTTATTCTGCTATTGATCCCTCTAGAGTATTTTTAATTTCATTTATTGTGTTGTTCATCTTTGTTTGTTTCATCTTTAGTTCTTCTAGGTCCTTGTTAAACGTTTCTTGTATTTTCTCCATTCTATTTCCAAGATTTTGGATCATCTTTACTATCATTATTCTGAATTCTTTTTCAGGTAGACTGACTATTTCCTCTTCATTTGTTAGGTCTGCTGGGTTTTTACCTTGCTCCTTCATCTGCTGTGTGTTTTTCTGTCTTCTCATTTTGTTTAACTTACTGTGTTTGGGGTCTCCTTTTTGCAGGTTGCAGGTTCGTAGTTCCTGTTGTTTTTGGTGTCTGTCCCCAGTGGCTAAAGTTGGTTCAGTGGGTCATGTAGGCTTCCTGGTGGAGGGGACTAGTGCCTGTGTTCTGGTGGATGAGGCTGGATCTTGTCTTTCTGGTGGGCAGGTCCACGTCTGGTGGTGTGTTTTGGGGTGTCTGTGGCCTTATTATGATTTTAGGCAGCCTCTCTGCTAATGGGTGGGGTTGTGTTCCTGTCTTGCTAGTTGTTTGGCATAGGGTGTCCTGCACTGTGGCTTGCTGGTCGTTGAGTGCAGCTGGGTGCTGGTGTTGACATGGAGATCTCTGGGATTTTCGCCGTTTGATATTACGTGGAGCTGCGAGTTCTTTTGTGGACCAGTGTCCTGAAGTTGGCTCTCCCACCTCAGAGGCACAGCACTAACTCCTGGCTGCAGCACCAAGAGCCTTTCATCCACACGGCTCAAATCACAAAAAGAGGAAAAGGGGAAAAAATAATAAATCTTCCTCTCAAAGTCCACCTCCACAATTTGGGATGATTCGTTGTCTATTCATGTATTCCACAGATGCAGGGTACATCAGGTTGATTGTGGATGTTTAATCCACTGCTTCTGAGGCTGCTGGGAGAGATTTCCCTTTCTCTTCTTTGTTTGCACAGCTCCCAGGGTTCAGATTTGGATTTGGCCCCGCCTCTGCTTGTAGGTCGCCAGAAGGCGTCTGCTCTTCGCTCAGACAGGACAGGGTTAAAGGAGCAGCTGATTCGTGGGCTCTGGCTCACTCAGGCCAGGGGGGAGGGAGGGGCATGGAGTGCGGGGTGAGCCTGCGGCGGCAGAGGCCTGAGGTGCCCCGTGCATTCTTCCGGGGAAGTTGTCCCTGGACCCCGGGACCCTGGCAGTGGCGGGCTGCACAGGCTCCCCGGAAGGGAGGTGTGGACAGTGACCTGTGCTCGCACACAGGCTTCTTGGTGGCGGCAGCAGCAGCCTTAGCGTCTCATGCCCATCTCTGGGGTCCTTGCTGATCGCCGCGGCTCGCCCCCGTCTCTGGAGCTCCTTTAAGCAGCACTCTTAATTCCCTCTCCTCGTGCACCACTCTGGACCCCACGGCCACTGGCTGGCCCACTGTGTTCAGGAAATTCAATAGGAACCCTGGCATCTCCTCAATGTCTGCTAATGTTGGAGGGTGTCCTGCAGAGGCGGGGGGTGGCTCTGTTTCAGACACTGGCAGCAGAAGTTCTGGGAAGTACTCCTTGGTGTGAGCCCTCCCAGAGTCTTCCCATTAAGTTTTAAGTTAAGTTTACCTAGTCGTATAAATGTGTGTTCACAAAACAAAGGGAGGTAACCCAGCTAAACCTCCAATTGGTGGAACTCACGGAAGAGATATTCTTGTGCAGATGACTTTAGGAGTTCCCAGGCTTCTTCAGCTGTTGTGTTTCCTACCAAACACCATCCCAGCTGGGAATAAGCTAAAACTTCTGGGCTGCTCTGATGCTTACGGGATTTAAGTAACAGAAAGATCACCTTTCCAGGAGAGAATGTGGTTGGCACCAGGAATTCCCCAACTCCGAGCTGTTGCCCTGAGCCCATAGGTGCACTTCATGCAGGACTTTTGGGGCACAGCCAGTCTGGACTTGTTCTCAAGTCCTGCTAGAGACTTTCCGAAAGGAATATATAGGCTAACACAGTGTTGCCTTTAGCAGTTCTCAGGGAACTCACTTTAATGACCAGGTTGCAATAATTTCTAGTTAGCATATTCATTCCTTGGATGGTAATGATTGCTTTAAAGTAGTTGGTGTTCAAATACGTGTTGTCTTAGAATCAGACTCTCCCTCCTAGTTGTGATTCAAGGTTAATTAGCACTTCTGATAAGGCAGAGTAAACTTCATAACACCCTCAGTCTACATTTTCACACCCTTTGAATGAATGAAAACTAAAGGAAGGAGGTTGGGCTTATGCTGGCAGTGCATCACAGAAGACTTCATTTTTTTGTTTGTTTCTTTTAGCAATATGGGAATTTTTTTTCCTGATTCACTCATCAGAATAAGGCATATGTATCCATACAGCAACCAGATGAAGAGGAAGGGAGACTATGGTGTTAGCCGTGCAAAGGTTTGCCGTCCACAAACACCAGACAGACTCACAAATTAATCTGACCTGGTCTCAAGAGCACCAGCTGTGACCAGTTCAGACAACCAGCTTGTGAGTATTTGTGCCATGACGGATCAAAATCAGGACCAGAAAGACTTGGTTACATCCTTTCTAAAACCACTTCCTGAGTGGCATTTTTTTCTCCCAAAGATCTTTCTAAATTGGTGTCGTAGACGCTATGTCACTTGTGATATGTGCCTTGGAGACCTGAAATACTGTGCTCTTCTGATGGTGAAAAAAAAGGCAGGGGGTGGATGGTGTTGTGGTGAAAGCTTCTAGTCCGTCTTGATGTGGCCCTGGGAATCCAGCTGCAGACCCTTGCCTAATTCTCAGTTATGAGTGTGGACCACAGATGTTACCCCAGAATGCAACTTGGATTTCTCTCCTGGAGAAAATTCTTTAAAGCAGTTGCCCAGGTTAGTGACTTTCTCTAAGAACTGACCTTAGTGTTTGTTTATCAGTTGTGTTTGGCTTATCCCTTTTTTATCAGGGGATTAATCTTATCGTGACAAGCCACATTATAGTTTAAGAGTTGAAGTTAGGCATCTAGCAACACAAGTGAGTGCCTGCTACCCAAAGGCCCCCCACTCGGCTGTGCCCTCCGTCTACTTTGTGGACTATTCTTCCTTCTCCTGTTTCCTAAACAAAGATATTCCCAAGCAGAGGTCCAGCCTCAGCCTTCTTTTCCTTTCATTAGTTCTGGGAAGTCATCTTCTCAGTGCTTGTATGGGCCAGGCATAGTGTTAAGTATTTTCCACACTGTATTAGTTTCCTAGGGTTGCTGTAACAAATTACCATAAACTGGGCAGTTTCAAACAACAAAAATTTATTCTATCACAGTTCCAGAGGCCAGAAGTCCAAAGTCAAGGTGTGGGCAAGGCTGGTTCCTTCCAGAGACTCCTGGGGGGATCTGCTCCATGCCTGTCTCTTAGCTTCTGGTGGTGGCTGGCGATCCTTGGTGTTTTGGGCCCACATCTCTCTATCATCGTGTGACATTTTCCCTGTGTGACTGTGTCCAAATTTCCTTCTTCTTATATGAACACATCATTGGATTAGGGCCTGCCCAAATCCAGTATGATCTCATTTTAACTTGATGACATCCGCAAAGACCCTATTTCCAAATAAGGTCACATTCACAGATTCTGGGTGAACATGAACTTTTGCAGGACACTAGTCAACCTGGTACATGTGCATTTTCTCATTTAATCCTCACAATAACCTTATTAGCCCCATTTTATGGATGAAGAAACAGAGTACCTCTAGATCTTCACCTCTGCTATGTCCAGCTGTTAATGGACACCTCCACTAAGACATTGCACTGGTACCTCACAGTCAAACATTCCAAAAACAAACTCAGTATTGCCCCCTAAAATGTGAAGTCCTAAACCACAGCAGCTCCAGAATGTCTTTTTAGGAGAGTGAACGGGATCTTTGGAAGGGGCTGTTGGAAGCAATCTTTGCACAGCACTTTATATAAGAATGAAATAAATAGTAACTGCCCATATCTAAAAATGATGGGTACCACCACTCACCTGAAACAAGACAGTGGCTGAGGAATGGGCAAGAATGATAAATTTAGAAAAATATGAAGGAGGCAGATTTGATAGGTCTAGTTGACTGCCTGCACGTGGAGACGGGTGGTTAGAGCCATATTAAAGATGTCTTTGACTTGATTACAGGATGGTGGGTGGTAGGAGTGTTTACCAAGAAACAAACAAACATGAGTGGGGGCAGGGGCCTGGGCAATAATGAGTTTCAAGTAAAATCTTCTGTGAAAACTAATATAAGAACGGAGCTGCTTTGGTTGAAAAAGGGGTAGGGCCCTTATTCTCCCCCCATCCTCTCCCTGCCTGTGAACGTATCTACAGCACTTTGGGAGAACATTATGCGTTTACTGACTTACTGTATTCTTCTAGCTCTAAACAAGAAAGTGCTTACGCTGTTCTAGATACATAGATATTGACCCCATTTTAAGAGTATTTCCAAGAAAGATTCTCATGGCCTCTCTCTACCCTCCTTTCCTGGTATGTAATATCCTTCTAAGCAGGATGCTTTTCTTTATCGATAATCTAAGAACAACCCTATACTGCTTAACTTCTTTTACCCTTGGTGGGTTGTCATGGGGCCTTGGGTGTCCTGTTGGAAGACCCTACATCTTCTGATGAAAAGCCAGTCCGGTTTCCTTCAGAGAGAAGAGTGAACTTTAGCTCTTGGAATTGTGCCTGCCCTTAGTTAATCCCACAACGTTTATCAGTTCAGACACGAGCCCTTCCTTTCCAACATTCCGAGAGGTGGTTCATTCAGAGGGAAAAAGAAAAATCACATATATAATGTCAAGAGGAAGCTGGTAATTCCCCTGGCCGCAGGTGGTACTGTCCTAAGCCTGCCTAGGGCAGAACCAGAGCTGGGTTCCTGGGTGTCCCATAGCGGTTGTATTTACCCAGAGACAAGAATAGGGCTCTTCAAGTTTAATTAAAAACAGGATGTCCCTGCTGGGCCTCTCATTGACATTGCTAAAAATAAAGTAGGGAAGTAGCCTGGCCTCTCCATGGTTTAATCCCATTAAATTTGGGGGAGGGGTGTGGGGAACTGGGGTTAATAAAATACACGATTTGTTTCAGATTGCTGTCTGGAGTTGTGTCTTTTCTCTCCCTGCGCTGTGGAGTCCCAGGTCTAATACAATCAGTGCTGGCTTGCTGAGGCCATGAGAGAGGGGCAAAGGGACAGGTGATTCCCCACTGAGGTTTTGCAGGGCTGTCACCCACTTACTCACATTGGGACCCCTGGGGCTTGTCACCTCATCTCTTTGCTCACTGCTCTAGTACCACCCATGTTCATAGACCTGGTTTTGTAAATAATCCACTAATCCCTTTCTGTGAGCTGATGCACATTAAAAACAAACAAATGGGGCTTCCCTGGTGGTGCAGTGGTTGAGAGTCCGCCTGCCGATGCAGGGGACACGGGTTCGTGCCCCAGTCCGGGAAGATCCCACATGCCGTGGAGCGGCTGGGCCTGTGAGCCATGGCTGCTGAGCCTGCGCGTCCGGAGCCCGTGCTCCGCCACTGGAGAGGCCACAACATTGAGAGGCCTGCGTACCGCAAAAAACAAAAACAAAAACAAATGAACAAAAACAGTCTAGTCTGAGTGCTATGAAAGAGCCATCTGGAAACGTGAGCATCTTAAAGGTGCTCGCACTTCCTCCTCAACCCCTCAGTACACTCAGACGTTACATCTCTTGCCCAATTCCGGAAGCCTCGTTTGCAAATATCCTCATATAAGGGGATCCTGACTTTCTTCATTTTTGTTTTGTTTTTATTTAGGGGTGTTTTGTTGTTGTTGTTTTGAACTAACCTATCCTCATTTCTCCGCCCCAGCCCTGTTCCTTTAGTCTAACAGCTAAAGACTAAACGCCTGAAGACTTTCTGTTGGGTGTAAGAGCCTTGTTTTCAAACACACATTCATCTGTTTGCTTGGTCTTTCGTTCATTTGTTCAACCAGAGTATTAAGAGAATAATCCCTAGATTATTACACAGTTGACTTCCTTCAGAATCCCAAGAAGGAGAATTTCATGAACCTCAACTCTTAGAGGCTGAGAGTTCCAAGGAGTGTTCCAGACCAGTGGGTTTTACTTGCTACTATGGGACCTTACCGAGGCCAGAACAGATTTGGGGAAGGAGCAACGCAGCCCCAAAGAAGGTTGATTACACAGCATCCTTAAGACTTCTAGCCAAAGTAAACTTATTATTTGTCCATAAATGCCCCTCCCACATCACCTGTACAACTCCTGAAATGTACCAGCTCTTAAACCTTTAAAGAGGTGTACTTGTGATTTAGTGGGCCGCTGATATCTAGATACTGTTTTGTTGTTGTTGTTCTAAGATTCCTGGGCTTGTGAATTCACAAAATATTTAGATTGTGTAAGTCTGAAATCCGTGTGAGGGGTGTGTGTGTGTGTGTGTGTGTGTGTGTGTGTGTTCATCAGTTGGTGCCGCCGATTCCTCTTTGAGTCAAGAGTTACAGAAAAGCTTCCGTGTCGGAGCAGAGAAAGCTGAGGAGAGGGCGCTGGACCTCAAAACATGGTGGTGTGGAGAGTGTCCTGCTTTCCACTCTTGTTACTAAATACTCACGTGGCCCTGGAAGTTCAGCACCTCTGTTTCCCATTTGTAAAAAAGTCTCTAACTCTCTGGCCTTTTCTAGCTCCCCCAAGGAGTCAGGTGTCCCCAGCGGCTTGGCGCATGGCGCTATAACCCCAGCACAGATGGTAGTGTAGTCCTGGGCTGGAGGGGACGGCAATAGGGATCCAGGAGGAAGACAGAGTATGGCTCACCTCTCGCCTCTGGAGCACACTTCAGTGAACGTCTCTTGGGACAGCTGACTGTGGCCAAGCTTACTTACCCCAGTGACACCCATCATCCCAGACAGAGCCATGACTCCCAGTTTGCCCTTCCTCCCAGACAGAATCACCGTGGAGGCAGCTCCAGTTCAGCGAGGACTCTGGGTGGGTTCAAGTCAGACTTGGGGAGCCTGGCCTGAGGGGTCCCTAATGGGGTGGGATCAGCCCAAGAGTCAACACACTGGGTGAGTCCATTTTTCACTCCTATTTTATCAATGGAGATGATAATATTTACCCCCATTTCTCCAGAATATTTTAGGAACTTGAGGCAGAGTTGATCCTGAACGAGACTGTAAAGTGGAGAAGTTAAGCCTTTATCTCTTTTTGCAACCCTTTTTGTTTCCACATTTCCCCTTTGGAGACTACTTTCCTTCAGCTGCCTTCCTTTCTCTCCTTCCACTACATCCCAAGTTCCAGAACTTTCCAGATTCCTCCGCCCACCCTCTGGCAAAATCTACTTTTTCTAAAACTGCTTCCCAGGGCTAATTTTCCCCAAGTGAATCTGAGTACCAGAACCATGGTCTGGGGATAAAAGCAATGACTTTACATTATGCTTCCAAAATAAAAACAACATTTGACCGCTGAGGCCTTCCAGGCGCTTACTGGGTACCATGGGGGGTCCACGGTAGGGGAGATAGTTTCAGTACTGTTCACAGAACCTTTTCAGTAGAACCCTCTTTTGCCCATCGGATTTCTGATGTACCCAGCTGATCTCAAGCTGAGACTTTATACTTATTTCTTCCAAAACTTGGATGGCGGATTGTTCCCATCCCGGGGATACCTGGCAGCTTGCTGAGAAGGAATGTGAGACGATTGCCACATCCAAGGAGAAAGAGCACTGGGATGGATTGGTAATGTCTGCCCAGGAGAAGAGGAGGGCAGGCCCTTACAGACCATCAGTGTTTGTCACCCTTGAGGGACCCAGGGAGAGACCACAGTAGACCCTGACCTGTCTCTGGCCTGAGGAATGTCACCTACAGCCTGAGAGCAGGGACCTCAGAACAGCAGCAGCAGCACACAGGCACCTCATTAGAAATGCAGACTCTCAAGCCCCCCATCTCCCCAGCCCACCCTACTCAATCAGCTGCTGCGTTTTCACAAGATTCCCAGGGGATTCATAAGCACATAAGTTAGAGACACGGGGGGCCTAGTGGATCTTCCTGCCAGTTGTCGCTCCTGAAGGTTCTTGCCGCTGGACAAGCTCTGCTGGCCTGGCTGCTCTCACCAGCAACTGCACGTCTCTCTTCTACGACAACAGATGGTCAGGAGCAGAGCTGGGTCGCTGTGTGATGGGAGGCATTCCCTTCAACCCTGTATTTGGGAGGTTTAATAATAGGGCCATTGTGTGCGAAAACAAACCATGTTTCTGTCTCACGCCATGTTGCTTCTGTCCCCAGGCAATCTATAAGATGGTCTCCTCTGTAATGAAAATGCCTGAAGATGAGTCGACCCCAGAGAAGAGGACAGAAAAGATCTTCCGCCAGATGGACACCAATAGAGACGGTAGGAGGCCATGGCTGCTTTGCTTTGCTTTGCTTTGCTCAGAGGCGGGGCTGCTGGAGGGGCTGGGGTGTCCGGGCAGGGAAATTCCACTAGAGGTCAAGATATTGGCCATAAGGACCTGGCTCGAGGCCCTTTGTGAAAGTGGCTTATCCTGCTTTCTCCCTGTAGGGGGAAGATGGAGGCTGGATCCTGCAGGCCAGCGAATCAGAAAGTGGGGAGGGGCTTGTTATGCACCCAGACCCTAGTAGCTTTCACCCCAGCCTGCCCAGGGGGTTTTGTTGGGGTTTCGTGTGCATGCTCCAAGGTGTTGGGTTTCCTGGAGCCAAGTGGGACCCCTCAGCTGTTGGCGGGTGAGGTGGCCAGCAGATTCCACCCTGAGGGAGCCGCCCACAATTCAAATCCAACAAGGGGATGCAGAGCAAACCAAAATGAAAGGAGAGATGGATTTCAAACTCAAGAACAGTGGATTTTAGATGTTGGATTGCCAGACAGAATACAGGAGGCACCATTAAATTTAATTTTTGGACAAATAACAAATGACTTTTCAATATAAGTATGCCCTATTCAATATTTGGGACATACTTAAAAAATTGTTGTTTATTTGAAACTGAAAGTTAGCTGGGCATCCTGTATTTTATTTGCTAAATCTGGCAGCCCTAGTTAGATGTAATATCTGAGTTTAAAGTGCTAACACAGAGCTTGGTCCATAATAAGCCCTGAGTCATCTATAGCTCTTGCTTTTATTTCCAGCTTGCCTGTTCTGCTGGGCATCCCCAGCAGTTCTTGTCAGTGATGAGCAAATGCAGTCATATACCCCCGGCGGAAGGCTTTGTCGCAGAGCGAGCCTCAGTTTCTATCCCTATGCCCTCTGGGGCACCAGCTGCCTGAGAATCCAGGTTTGCAGGGTACAGGCCAATCTGTTTGCTTTGTTTCTCCACAAAGGTGCCGTTACATCCTGTTTCTCTATGTGCCTTGATTCACAGCGAATAGTTTGTTTTGCAAAGACTAAACACATGGGATTCTTTTAATAGAATAGTAAACTCACTGACATTAAACTGCACATTTTGCTGATGCTCCAGGGGAGCACAGGTGGGCTTGTCTGCTGCCCAAGGCCCAGCCTCCTCTTCAGAATAGGGCGGAAAGATGGGAGAAGATCCAAACACTGCAGGATCGAACGCTCACTGCGAGAAATGAGACCCTGTGCTCTGGGACTCGGCCACAATGGGGTCACAGAGCCCTGACGGGGTCAGCATTCCCCAAATGCATCTCGTTGCTAAAAGTCCTGTGCTTTCCTAAGGGAAAGCCTTGGGTTTTTTTAAAAAAAAAAAAGGGCGGGGGTGGGGGGTGGGTTGGAGTGGGAGCCGTACTGGGAGGGGCTTTCAGTCTGCAAGGGGTCAGGCTCCACCCAACCAGGAGACTTGGTGCTTTGGCTCAGGGCTTCTGGACCCCAAGGCGGGACGCCACACCGGAGCACGGTCCTCATCTAGACCCTCCCGCTGTTAGATTCCTCTTGGAGAAGCTCTTTGCATCTAACCCCTGGCGCTGACTTGAAGAGAAAAGTCTGGGCCCCCAGCAGGTTAGCTGGGAAGCCAATCCGGGAGCACGCGGGTAGTTAGCCCGAGCGGATACATACGCTGAATGCAGGGTTTACCCTGCCGCAACAAGAAAGCGGGGGAAGCTTTGCCTCCCCACCAACAATATGACCGAGGAAACTTCCCGAAGGGAATTGATACATACTCTAGCTTGGGCAAGAAGGAGAAAGACATCGAGGAGGAGTGGAATCCCAGGCAGCCAGTCTCCCCCGTCCAGCCCATTGAGGTAGGAGGAAAGTGCCCTGATTGACGGGAGGGACCCCCGCGGCACCTCTCTGCTTCTTGGAGCACACAGCCCTCGCCTGGATGGAAGGGCAGCCATCCTCACACCTTGGCCCAAAGAAGGGGCCCTCTCCCCAGATGTCTCTTCGGGCCCCTCTGCCCACATGCAAATGTAGGTGTAGCCAAGTGACCCTGAGGAGCCCAGAGGGCCCAGTGAGCCCGTGGGGACGGCCTTGGTGCTGCAGGAGCCCAGCTCAGTCTCTGAAAGGCGCTATCTGAGTCCCTCCGGGGCACCTGTAGCTGGAGGGGCCACGAGGGCAGGGCCCACGTCGCGGCCACCCAGCAGCCCCGCAGCCCAGGGCCGTGCACACAGAGCTCTCAGGAGGCCGCGTGCTGCACTGTGCGATGCTCAACGAGCCCTGGGGTCTCGGCTCGGAGAGACGGAAGGTGGGCCTCACGGCAGGTGTGAGACCCCGGGAAGAGGTGGGCCGCTGCCGCCGCCGGCTCCAAGGTACAGCGGGAAGCCTACGTCTGTGCAGCGGCCGCCAGCCGCCACTCACCGGTCCTCTTGCTTTCTAGGAAAACTCTCCCTGGAAGAGTTCATCCGAGGGGCCAAGAGCGACCCGTCCATAGTGCGCCTCCTGCAGTGCGACCCCAGCAGCGCCGGCCACTTCTGAGCCGGAAGCCCCACCAACTGTAGAGCTGCTTGTGTTCCCTTTGGAGTTTACTTTTTAACAAAAAAAATTTTTTTTTTTTTGCCAAACAATATTGACGGTGATGCTGTTCCTCGTGTGGTCGGATGCACCTCCCTCCGTGCCGCCTGCAGCTTCTTTTGTCGTGGACGCTTCATGGGAATGTCTAGAGCCCCCCGCGCTTGTGGAGAGCATGAACAGTGCTGCCGTGCACAGACTTTGTGGTGTTCGTTGTTCTGACGATTTTTCATCGTTATTATTATTACTTTCCCTTTGATTCGAAAGTCTGTGTTCTAAAACCGAAGACTGGGGGAGGCAAGAGAAGAGAAGAGAAAACAATCCAGTCCAGTGATTCTATTGCAAGCTTAAGGGCCCTGTTTGGAAAACAAAATTCCCCACCTGGGTCTGGAGTGACACATGCCCTAGGGGTGGTGGCACCAGATGCTCGATTGCCCAGGGACCAGGAATCCTCCAGGGCCAGGCTATTAAAGGGGCCTGGGGGATTCCCGCCTGGAGGCCCACCCCATCCTCTTCGCCAGCAGGCTTTAGTTTCTAAGCTGTGAACATTTCAAGGTAAATTCATAGAGGAGAGGAAAAAGATGGCTCAGCTGTTTCTTCCCAGGTTTACACTAGTTGAGCTAAGATGAGTTTCTCTGGAAATTAAACACGAATGGTAATTTGTATTTCAAAGCCAGACCCATCTTGTTGCCTATTGTAGTTTAAAAAAAAAAAAAAAGATCGCTGTATATAAAATACTGGGTATTACAGACGAAATTAAGTGTTTTGCCTTGTTTAAATGAAATGCATGTTTAGTGAGCACTAATACAATCTTATTACAGGAGACTGTTTTTAGTAGCTTGTTGTGAAGTAAGCCAGCTATAATGAATGTCTATGTCTTATTTTAAAGTCATATCCGTCTTTGCACAAATGCACCAATCAACAGGTATATTTTATATATTCCAGAAAAGTACAAAGTAACCATGACCAGGGCCCAACCTTAATTTTGAATGCTTTTCCAGTGGTAGTGCCTAGGCAATAGAAGTGGGGCAAGTTTGAGTGGGATGTGTCAACTGGAGCACCAGAAGGTTCAGATTTATTAGAGATGTGGGTTTGCCCACCCAGCCCAGCAGGCCGTTGACAGTCCTGGATCAGAGGTGCGGTGCTTTTCTGAGCAGATAATATTCTGTAGCTGTTCCCACCCCCACCCCAAATAGCCTAAATTCTCGGGACTTCCCAGTGCTTTAATCCACATGGATGGTTAGGAAGCCATAGCTGGAATGTTGACTTTTCCACGCCTCTAGTGGCCCTGAAAAGAGTCAGAGGTTAGAGGCTGGGCATCACCTGGTCCATCCTGAAGAAGGCATAGGCAAGTGTGTCTGTGATTCCCAAGGCCCACCCTTGGGAATCCGAAAGTATCTTGCATCATCGTGTTCTCTGAATGCAAATTTCTATTTACAGAAGTGACAGTACAAATTTGAGTTGCAGTTTGGTCTGATGACCTCATACATCCTAATTTGAATTGAAAGGTAAGAGTACAAGTTGCTGGTCACAGGTAAGTCATATTTTCACAAGCAGTAGGTATGGGGAAGTCCAAACACTCAAGGATGTAGACGGGGAGACCCTGCCCCAAGAGAAGGCAGAGAGGTCTCCTTGGCTGCGGCCAAGCTACTTCCTGTAGACCATGAACCACAGAAAGATAAACTTATAACCATGACGAAAATGATGCTGAGCCCATTTCTAACCTCTAGATTCCTGAGTATTACGTGATTCCATTTAAACTGACAGTAAAAATCTGAATTTGTATGGTTGACCAAAACGAACCAACGTGGCAGGGTGAAATTTTGAGACCTGGACTCAGTAAAATAATCTTCATCTTCCTCTGCGTGTCAGTTTTTTTTATAGTGGTTCTACACTGTGAGACGTGCTGAGTCCCTCCATTGGCCAAGTGGTAAAATCTGGTTTTGAAAACTAGGGAATTAACCTAAGACGCGGCGTGCACAGTGGCAAGGGGACCCGGCACCTCTGTAGGTGATGTTCAGGAGCTGCCTCCCACTTTCTCCCGCTCTTGATTGAAGACCTAATTCCTCCTTTAGTTCTCCTTAGATGGCGGAGTCAGTTAATGTTGGGGAAAGCCTGCCTGGGCTCTGTCCTCAGTCATGACATCTTACTGAGCCAGACGCACTCCGTTCCCTAGAACCTAGAGCTGGAGTGAGATGCAGGGGAGTGTGTCTCCAGCTGTTAAGAAAACAAAGCGGAAACTAGTCCTCGTCCTTGCCTGCCATTGACCCTGTCTGTATTTTCTTGAGGGTTGTTTTCTCATTCTCCTCCTTCCCAGGAAGACCTTTGTATGTCTGATCCAATGCACTCGAGTGTGGCCAAGGGACTTGACAGCACCCAGAAGGCTGAATGCCTAAAAGCTTATGTCACTCCTGTGCTGGGCTGTTCATTGTCATTGCTGTGTTGAGGGACCTCTGGAAATGGAGTCTGTTCTGTCTGAAATCAGGCCAGCCTGTGATGTTCAAGGGACTGGAATAAAGTGGCTTACGACGTGAAGGATGATAGAGTGGTCGACTGTTCATATCCTTGTTTAGGGTGGGGAAGGGGTGTTAAGGGCGCAGTCCCATCCCATTGATATGCCCTGGGGGCACTTTGCACAAGTGAATTTAGTAATTTATGAATCCCTCCCCGTGGAGTGGGTCCTATATCAGGTGACTTTTGTGTTACTCTAGCTTGGCATTCAAGAATGTTGCTGATTTAATATGATGGTCTGGGACATGAGGTTTCCATGCCTAAACTGCTGCTCCAGCTGAATCTGTGCCCGAGTGAGGGCCCAGATGCTGTGCTGGCCACCTCCTGGGTGTGGTTTCTGCTCTCCAGGCACAAGGAAGCAGGGTTTGTGAAAGCGGGGATGAGAGGGTCTGCTGGACCCCAAGCCGTGTCCGGAAGCATCCTTGGTCTACATGTGGGCTAACTTTCCCCTCATGGCCTTCCCTTTCTTACCTCCTCTCCTTCCTCACAACTGGAGCTATAAATTCTAGTCTCAACATTAGGTGCACCAGAAGGAGAAACTGAGGCAAGTTCCTCTTCAGTGGGAAATTAACATGCCCCTCTCCCCTCTCAGGGCCTCTCAGGCTGGAGAAGAGTCTGTAGGAAAACTGACATGATACAGAGCCCATGGCCTCGAAGCCAATTCAGATCAAGGTGCTTGTTGCTGCTGTCCTTGGCCTTGCCTCCAGCACAGAGGCCATGAATGTAGGAAGAAGGGGCTGAATGTCAGCTACGGTAGGTGTCTCATGGGCCAACCAGACCTCATGTAGGAGCTGAGTTGGCCTGGAGGGGAGTCTTTTTGTACCTCACAGTTTCTCTCTGTAGACCAGCAGTGGCCCTGAGGCCCGTGAGAACTGAGCATGCGTAATGCCGTGTCACTCACGGCAGTGATGGTAAGGAGGTGGCTGCGACCCTCCAACCTGATCAGGAGGCTCTTCACTCGCACACCTGTTGGAGGGGAACCTGTTAATTTCCAGCACGTTTGCAAGCCTGAGGCTCCTATTTTCAGGGTACTGTCCCAACCCAGCTCTGGACCCCCTGACAGCCTAGTTCAGGCATGGGGGGGCGGGGCAGGCATAGGCCAGGTGAGGAAGAATCTGCCTGCTTTCTCAGTCGAGGCAGGGGGAGGTCACGAGAGCTCCCTTTGGAAGAAATGGAGATGCTTCACGCAGGCCTCTCTTATCTTTGTCAGGAGTATGCGTTCACTTCCCTGAAATTTTCTGTTTTGTTTTTTTTTTTTTAAGGTGGCTGAAGAAACAAAAGAAAGAAAATTGAGCCCTGTATTTTCCAAGGCAGTAGAGTATCAGTCAGATCCACCTAAAGTAGAAAGATTGTTGCAGAGTGAAAAGATGTCCACGCCAAGGGTCTAACCAATGGTATATTCATTGCAAATAGATTTCTCTACACTTGAATGATGACCACATGTCCAGGGCTCAGGTAGGTCCTGGGCATTTGCTGCCCTGGGTGTTAATGTGCCACTGACCCTCAGAGATACAGGGGCTCAGACACTCGAGTTGGCAGCCTTCCTAAAGTGAGATTAGCGTTTGGTGACCTCATCACATTGTGAAAGTCTAAGGGTAAGAGGGGATTGTATGCCTTAGGACTGGGGTGACTGCTAAGCCCTGGCTCTCCCAGAGTGAACCCCTATCCCGGTGCTGACGATGCCAGGCTGTTATCACTGGGCACATTGCAGCCTCTGAGGATGGACTGCATCTAATGTGCCTCTTTATTCCCCAGCACCGGGCACGATGCCCGGTCCATAGTAACTGAGCTGAGCTGGCATGGCGGTGAAGGCAGGAGCTGGTACTTGACCCTGTGGCCCTGACAGCTTTACCTACCCGGAGTCCCAGTACAGGGAGGTGGGGGGTGGGGGTGTGGGGCACACATGGGGAGCAGAGTTCACAGCAGGACTATGGCTGCAATGGGTCAAGGGAGGACTGCCTCAGGGGAGATGTGGAGACCAGTGCATGCCCGGCAGGACGTCCTCGGGCCTGTGGGGAATACATTCAGACCTCCTACTGAGACTGCGGAACACGGATCGTGGCAAAGAGGCCTTTGGCCCATTTCTAATCCCAGGATCTCTCCAGAAGCCTCCTCAACGAGCACTTCTCCTGACCTCTTTGCTGCCCACTGGTCCAAGCACGGAGGCTGCCGAGGATGCCAAGGGGGTCAAAGTTGGTCAGAGAAAGCTTTCCCTGGCGAATTTTTAGCCAAGATTTGAAAGCTGTGGACGTGGACAGACAGACAGGTGGAAGAACATAGACGCGCTCCTTGTTTGGAACAGAGAGGCTCTCGGGAGCTAATCGTGGAGGATGGCTGAAGGAGTGTGCGTGGCCACTGAGGAAATGCCGAGAAGTACTGGGATTTGAATACAGAGTGAAGTAAGTCAGAAAGAGAAAAACAAATACCGTATGCTAACACATACATATGGAATCTAAGAAAAAAAAACCAAAACGGTCATGAAGAACCTAGGGGTAAGAGGACACGGGAAGGGGGAAGGGTAAGCTGTGACAAAGTGAGAGAGTGGCATGGACATATATACACTACCAAACGTAAAATAGATAGCTAGTGGGAAGCAGCCACATAGCAGAGGGAGATCAGCTCGGTGCTTTGTGACCACCTAGAGGGGTGGGTGGGAGGGAGGGAGATGCCAGAGGGAAGAGATATGGGAACATATGTATAACTGATTCACTGTGCTGTAAAGCAGAAACTAACACACCATTGTAAAGCAGTTATACTCCAATGAAGATGTTAAAAAAAAAAAGGAAATCCTTCAGCAGAAGCATCTGCTTGGCCCTACAGGGCTTCTTCAGATGAGCCATGTGGCTGTAAGGTTGGAATTGTCCATGGAAAAGAGGAAGAAGGGGTCAGGGATACTTACTTTCTCCCTCCCATATTCAGTTTCCCAGTGATCAGAGTTTGTTCCATGGGAATTAGCACACCACACTTAAAAAAAAAAAAAAAAAGAAATACTGGGATTTGAGCTGACAGATACTAGCGAGGCTGTGGGTTCCAGGGCAAGAGACTGTCATGATGAGGTTGGCGTTTCAGCCACGTGGTTTTAGTCTCTGTGGAGAGGTGGGCTAGATGAACTAAGGGACGGGAAAGCTCTGGTGGTACATTTAAGTGGCGGTGAGGGAGCTGGGCGTGAGGAATGCAGATGGACAGAGCCTACTCCCTGCCCTGGGAACTGGAAGAATAGCCATGCTGGTGGCCTGTCATGGTCACACCAAAGGCCTCGTGATGTCTTCAGCCCTCTTCTCATTTAACCTTGGGGTTGGGCACAACAAAGCAACCAGAAGAGGAAACGTCTGCTTGTTGGAGCCCAGGGCCTGAGGTGCCCAAGGGGAGCCTAGAACCTTCCCCGCTCACACAGAGGCTTCTTTCCAGTCAGGCAAAGAGCCCCAATACCAACCTCACCGAGAACACCAGACATTTGAGTTGTTAGGAATATTTATTTTTTTCTTCTTAAAAATGTACAAAAAATAAAATAACTGTATTTATAGTTTATAGATTCCCCCTCTCCCATTTACAAAACTATTAAGTTACATTTGCCTTTTTTTTTTTTTTTTTTTTAAACACGAGAGCAAATTGTCCATCTAGCAGTCTTCCTTGCTTGTCTTTAAGAAAGGGCTGTTTTTAGAATTTGGCACAAGCCCTCTGCTTCTGTTGCATTTGCGTAATTTTAAATAAGAAGGAAAATGAAATGTTTGATTCAGTTCATGCTTCTTAAGTTTCTGGGCTGGGACGTGCCTTAGTCTTTTAGGATCCAATTCCAAGATGATACCCGACTGCATTTTTCTGTTGGAGCCAATTCCTAAACACCCATAAAGTCTAAGCAATTTGGGTAAGTATAAGAAAAACACTTGTTTCACATGTCCCTCGTCTTACGTGAATTTTTTCTTTAAAGCTTATTTATTAAGGGACAAAAAAAGAAGAGGAGGCAAGTTTTCCTATCTCTCTGGAGTGTGTTTCTTGGACAATTTTGCTCATCAAAGCTCTGCTCATATACATAGTGAAGGCCACATCGAAGCTAAGCCATGGGCACACCAAGGACGCAGAGGGGACACGGTAAGATGGGGACAGATCAAATGCGAGGGGACACTCTGCACCACCCTTTGCTGGCACTGAGCTCATATGCTTTGTTCTGGCAGTGGTCACCGCGATCATTGCCCAGGGACCTGGGACAAAGGCAAAAGCCTCTTTGATTCATCTGCTGCCTAGGGCAGGATTAGCCAACATTTTTTTCCACAGAGGCTGGAGAGAGAAGGCTTGGTAACCCGTGTCAGATTGCCAAAGATTTTCTCTTTTTCCTATTCTGGAGTGCTGTGCCCCGGCCCAGTAGTATTCGCCATTACATCTGCCGATCACGTCTGGAACCAGCCCTCAGGCAAGGAGCATGGGAGGCGCACTGTACCTCATGCACTCCCAACAGTGAGCCCCACTAGTACCCAGGAGGTTCCCCAAGATGCCGGTCCAGGGCATGGCAGTCACAGAGTGGAGGAGGCGGCGACAGACTGGAGCAGAGGTGAATCCAGGATGTAACCTTTGGCACCACGGAGAGGGGTGATGTGTCCAGAAGACGCGGAAAGGTGCCTGCTCACCACACCCAGAGATCTTCCTAGGCTCTGCACCTGCCCACCATTCCATTCAAGTCCTCTGCAGCCTCCAGGACATACAGCTGGACTGGAGGCAGCCCTTCCGTCCAGCTCTGGGCCTCAGGGGCAATGGGGTGGGAGGGCAGGGAGCCCTTGAAGAGAAAGCCCCCAGGTAAGACATCAAAGTGCTTTACAAACAAATGGGTCCTTACAGAGAACCTGTCCTAGACCTGGGACCTTGGGTGGAGGGTGTGCTCGCTAGTAGAAAGCTAGCGCTTCAACCCACAAAGGTGAACACAGACCCCTAGACCACGTTCCTGTCCCCTCAAGGAGAGCTGTGGCCTGGCCGGTCCATGACATCGTGATCGCTTGGGGAAGCGTTTCTTTTCATCTGCTAGGGCAGCCAGCAGAAGGGCAAACCGCCTCTCCGTCTTCCTCTGGACGCTGCTTTCCGAAGAGCCAGGGCTCTCGGGGCATCCTCGCTTGCTCCCTCCACATCCAGCATCTGGGAGCAGAGGCGGCGGAGCACGGCCTCTCCCGTGCCGGCTGAGCCCCGGGAGGCCGCGGTGGCCTGGAGACCCAGAGCTGAACTGTCGGCCTCGCTCTCGGGACCACAGTTGGGCTTTAAGGGGGCCACTTGTGATGAAGGACGAGCTTGTAAACTGCGAGGCACTCGCAGTGGCCAGGATCCTCACGATAGCCAAGGAGTTCTGCAGCGGGCCCAAGAGACGGGGCCCTAGTGGCAACCCCCCTGCGGTCTCTCCAGAAAGTTCAGGCGGTGCCGACACCAAAGCAGGAGGAGCTGGGGCCTCAGACAATCTCACCTTTGCCACGAGACAGCTCAGAGGGAGGGTCAGGCAAAGCGCATCGCCGTGAGATAAACTCAGTGGCCTCCGGGGCGAGCAGTGCCCGTGGAAAGGGAACAGGGCGCCCTCTGCGGACAGGGACCGAGGCCCCGCGCGTGCCCACGGGAGTAGCTGTCTCGGCGCTCACCGCAGTCACCCGACACCCCAAAGGCCACTTCCGTCGCCCAGCGCGTCTCCTGAACAGCACAGAGGCAGAAGCCTCTTAGAGAAAGCAGGGTCTCCAGGTATGTGCCTCCCCCGGCCAGTGGCAGTAAACATGCCCACATAGCACAGGTAGAATATATTATTGCCATATTATAAACACTATGTACACGGGTAGCCAGGCACACCTTCTAGGTTACTTACTAATTACACAGTGGCTGAATGTCTTCCTGTACACGGCCTGCTGGCCACTCACTGGGAACCCCTGGGGGTATGGGCGAGATGACCGTCTCCGAGCAGCCTGAAGGTTTCTCACCAGGAAGGGGCGTCCGCCTCTCCCCCGACCTCTGATGAAGGAAATGGCTCGTTCTGTCCGTCCACTCAGGAGACGTAAGGAGGTGAGACGGCAGGGGCGAGCATCCTCAGGCCCTTCGGGATGAATGGATTGAAGGGGAGGGCTCTGGACGGTGGCACCTGGAGCCAGCAGTGACCTGCAGAGCCCTGGCGGGCCTGGGCCCTGGGCTCCAGAGAAAGGTGGACAATAAATAAGGATCCAACAGGCGCAAGGCCCTTTCCCGAGGCGCTTGGGCTGCGGCTCCATCGCAGGAGCCGGCGGGCGGACCAAACGCACGGACCAAACACGGGGCTTCAGGCCTCGGCCCGCTCCCCAGCGCGGTCGTGTAACTAACAGCAGTTGTGAGATGGGCTGGGTGGGTCTGCAGGGCCCGGGCTTCCGGCTGCCCCGGGGAGAAAGGCCCTGAGGGCTGCTGCCCGGAGCAGGGCTCAGATCTCCATGAGCGTGATCTTGAAGCCCTCCACCGTGCTCTCCATGTTGAGGATGAAGGTGTCCTCATTCGAGTAGTGCTCGATGATGTTGTCGTCCATGTTCACCAGGATGCTGCCGGGGATGGGGGAACAGAGATGCCATGACCAAGGCGCTCAGTGCAAGGGCAGGCTCCCGGCTGGGGGCTCCCTCAGCCATGCTTTTGCAAGGGAGGCCAGGGAGGGGGGCGGGGGCTGGAGGGGAGAGGAGACAGGCTCCCACTCTGCAGCGGCCCCCAAACTGGCCCCCAGAAGCCACTCTGAGGAAAGCAAAACCTCGCTTTCTCAGAACTAACTCCTTATGAAACAGGATTTCAGAGCTCATTCAACCCAAACCTTTTGCTTTCTAGATTGGTAAAGTACAGCCCAGAAGTTAACAGAGCCTGAAATCACAAAGTTAGCTATTGACAGGGCCAGGTCCCCGAACTATTTTCATTAAACCATATTGCCTCTTGAAAATGCATTTTAAAAAAGTACTCCACACTTAGGAGAAGAGGAAAATAAACAAGAGCTGCAGGTACCCTTCCTCAAGCATGTAGTGTGTTCCAGTGTTTTGGAGACCTTGTGTTCAGTCCTCAGGGCAACCTTGAAGGCAGGTGCGGTCATCACCACGGTGCAAATGAGAAACCTGAGCTCAGCAAGGTGAGATCGTGTCCCCAGGTTCACTCAGCCGCCTCACTGCTGAGCTAGGCTTTGCCTCACTCTGAAGTTCATACTTTTACCACGTGACCTACTCCTTGGTTAACCATCTGTGTTGGGTTTGGTTTTAAGAAAACCAACAACTTCCAGGGCCTGTCTGTGATTTAGAAGTCCTTTAACCAATCCCCTTCTCTGAAGTCAGACAGATCTTGGTTTGAGAACTGACTCTCATTTTACAGCTATGTGTCATCAGGCAAGTTGTTTAGCCTTTCCGCAAAAATAAGAATAACAACCCTGCTTTAGACGGTGGTTGTTAGGATTAAAGTATTTAGCCCAGGGCCTGAGACAGGGCTCAGTGGAAGTGAAATGTTACCATCGGCATGTGCGTCGACACTGAGGGTTTCTGCTCAACGTGAGACCTTGAGACACCGCTCAAATCTCACCAGCGAAGGAATACACTCAGCCTCTTGCACTGACTTTGGAAAGAACTGTAACATGCATTTTAGTGAGCTTTTCAACCAGGGCTCAAGTGGAAAGGGTTTCCTGCTTGGCTCCAAATTAACCGAGAGACCACATCACTCAAAAAGCCCGAGTATCCCAGATAATCAATTTCCTTTATGAAAGAGGCCCAGAGAAGAGTTTAAAGACCTATTTTCTGCTTTTTGTAAGAAGATAGCTCCAGAAGCTGACTCTAATGGAGACCCTCTCCTGGCACTAAATCCAGCTCCGTGGCAACTAAACTTGGAGCCTCATACACAGGAGGCCCTGGGAGGGCTGGAGACAGCAGATGTGCGAGCTAAACACTAGGGCTTTGGGGCCACGGACCTGGGTTAAATCTGCGCCTCACCTACTGAACATGAGACTTTGGGCAAGTTGCTTAGCCTCCATCAGCAATAAATTATGGATAAGAATCTACCTCACTGAGTGGTGAGGAACAGCAGAACAATACACATAAAGCACTTAGCAGGGGACCCAGGACCTACTGAGCACCAGATAAGTGAGAGCTGTTGTTCTTAACAGTGAGAACAAGCAGGTCCAGTAATCATTTCGATCATTATGTTAGTAATGACCTCAGAAGAATCCTCTATGCCCTGAATCCTTTGTATTCCTACCGTGCTGCCCTGAAACCAGCCCCAAGAGCAGCACGTGATTCCCTATAAACTCTGCTCTCTGCAGAAGGGCGACCTTGCCACTGTCCCCAGGGCCACTCTCACCACTTCCAGACCCCTCTATTCTACCCACTGATCCTGTCATTGGAGGGGGGCATCTCAGCTGACGTCATGACAATGCACTCTCACCCCCCACTCTCTCTCATTAAAGGTCTTCAAAATGCATGGCACACGTAAGCTGCTCAGCACGCCTTTGGAAGGATGACAGATTTTTATAAAAGGCAGACAACAGAGCTAACGAAAGGCGGGCACCATCTTGTTTTTTTTTTAAAGGCACTGTATAGACATATCTGATTGGGAAATCAATTTAAGTTCCGTTTCTTTCTTACCCTTTTTTGCTTTTCTTGTAAAGCTTTGTTATCTTTTCCACGGGCAGCCCGTATTTCTCAGATATCTGCAACCAATAACAAAAAGGCAGGTGAGTGTGGAAGGGGAGCCAAGCGGAGACGAGAGAAAATTCCAACTTCACCGTCCTGGAAATGTTTCTGGGTGCCAGTGGTCTTCACTCATGAGTCAGACTCTCAAAAAGGCTCATTTCTTTGGACAAACCATAAATCAGTCAACAAAAAATTCACCCACAGGAGAATTTAATCTATGATGAAGGTGTCATTTCAGGTCAGTCAGAAAAAGATGGACTCTAATCATGATGTTGGATTAAATAGGTAGCCATATAGAAAAAAATTAACAAGTCAGATCCCTTCTCCACGACTTCCATCAAAATAAATATCACCAAAGATTTACAGGGAAAAGATGAAACCATGCAAGAAGAAACCATGAATCAATTCTTTGTACAGATATCATCTTTAAGTAAGGAAGATGCCAAGCCAGCTATGACACCTGAAGAAAAAAGGCCAAAATGTAGATAAAGCAGCATAAAATGAAAAATACCAGTATAGGCAAAACCACCCAAAAAGCTGAGGACAAACAATACACTGGGAAACATTTGTGCAACACAAATGACAGACATGGAACTAAACTTTCTTAAGTTAGAAAGAACACCTCCAAATTAAAAAAAACGGACTAACATGCTCCCTTTGGCAGCACATATACTAAAATTGGAACGATATAGAGAAGATGAGCATAGACCCTGCACATGGATAATGTGCAAGTTCGTGAATTGGTCCATATTCTTTAATACAAATGAATGTATTTACAGAACAGAACAGACTCAAACAGACATAGAAAACAAACTTAGGTTACCAAAGGGGACAGGGGGGAGGGAGGGATAAATTAGGAGTCTGGGATTAACAGATACACACTACTGTATATAAAATAGATAATAGGACCCTGTATAGCACAGGGAACTATATTCAATACCTTACAAATAACCTATAATGGAAGATAATCTGAAAAAATATATACATATAACTGAATCACTTTGCTGTACACCTGAAACTAACATAATATTGTAAATCAACCATGCTTCAATTAAAAGAAGGAAAAAGACTAACAATTCAATGGGAAAAGGAAGGCAACAACATAAAGAAGTAATTCACAGAAAAAATACAATAGGACAATAAGCAAATAAGAAAATGCACCACCTCACTATTAATTTAAAAATTCAAATTAAAACAACAGCAGGATACTACCTTTAATCTATGAGACTAACAAAAACTGAAGAATTGATAATACAGTGCCAGCCAAAGGATGAGAAACAGCAACTCTCATAGCCCATAGATAGGAGAGCAACAAGCTCAACATTTCTGGAGGGAAATCTGGCAGAAGCTATTGAAATTTCAAAGGCATATATCTTTTGACCCAAATAATCCACATCTAGTAATCTGGTGCACAGAAATACACTCAGATGTATGCAAAGCTCTTCAAAGCATCACTGTTCATAACACAGCTAACTGTGTACAACAAACATTCATTAAGCACATTTTGATATATGCACAGTTGAAAACCACGCCGTCATGCAACCATTAAAAGAAATGCAGGACGCCTATATGAAAAAAATGTCCTTAACATACTAAGTGAAAAAACACAAATTGCAAAACACTGTATATAGTGTAATCCCACTTGTATTTAAAAAAAAATATATGTAAGTAAATAGAAAATATTTGAAAGACCCACCAATCTATTAGCAGTGGCTACCCTGGAAGAATGGACAGAAACAAGGAGATGATTCTTCTTTTCACATTGTACAATTCTGTGCTATTTATTTTTACAGTGACCATGATTCAGCTTTATAAATATAAAACTATAAAGTAATATAATAATAGTTTAGAGATGGATTCTGGAGACACCTACCCAAAATGCTTTTTCTCTCCCAAATCCAATCCACCCACCTCTTGTGAGCCCAGTGGCTGGCAGGGCTCACAAACAGCTAGGGCAGGTGAGGTTTGGGACTTGGACTACTGGGCAGTCTAGCAGGGCCTAGGAAAAGAAGCCAAAGAGCCCTGGGACAAAGGTGGGATAGGTTTGGCTCCTGCGAAGAGCTTATTCTCCAGAGAATCGGATTCCCACCCATCCATCCCTTACACTGCACAGGAAGAACTCCTACCCCCTCCCCCAAGCCCCAAAGGAGCAGAACAGGTGGGCTGAGGACTGAGACAGCAAAGGTAGACTGGGAAACAAGTGGCCTGCCTGTCGCACATCACTGCTCCGTCACTGATGGAACTGCCTCATGGCCATACTGGAGCCCAAATCAGCCCAGCACATAAAATAACACGGCCTGTGGGCAGCAAAGAAAATGGACAGAACTTAATGTGGACGGCATCTGTGTGAACAGAACATAAAAGAGCACTTATGAAGACTGCTGTACAGCACACAAGTATAAAATTCTGATCTAAATATATGATTATTGAACTAAACATTCTGTAAAGGTCAATAAATGAATTGAAGGCCAGGTGGTCGATCCAGCAAACCAATCGGCGTTAGGAAAGATAGATTAGAAAAACCATTTCAAGTGCAGAGCAAAGACACATAGCATAGATGGAAATCATGAAGGGAAAAAAAAGAGAGGTTTGAAGAATAGAGACAGCTATACCTGATGTGACTATATCCAAAGTCCCAGACAGAGAAAAAGGAGCAAATGGAGAAGAGGAAACAATTAGACAAATAACAGAGGAAAGACCCATGTTTTTAGATAGGAGGGGTATCCTGAATCCCAGGAAGGAGCAATGAGAAAAGAACCATGCATCTGGCCACGTGCCAGATCTCCAAGGGTAATGAAAATACAACATCCTGGAACCTCCCAGACAGAAAGTACAAGTTACCAAAAAAAGAAAAGAAAAAGAATGAACCTGGCTTCAGTCTTCTCATCTGTAGCACTAGAAACCAAACCGGAATAACCCCTACAGACTACTGAAAAAAGGGACTTTACCCCAAGAATTCTGTACACCAACAAGCTCTCCCTCACTTCTCAGGTTAAAGAATGGCATATAAGAAATGCATTTCACCCAAATATCCCATTTGAGGAAAATACTCACAAAAGAACTCTAGCATATGCATCAAAACAAAGACTTCAGCAAAGGGGGAAGAAAACAAGCAATCAGTGTTGTACCATAAATATATATATACGTATACACACACACGCGCGCACGCGAAGACAGACTATATATACTCCATATAACTATAGATCTATAGTTATATATCCATACATAATGTATATACATATAGATATATATGGTCCGTATATAGAGTTATAGGTATGTATAACTACCTATATATAGTTAAATGGACTGGGAATGTGAAATAAGTGTTAAATAAGGATTCTTGAAGTAAAAAGAACATAATGGAATCAGAGCAATAAGGAGAAGAGACTGAAACAATTTAGGGAACGTAAAGAATAACTTTCAAGAAAAGATGAAAAACAGTGACTTAATCCAACTGCAAAACTAAAGAGAAAGAGGAAACTGCAAAGTAAAATAAATAAAAACCAAAACATTTATCGTTGTGAGTTGCTTGGCCTGCAAGCGTTGGGTTTTGAACTTTGGTTGGTGTCATTTGGAACTTCTTTTTAAAATGAAATGGAAAAATAAAGTGTGTTCCTTTTTTGACTCAACATCAGCAAGTTCATATCTCTTAGTCCCTCTTTTCTGAAAGAGAGGTGAATCTGATTCTTGGATCTTCTCTTTTCAGGGGTTTGACTCCCAGTTTTTCCCAAAGCATGAACGCATATACCTCAGCTCACAGTTCAGTTGATAACAGTCAGGAAATTTGCATAAACCTGCATATCTGTTGGAAGTAGCGGCAGCAGCCAGCATTCACTGAGTGCTTACTAAGTGCTTAGCATATCAGCACAGGGAGTCCTGCATCTATTAACTCGCTCAATTCTCACATCATTGCAACAGAATAGGTGTTTTTAGGAGACCCGTTTCTCCGGGCAAGGAAACTCAGGCTTAACACTCAGTAAGTAATCAGGGTCCCTCAGCTAGGAAGTGGCAGAGACAGGATTTAAAAGGTAACAGTCTGGCAGTCTGGTTTCAGATTCTAAGCTCATAGAGAAAAGGGGCATATGATGGGCCTGTTTGAAGCAGGGCTCATGGACCCCATCCAGTACCAAGAAGCAACTGGCAGAGTTGACACGGGCATCAGGCTGCCGAGGGCAACAGTCTCCAGGAGGACAAAGCCCTGCCCTCTGTGCAGTTGTCAAAGGCAAAGGCAGAGGCAGCTGGACAAAATGCCACCCTAACACAGCGTCCTCTGCCTCCACGCCAGGCAAGGAAGTGGGCTTTGCCAAATCCAGAAGCCTGGAAAGAAGTGAGACCGTGCAGGATAGCATGTGGAGGAAGCTGGCCATCTGTCGGGAGATTACGGAAGGAATCCTTCTGCCCAGGAGCTGGATGGTGTCACCACAACACTCCCCTTCCGTGTGCATGGCAAGCACACCCTTCGTGATAGTTCTCAGAGCGGGGGCATTAGGACTGCCTGGTTTTTTCTTTGTGTTTTTCGAGTAGTCTGAACTGCTCGTATATGTCCATCATTTTTAAAAGCTCATGATCAATATTTTTAAGGACCCCCTAAGACTTCCCTGATGCCCAAGAGGATCCTAGGTCTTGGACATATCTCATCAGTGTGTTACTGGCTAGCTGACGATCTGGAACTTTTAGACTTTTACTTTGTGGAGAGTTCTCTTTGCCCAGAAACCTCAGATACGTGACAGGCAGAACTAGAGATTTCCATTGGTTTTCACCAATGTAGGACTCTGTCTGCCTGGTCTAGAGGCATCCAACACAACTGCCAGCTCTGGAGGCCGATGACTTTTTTTTTTTTTTTTTTTTTTTTGCGGTACGCGGGCCTCTCACTGTTGTGGCCTCTCCCGTTGTGGAGCACAGGCTCTGGACGCGCAGGCTCAGCGGCCATGGCTCACGGGCCCAGCCGCTCCGCAGCATGTGGGATCTTCCCAGACCCGGGCACGAACCCGTGTCCCGTGCATCGGCAGGCAGACTCTCAACCACTGCGCCACCAGGGAAGCCCCTAAGGTGCACTTTTGGAAAAGGGGTGGCTCTTGCTTATAAATACTTCCTAGGTGGCTACATTTGACCTGTCAATAGAATTGGGGAGGACAGGCCTGCATCTCCATGCATGAATGACTCAGCTGCATAGAAGGGGGTGCTACCGGGGCCACGAGCCACCTTTTCCCTGTGCACCCAGCCAGCTTCACCAGGGGAGAACACCCTTCTCTAGCCCCTTTGGCTTGAGGGAATCTCAATCTGCCTCTCCACCCCATAGCACTTACAGCCGTCTACTACACACACACACACATATATATATATATATATATTTTTTTTTCATTTATACAGTGTTTCTGTATTTAAAATTTTATTTATTTTTCTGGCTGCATTGGGTCTTCGTTGCTGCATGCGGGCTTTCTCTAGTTGCTGCGAGCGGGGGCTACTCTTCCTTGCGGTGTGCAGGCTTCTCATTGTGGTGGCCTCTCTTGTTGTGAAGCACGGGCTCTAGGCATGTGGGCTTCAGTAGTTGCAACACACGGGCTCAGTAGTTGTGGCACACGGGCCCTAGAGCACATGGGCTTCAGTAGTTGTGGCGCGTGGGCTCAGCAGTTGTGGCTCGCGGACTCTAGAGCGCAGGCTCGGTAGTCGTGGCGCATGGGCTTAGTTGCTCCGCAGCATGTGGGATCTTCCCGGACTAGGGATCGAACCTGTGTCCCCTGCACTGGCAGGTGAATTCTCAACCACTGCACCACCAGGGAACTCCCTATATACAGTGTTTCTATGTGCTACTTTAAACACCTTGTATAGGAACTCATTTAATCCTCGAAACAACACTACATCTCATTTTATCAGTATCTATCTTCATAATAATATCCCATATTATTATTACTCTCATTTCAGAAACGATGAACCTGGGGTACAGAGAGGTTGAGTAACTTGCCCAGGGTCACACTACTCTGAAGTGTCAGAGCTAGGATTTGAACCCTGACTGTGTGGGATCAACCATCATACACACTACTGCTTGCCTGATGGCTTACTATTGCCTAAGCTTCTTTCCTTTAGTTGTTGTGAGCTGTGACTTGGAATGGTTATTCTTCTTGCAATAACTTTTCATGTGTGGACGTCTCCCTAAGTGGACTTAAGTTGCTCAAGGGCTTAAGCTGGCTCTGCCTCTCTGTGGAGCTCAGGAAACCCCACATCTGTAAATGACGGTGATGACATCTGACCTGCCAAGTTCACAGGGCTACAGTGAAGCTCAAGTGAAGCAATGCATGTGAAATACATGCCACCCATAGCACTTGGCATGGTGGTACATACACAGTGGATGCTCAATTCAGTCAACAAATATATATGCTCAAACACCTGGGGATACACAGAAGACAGCAAGAGACAAAGCCCCTGGGGGAAGAGAGAGAAACAAAAAAGCAGAGTTAACTCAGGGATTGTTTGGGTGGAAGTGAAGGTGACATTTAACCCCACTGTGATCCAGCGAGACCACAGCTACAGAACACTTGTAGAACTAGCCAGATGTCACAAACAGGAAAGGAAGACACCAAGGAAGAAGGCGTAATGAATCAGTTCAGAATTGGTCTAGGTCAGTGGTTCTCACACCTGGCTGATCTCAGAATACCCTGAAAAACTGTTAAAAATACAGATTTCTGGGCTTCCCTGGTGGCGCAGTGGTTGAGAGTCCGCCTGCCGATGCAGGGGACGCGGGTTCGTGTTCCGGTCCGGGAAGATCCCACGTGCCGCGGAGCGGCTGGGCCCGTGAGCCATGGCCGCTGAGCCTGCACGTCCGGAGCCTGTGCTTCGCAACGGGAGAGGCCACAACAGTGAGAGGCCCGCGTACCGCAAAAAAAAAAAAAAAAAATGCAGATTCCTGCTGCTCCACCGCCCTCCCCCACCTCCACTTCAGCAGAAAGGGAATCTGGGGTTGAGGACTGGGAATATGCATTCAAAACAGCTGCTAAAGTAATTTTCAGCTTCACCACCATCCTAGGTAAGTCAGTTTCAGTAATATGATCTTAAAGGCCAGATTAAAGGTATGAAATTTGTTCAAAGGGCTTCTGTAGCTCATAAATCAATCTTCCAGTCATTTTAGGGTTATTTAAAAAAATCCTAGTTCATTTGAAGAGAGATAGATGATACTTTTTGTTGTGTTCATTTCTGGTTTTGTTTTCCCTTTATGGGGTGGGGGGCAGATTCAGTAACAACAAACGCCATGCCAATGACAGATCCTGAGAACAGAAGAGATTACCAAACCCTCCAGCCAGGTGTTTCTTAGAGGGTGGTCCTCCATGCCCTGCTCTGAATTGCCTAACAATGCCAACCACATTGGTAACATTCTTGTGCTTTTTAAAAAAAATTTCAGATGAACAAATAAATAATTTTTTTACATATCATATAAATTCCCCACTTAAACCATTTAAAGTGTACAATTCAGTAGCATTTAGTACATTCACAATGTTCTGCAAACGTCAGGACTATGTAGTTCCAGAACAATTCATCACCCCAAAAGGAAACTCACTAAGTAGACTTCTCTCATTCACTTTTCACCCAACTCCTGGCAACAACTAATCTGCTTTCTGTCTCAATGGATTTGCCTGTTCTTGATATGTCCTATAAATTGTACGATTATACAATGTGACCTTACGTGTCTGGCTAGCAATTCCACTCCTCAGTATACACCCCAAAGAATTGAAAACAAGTATTCAAACAAACACCTGTACCTGGATGTTCTTTGCAGCACTATTCACAATAGCCAAAAGGTGGGGGGGGGGGGGGAATCCAAATGTCCATCAACTGGTGAATGGAAAAACGAAATGTGGTATATCCATACAATGGAATATTATTCAGCCATAGAAAAGAATGAAGTACTGATTCATACTACAACATAGATGAACCTCAAAAACATTACGCAAAGTGAAAGAAACCATCCACAAAAGACAACATAGTGTATGATTCCACTGATAGTCACTGTCCTGCACATTTTCACATATTACTCCATAGCCCAATATGCTGTTTCAATGCAGCAGTTTTCCAGACCAACAAAAATTCTAGACTGTCCCTTGGCAGTCCTGCTGTCTTCATCACCACAAAAACCCTGGATCTTCTACAACATGGTTGTACAGGGGAGTCAGATATCATTTTCAATGTAGAGTCATATTCAGATGGATAATACATGGATAAAACATAAAATAACTTCCTGAGCCCAGGTTGGGTAATGCTAGACTAAACAGGGGATGAAGAGGGAAGGAGAGATTTCAGAATCTTACTTAAATCATTTTATAACTCTGCAATTTATATTTTTTTCTTAACCAAAAGAGGTCATATTTTATTTTGGATTACACTATCGCAGCTGGCAAGACACTTCCTAATAGTTTTTGTTCTGTATAGATTTGGAAGTTAAACGTATCTAATTTGGTTTCATGCAGAGACAAATGGAAACTCACAGTTTAAACTTTCTCTGTGGCATCTTACTCTGATTAGCCTTAAACTGACAGGGAATTGGCAGTTTTACAAAGTTTCCTTCTCCTTAAGATGCTAATAAAGCCAGACAGGGTGGAAATCAGTGTCCCCATGAATCTCTACTTTTTCTTTTTCCTTGAGAAAGCTCATTCCAGGGCCATCTCCAAGGCTGCATTTTAATAAATGGATTTCAGCTCAGGAGACTACATGCCGGTTTCTCGGAGGCTGAAGGGGGTTCATTGCTTACCGCTTCCATCAGGCCCCTCACGGTGGGGGATTTCAACATCAAGGCATCAAACACATCGTCTGTCTCCTTCCTCACGTACAAAAGCACTGAAAGAGAAGGGACGGGAAGCCGTGACTGCGAAGCCCACACAGCTGCCCCAGGAGACTGCTTCCTACCAGTGGCTGTTACAGATGAACATTCTGTAACTTCTTCCTGTAACCCCCAACAGAAAAATGTAATTTCCAGCAGGCTGACCCTAAGGAAACCCCAAACCATATTCTATTGGGTTAGCCAAAAAGTTCGACCCACCCGAACGAACGTTTTGGCCAGCCCAATATTTAAATGAGGGCCGCTTCCACTGGATTTACAGACCTCTTCTTGGAAAATCATTGTCTTTAAAATAGTGTGGCTGCTACTTCTGCTGTAGGAGCCCCTGGAATGGGTTAAAGGGGGCATGGCAGCGGGTTGATGGGCTGCAGTGCCACCATCTCCTGCTGGGCTTGTCGATAGCCACACCTGCATGCTGGGCTTACAGCTCACCCCCAGGGCCTGCCCAGAGAGGCAGCTCTCATTAACTGTGTATCTGTGGATAGCAATCACTCCACTAACATAGCAGTAACCATTATCAGGCATCCCAGAGCTTGTACAGACAAAGGCAACCGACTCCCATGACTTTTAGAGAGCCACCCTGAGAAGTGGCTACAAAGGCAAAACAAATAATGGCATTGGTGATAATTACAGTCATTCTCTGTCCTGGAGAACTTCTAACAAATAACGGGCACTGTCACTGACCCTGACTCCTTGTGCCTCTCAAAGCCCAGCTCAGCGTAGGAGCTCCAGGCGAGGGGCTCAGTAACTCCACTGTCCTTTTCCAAAGAAAAGCCACTCCCGGGAGAACGAGTTCTCTATTGCTGGAAGGTTGCAGTGCCCTCACGTGTCCCTAGGACTGAGATGTCTCAAAGGCCGTAACTTTGCATTTTGTCACAGCAATTCCTGATGGCAATTTTTGTGCAGACTTCACAACCTCAAAATATCTGAAAAACACAAGCTTTGGACCAGCCAGCATGTACTAAATATGGATGTAAGCTACTATCACTTTGGCCCGTGTGATCCTTGATTTCCATATAACATTGCCCTCATTCTAAAGGATGAGATATAAAAGGCATGCAGGAATGGAGCTCAAAATGCACTCGAATATTTGATGGTGAGCCTGTGAAGCCGGAAAACCCTTTATAGGTTTAAATATTACTACTGTAATTAACACTACTCAGGTATTTACACTCCTTGAATTCTGAAATGCTCATTACTCATTCACAATTATGATAATATTCCTTAACTAGATCCAGGTCTAAAAATAAAACTAATTATATTAGTGAAGATGGAGTGCTTACTATGTACTGGGCACCTGAGTTTGGTGTTTTACATACATTAACTCATCAAGCCTCCCTCTGTGACGTGGGTACTCCTGTCACCCCATTTTACAAGTGAGGACTCCAAGGTGCAGAGGACCTTCCCAAGGTCACGTGACTCGATGTGGCTGAGGGAGGCTACACAGGGGATGCTCTCGACCATTATGCAAATCCCATTTCAACAAATAGGAAAAAAAAAAATTCTCAGTAACAAAAACCTCAAGCCTGTGCAGATGGTGGACGTACGGTAACCTGACTCATTAAAAGTCCAGTGCTGTAAGCAGAAGGTCTCTGGAAGCTCTTGGTGTTGGCTACAGCAGGATGTGGGGAGAAAAGCCACCACCTCCCCTTTCCCCTTACTCCCAGGAGGGACAATGAATCAGCACAGCATCGAGATGCTGAGCAAGACACTGACAGGCCTGTGCTTCGTTTCTCATTCTCTCGGTGAAGTGGGGTAAGATCCCTGACTGAGAGAAAATGAGTAAGTTGTGATGTCACAGAAAACAGGTTCCCTGACTTGTACCGTGATTAATCGTTTGCGTCTGTTGAAGGATTCTCAGCTGCTGCTGCTTATGAGAGGGTATTGTCAAACACAGCACGAGCTTCTTTTTAACCTTGTATCTCACTGCTTGATGAGTCAGTATATTCACTACATTTCCCTCAAGGTAAAGGAAAGAATCAGTGCCCAGGAAGAATAAATGTTTGCTTAGGGTGTTTAAAAAGATAAGGTTTAAAGCAAAGGAGGAGACTGTGGACTTCCTGGATCAATAAAAGCATCCCCAGGCTAGCACGGAACCACAGGGACATGGGCCGGTCCGGGGGTTCTTCTCAGTGAAATGTCCCCACCACCATTCCTAATTGGAGCAACACCGGGGGAGGGCCTCAACGGGAACAGTACCTCGCTTCATCCCTTCTTCCTTCATCTGCTTAGAAGGTGCTGGACCAAACTCCTCTTCCATGGGCCTGAACATCCGTTTCACAAGGACACTGCTGCTAGAAAAGGTGAGGAGAAAGTGTTAATTAAGGAAGGCACCCGGGGTGCCAACAAAAAGGTGTATGGATGTGTCGGTCCCTATCTCTTCCCTTTGTTTACGCCATCCCTTATCACGACTGGATCCACGCACCAACCTCCTGCCTCCCCCTCACGGGTCCCAAGTCTGCATGTGGGGCAGAACACACATGCCAGTATCTTTCACGCATGGCCCTGAGACATCCTCCTTGCTGCTGAACATGGATCCGCCGAGGTGAGGCCTCTGGGTTTTACCCATTCCGTTCTGCACCTAACCCCCCTTCCTGCTCAGAAGACCAGGGCTGGGGATGCGGGCCTGAGCCCTGTGTTTGTGTGGTGTGCAAGTTATACAGCCCGTCCCACCTAGCTAGGGCCTGGGTGTCCCGCACTTTCTCGCCAGCCCCGAGGGCACAGCGTGACCTCTGGAAATGGCACGGGCCTGCCTCGCTGGTTCTAAGTTATGAGGCTGCCCTCGGTTCCTGCTGTTCCACAACTCCATCAGCTTGGAGCAGAGGAGACTGCAGTGACTGAGGTTCCCTAGACCCGGCACTTCCTCATGGGAGAGGGTTTCGGTCCCCCTTCCTGAGGGCCCACGGGTCCCCAACTGGCCAGTTCTGGTGGCTCTGCATTTCCTCCCAAAGTCTCTGTCTCTCTGGGCACTCTAGGGAACGGAGGGCTGTTCCAGAGGAAGGAAATTAGAAGAACAGATTGTCACTGAAGAGAAGTCATTGCCGCTGAGTGTCCCCTCAAACTCATATGCTGAAACCCTAACCCCCAGGAGGATGGTATTCAGAGGTCCGGGCATTGAGAGGTAATTAGGCCCTGAGGGTGGGGCCTCCATGATGGGAGTGTCTTTATGAGAAAAGGACACCCTCCCTCTTTCTGCCGCATGAGGACACAGCAAGAGGATGGTGATCTGCAGGCCAGAAAAGGGTCCTCACCAGACACTGACCATACTGGCACCCTGATCTCAGACTTCCAGCCTCCAGAACTTTGAAAAATACATTTCTGTTATTTAAGCCACCCAGTTTATGGTATTTTGTTATAGCAACCCAAACTGACTAAAACACTGAGAAAATGCCCCTGCATGGAGTCTTATGGTCCTTTAAGCCCTCAAGAGAGCAGGTGTAGGTTTTTAGAAGACTTTAATCTCTCTGGGGATTCCTGGAACCAGGCACATGAAGCAATGCCAGATAGGCAGTTCTGCAGAATTGTTAAGACATGAGATCTGGGGTCCAGACTACCTTGGTTTAAACCCCTGCTTTGCAGACTCACAGACATAGAAGACAAACTTATGGTTACCAAAGGGGAAAGGGCGGGAGGGATAAATTAGGAGTTTGGGATTAAAATATACGCACTACTCTATATAATATAGATAACCAGAAAGAACCTACTGTATAGCACAAAGAACTATACTCGATATCTTATTGTAATAATCCATTGTAATAACCCATAACCTATAATGGAAAAGAATCTGAAAAATTATATGTATAACTGAATCACTTTGCTGTACACTTGAAACTAACACAACACAGTAAACCAACTATATTTCAATTAAAAATTTAAAAAATAAACCCCTGCTTTGCAATCTACTAGCTACGGAAACATGGACAAATTCTTCAACTGCCCTGAGCCAACAGCCTCTTTAAAAGGAGGATGTTGAGAGGCTTAAATGAATTCAACATAATGTAAATTCAAACTCACAAAGTTGCCTGATACATTTTAAGTACTACAGAAGTGTTAGTTAGAGATGATGATGGTCATGATGATCATGATAATTAAAGTTGGAGAGATTTGAGGAAGAGACATAACGGGGAAGAGTACATAAGGCAGACAATTTAAAAGAGCTCAAAGTTTCCATTCACTATCAGATAGCAAACAGCCCAAACTACCACTTTGGCCCAATTTAAGGGCTAAAGTTGGAAAAGCTTCCTGCATCAGAGACTGACAATTATATCAATCCCAAGCTTCCAAGATAATATAAAACCCTGCTCCGGGGCTTCCCTGGTGGCGCAGTGGTTGAGAGTCCGCCTGCCAATGCAGGGGGCACGGGTTCGTGCCCCGGTCCGGGAAGATCCCACATGCCGCGGAGCGGTTGGGCCCATGAGCCATGGCCGCTGAGCCTGCGCGTCCGGAGCCTGTGCTCCGCGACGGGAGAGGCCACAACAGTGAGAGGCCGGCGTACCGCAAACAAACAAACAAAAAAACCCTGCTCCAAAGCCAAGTCCCTATTGGCATCATTGTCATTAAGAAGTTCTTTTTATCAATTCTCAACTGGAGCTAATGGTGGGGTCCAGTGGTAGAAAGAACACATGGTATAAAACTGTGGACAGTCCAAAAAGTACTTCTATTAATTCTAATAAAGTATTAAACCAACAAGGCTTTAAATTACCATCTTCTACTCTAGGTGGTCCAAAATTATGTTTATGAGCCCTTAATAAGACCACGCTTTTCATCAAAGCACTTTACATCTCCTTGGTCAATTAAGTCTTATGAACACTCTGTGAGCCAGCAGCGCAAAGACCAATCTTATCCCTATTTCGGTGACGACCAAACTAAGGCTCAGGACGTTACGTGTCTCATGCAGGGCAACACAGCTAAAACAGTGAAACAGGCTGTTGAGAGAACCCAGCTCTGAGGAGCAACCTCATGATAAAGTACTCAATAAATCTGAGATGATGATGAGTGAGGGTATGAGAAATGATATTCAGAGTCAGCATTCTATTTTATTCCATAGTAAGTCAAACTATGGAAATAGCCAGAAGAAAAACTCAAACTCAAGTCCCAGCTGAAGGTGGTAATAAGTTTTTAGAGCACTGTTCCCTCTATCTTTCCCTCACTTTTCTTTAAAACCATAAAAGCGGGTCATATTATTCTGTCATGTCTTGGAGCTGGACTGACCATGACCCTGGGAGCAGAAGATTAAAAATCTATTGACATTGCTGTCAATGACCAGTAGGTTAATGATGGGTAAATAGCCTGAAACATCACCAGACACTCTTTCGTGTTGTGTTAGGGTTCCTAAACTAGGGATTTTCCTTCTCTCATTAAGAAAGATTTATTTACATTTTTCCAGGTCTGTTGACTTTTGACAGCACCCCATTCTGAGCATGACAAACTTTGCCATTAAAATAACATCTTGGATAAACCACATTTCTCTTGGGAGTTCAGAAATGTTTTTTCACACTTTCAAATCTATAAACCCAGTAGGAGTCAATAAGCTTGTGTGGTCTGAATTCAATGGTTTCATTTCTTTTTAAAGCAAGGTGAGAAAAAAAGGGGCAGAAATGACTGCCCAATTGACAGAAAGAGTAAGGATTTCAGGTCTCCTAATGTCCTGTTCAATTACACTGGCTTGTAGCACAAAAGGACAAGAACAAGGAGAAGGTGCTTTCTCTGACATCAGTCTCCATCCCGTGGGCACAACATGTTAACATGTAGAGGGACTCCAGTTCCAGCAACATATGAAATCATTGCTTTGTGGGGTCAATGTCAGGGAAAGCAAGTCCCTGAGGTGTAAAAAAGGATGGCTAAGTTTCATCAGAAGAAAAACTGGGAAGGTGTTTGGATCTGAAGCCTGTCTCTGGACATACTTGGCAATGTTGAGCCCTACCTATCAGGCTGAACCACACTAGGCATCAGTACCTAGGTGAGGAGGTACCAAAATAAAGCATGGAAAGGAGGTGCAGGCACCATGGAGACATAGTTTGTCTAGTTCACAACTCTGCTTCTGGCCTGTGTAGGCTGATGACCACATCTGCCCTAAATAAATTAACATCCTTACCCTTTGTTAGCCTCAGAAAAGAGGAGGTGCTCTTATGTTCAAGTCCTCACAAAGTCTTTCACATTATGGAGTAGAATCTCAATTAGTTTATTTTCAACAATAAATCACTCTGGGGAAGAACCTATCATCCCCAAATGACTTTAATCAATGCTAGTTCAGGGTCTTGATAGAAGTTCATCTGACACACTCAGTACACACAAACCAAAATCAACAAACAAACCCCACATATGTTTATAATTATGGTAGTTAAGAGCTTACAATTGAAAGTAGTAAATAACTAGGTCAGTAGGCCCCAGAGGAAATACAGATATTTCTGTTTCTGGCTAAGATGTTGTATCTTGTGGCAAACCAAGCAATGTTCCAGCCAAGAACGATGTAAGTAACTGTAAATATATATACATATATATTTAATCTTATTGAAGGTATTGGACACTACTGTTGAGTCGGCCAGAACCTGAGAGCTGAGATCTCAGAGGAGAAAAATGCGAGAGGTGAGCTGATAGTCAGTGGGCCACTTTCCTCTGGAAGCATTTGCCATTTCTCAGCTGGGAGTAGAGGATGGTGATCGCAGCAGAGGCACATACTTAATGGCAAAGAAGTCTGCACAGCTTTTGGCAATCTTATGGTGTTAGAGAAACAGAAATTGGTGTTTAGGGCTGCAAAGTTATTCAGGACTAATAGGAAAACTTCCAGAGAGTAGAGAAGCACAGAGAAGTAAGCCAGACACTGCAGTATTCCTTCCCAGGTATTTGCCAAGTTTTTAAGCTGCACAGGATGAGAGAGTAAGAAGTTAAGCAGAAAGCCCTTGAAACTCATAGAGGAGGCTTGGGTAGTCTCCCCATGCTAAGAAGACAAAAATTGAACTTCAAGCTCCATGAAGGAAAAAGACCCATAGAAAGTCCCTCAAAGGTACAATCTAGGAGTTAGGATGAATTAGAGGTCATCTGAGGTTAAAATAAACTGCAACCCAGCTTTGGGTCAGTTCTGTCCCTGACTCAGTTATGGTGATCTGTTAACTAAGGCTACATACCAGATAGGGAAAACCTTCATAAGGAAAAATATGGTCATCCAGAGCCTCCATAATTTTTATGCATATTGTTCATCATTCAATGATTATCAAATATTAAACAGGACCAAGGGAAAAACATACAATAGAAACACACCCAGATAACATACTTATAGCACAGTTATTATGTTCATGAAAATAAATGACAAGACATTTAGAATTGAAGTTCATTAAAATAAACCAATTAAGTGGAAGTCCTAGAACTAAAAAGTGCAATAATTGAAATTAATAACTCAACAGATGGGTTTAGTATATTGAACCTAGCAGAAGAGAGGATTTGAGAGGTCAATAGAAAATATCCTGGCTGGAGCATGGTGAGTAAAGAAGATGGACAGTTTAGAAAAGAACATAAAAAACATAGGGACAGAATAAAAAACTCTAATACACATTTAGAGTCTCAAAGGAGTGGGGAGAGAACAGGGAAGAGCACTATTTGAAGAGATGACAGCCAAGAATGTTCCAAAACTGATGAAAGACATCAACTCACATATTCAATGAGTGGTATAAAATACCAAGCAGGGGGAAAAAGAAAGTACAAAGAAAACCCACACGTAGAAACATCATAAAAAATTTGAAAACCTGAGAGAAAGAGAAAAATTTTAAAGCAGTCTTTCTCAAATGAAAGAAAAAAGAAAGGGAGGAAGGAAGGAAGGAAGGAAGGAAGGAAGGGAAGAAAGAAAAGATTACATTTCAAATAGCAACAATAAGACAGTTGACATATCAACAAAAAATGATGGAAACCAAAACTGAAAGAAAGTAACTGCCAACCTGGAATTTGATACCTAACAGAAATACCCTAGAAAAGCGATTACAAAATAAAAACATTTACAACAAATAAACAAATATGAGAGAATTCTTTGCCAAAAGTTCCACAACAAAAGAATTATTAAACAGAATTCTTCTGGCAATAGGAAAAGGATCCCATGTATAACAATCACTTTGCTATACACCAGGAACTAACACAACATTGTAAATCAACTATACTTCAATTAAAAAAAAAAAATAGGAAAAGGATCCCAAAGAGAAACAGAGAAATAAAGGAAAGAATGAAGAGCAACAGAGAGGGCAAATGTAGGTTAAATTTATTAAAAAAGGCAAAGCTTAGTTCTAAGAGTCTTTAGTTCAAATCTTCTAATTTGCAAAATGGCTAACTAGTATACAAGCAAGAATAACTGGTACTAATGTAAGAAACTGATAAAAATCTGCTACTCTGAGGGATGGTAAACATGATTTTCATTTCCTTAAATATTTCCTAAAAATCTTCCTTGTATATCTGATGCAGATTTGAGTATTATTGGGTGGATTTTTTAACTGCAATATCTAACAGTAAAAATCAAAATACATCAATTGAAAAGGGGGTGGGCCTGGAAATTCCCCAGTGGTCCAGTGGTTAAAATGGTGCTTTCACTGCCGTGGGCCTGGGTTCAATCCCTGGTCAGGGAACTAAGATCCCACATGCTGAGCAGTGTGGCCAAAAAAAAAAAAAAAAAAAAAAAGAAAGAAAAGAGGTTGGGCTTCTTACAAGTGCATGTGAATCAATAATTATCTTGAAATAAAAGGTTTGATTAAAAACAGACATGAGGATGCCCAAATTTGCCAAGAATCCCTGTGCCCCAAATGCAGTGCAGAAGCCACAGAGCTGCTAGACTTGAGGGGACCTCACAATAGACTGGAACGGGGGACACCTCTGTGGGGACCAGTGTGGACAGAGGATTAAGGCAAGAATGGTTTTCCAGGAACTAGAGGTCAGATGGAGATGGATACCAGATCCCCAGAAATAATGGAAATAGAATTTCTCTTCATGCATGATATTTGAATATCAATTTAAATACTGTTTCAGGGAGCGTAAGGCCCTTCCCTCTTCCCCATGAGAGCCATTCATGAATCCCCGGTTAAGGGCTCAGCTCTACAGAAAATCCTTTTTGTCTGGTTTTTCTTTCCATTTTTCTTCATCTTCCTCTCTTCCATTTCTCAATGAAGTATCATTTATTTAGGGCCTGAAAAGGAACCTTGGCAACAATAATAGCTCTGTTTTTTTGAAAGCATCTTCCATGTGTCAGGGCATTTTACATATTAATGCTTCTAATAATTCTAGCAGGTAGGTATTAATATTTGCTATTTTTAGATGAGGGAACTGAGGCCCCAAAAGGTTGTTATCTTAAGTTACACAGCTTGTAAGATCAATGCAAGACTCAAATCATGGCTGACTGGCTCTAGAGCAGTGGTTCTCAAACATTGCATGCATTAGAATCACCTGGGGACTTTAAAAAGGTCTCCATGCCTGAGCTGCACCCATCTGCCAATTTAGTCAAACTCCCCGGAGACGGTCCCTGTATGTGAGTATTTTTTTAACTCCCCGGCTTGATACTGATATGCAGCGAGAGACCTGCTGCTCAGAGATGGTGTCCAAAAGCCTCTGTATCTGGTGTAGCCCCTGCCTAGGAAACAAGCCTGCATGGGGTCTGTGATCCCCAGATTCAGCACTAGAAGTCACCCCAAATACTTATCACTAGACAGGGAGGCAGGAGCGAACAGGTGCTCCTCTTTTCATTTCGTTCAGGTACCTAGCTGGCGATGGCTCCCCATCCCACCTCATCCGAGTTTTCTCTAGTTTCTCTATAACTGCTGGCGCTTCAGGGCAAAAAGCTCTCCTCCTCATGAACAAGCCCGTGTCTGGCCACCACTCTGGCTTTGGAGTAGTTGGGAGAGGGCCCTGGTGCACCTGGGCAGGCTGTGTCCTCCAGCTAGCTGGTGGCTGCCTGAAGGACGCTCTCCAACACTCAGTTAGATGCTTTAACACTAACTGATTTATGCCTGGCAGGGAGAGAGAAGAACTGGCCAGACAGTCCTGATCTGATGAAGGCTAAGCGAATGCCCATGAAGGTGGTTCTCCCCAGGGCTCGGTGAACTGACCCCCTCCGCCAGGTACACTCTCCTAGGCTTGTCACAACCTGGGTCCGGAAATCCAAACAGTGTGCCTTTGTCAAGGCCAGAGAGCCATCACGATGAGGGCCTGTCTCTGGATGATTCCTTGGCAGCCACAGATCAAGAATTACGAGGGTTAGGTGACGGGGCGTGATGGCTAAAGGCAGGCGATGGGAGTGCAGCTAGACCCAAGTTCAAATCCTGCCTCTGTCACTCACCAGCTATGCGGCTTCGAAGTTTCCTGATCTTTTGAAGTTTCAGTTTCCTCATTATAAAGTGGAAGTACGTATAGCATCTTCCCTATGGGAATTTTGGAAGAATCCAATAAAATCCATAGAAAGCACTTAGGACAGTGCCTAGCCAAGGTGTCCAGTGAATGTCGATTACCACTTTTACATGTAACCATAGCCAAGTCCTACTATGTGCTAACGCTGGGCTCCAAGGCCGCCCATATTGCTCAGTCGAACTCTAATGAGAAGATGGTTAAGAGTAAGAGCCTTGGGCCTCAGGCCTCAAGATTCTGCAATAAAAGAGGGGAATTGTTACAGAGAGGCCAGGCCAAAAGAGGTCAAAGTAGGTCAATTCGCCACCTAAATGTTGCCGACTTGCAGGGAAGGACAGTGACGCTGAGGCAGATTCACAAGCGCAGCCTGCACGTGCAAGAGCATTTAGGTCCCAGGCACTTCTTATTCATAACACTCAATTTTCTCAAAAGAGATCTTACAGATCGTCTTATACAAAACCCTCATTTTACGATGGAGGACACCGAAGCCCAGAGGTCAGGGAGGTGGCCCCAGGCTTCACGCTGGTGAGCGGCAGCCCGGGAGTAGAACGCGGGCTTCCTCAGCTCAGAGTCAACGTTCTTTCCGTGACACCAACCTGTCCTTTGTAAACTATGTGAACAACAGATTACAATTGCTCGTGCTAAGCGTTTCTGTTCATTCCCACCCCTGGAATATATTGCCTCTGTACCAAGACGAAAAGAACAATCTAATTATGTATTTAGAAAATTTGGAACTCAGAATCTAGAGGTCAAATCCTGGACAAGGCTCTGCTCCTAACCAACTAGGGAATTATTAGGCTCTTCTGAGATCCTCTATCCTTCAGAGGGTGGCACACTTTTTCTGTAAAGTAAATATTTAGGCTTTCCAGGCTAGACGGACGGTCTCTGCTGCAACTACAGCAGCGCCTCTGTACTCAGCTCTGCTGTGGCAGCACCAAGACAGCCAGAGACAAGACACGAAGGCATTAATGTGGCTGTATTCCAATTAAGCTTCATTTATGGGCACTTGAACCTCATAATTTTCAAGTGTCATGCAATATTATTCTTCTTTGGGATTTTTTCAACCATTTAAACATGTTTGCAGACAGTACACAAAGTATTAGGCCTTGATTTGGCCCTTAGGCTATAGTTCCCTGAGCTCTGCTCTAGGAAATGAGCTCAAGAATATCTGCTCCACTTACTTCACTTTGAAATGTTTTACCAGTAAATATGTTAATTGCATAGGGAAGAATACCTGGTTTGACTATAGTTTGAAAAACCAGTGATCTGGAGAGTTTAGTTATACACATGTAATTAATGCAAACCAAGACTTTAGTTGTATATAAGTAATGTTATGTAGATGAAAAATGAACGTAGTTCTAGATTGCTTTAAGAGAAAAACAGTATCCAGGTCACAAGAAGAAATTATCCCAATATAATCTCCAACTCCTGTGGTTCAGAACATGTGTATTTCTGAGAGCCAGCTTTAAGGAGACTATTAACAAATCTAGTGGTACCCCCTGGAGGGGGAATTAAGATGCTGAGAGGTAAAACTATGTCTGAATGAGGAGGAAAGGTTGAGACTTATCCAGAGAGCAGAAATAGAGCTAATGGGTCAAAAGAAGACAGACATCAGTTCAACAGACAAACTTCCTGGAGCTGGAACTGGCCAACAGTATCATGAGTATCAGAATATTCCCATCACTGGGAACATTCAAGTAGAAGCTGGCTGACCACCTATCAAGGATGCAGTATATTGTGCTACACTGCCTAGAAGACATTGCCTAGCAGTATACTGTGCTACATCTGCCTGGAAGGAGAATGGCCTTCCCCAGCCTCCTTCCAGACAATCCCCAGAGTCAAGCCTTTCCTAGCTCTGAGTCTGGAGGCTGAGCAGACATTCTCACCCCCTGCCCCATTACCCTGTGCTTGGAAACCCATTTCTACTGACATGAACTGACTTTGGGTGCTTGAGTGAAAAGACCGAGTGGCTTACCCTTCTCGTTCATCATCCGTGTTGTAATACACCTGTGGAACAAAACAACAGGCTTACTGTAGTTTGGACACAAGAAATGGAAATATATTACATGATGCACAGACTTTCCTAAGGCATTACACTGTCTCAAAAAAGACAAAAGACAAATCTGTTTAATGATGCTGCACATGTGTGTCTGAGGAAATACAAATTTAACCTCTTCACAGTCTCCCTAGGGTTAATTCTTAGATTTTAATGAACTAAAATTGGAAATCAGTTTACCTATAGCCCTAAGCCAAATCTTGCTTTTGACATTAAGGAAATATTTTAGCCAGATCTAAAAATCATTGTTTACGAAGGCCTTGGAGCAGGGCCTGTGAGTAACCAATCCCATCCAGTCCACAGGAGAGCTGACTCCAGACAGAGTGCTTTGGAGAAGAGAGCAGAACAGGAAGTCCCCATGGCAGTAACCCCAGGCCTCTGTTTTTTCCCCAAAGGGACCTGGGTTACCCTGGCATCCCGTGACCACAAAAATCTAGGAGTCAACTACCCTCAGGCCAGGAAAGGTCATTTAGCTCTAGGAGGTGTTCTGGCCAGAAGGAAAAGAGACTTCTTTTGGTGGCCAGCATGGCAGCAGGCAGAATCAGATTTAAAGACATTATGAAGCATCCTTATTTTATGCAACTCCGGAAATCCAGAGGGTATCCGCTATGTATGTTAAGTCCTCTTCATCCAATTATTTATGACAATTAATTGTGGGCCTTTTGTGAGCTTTAACTATGTGCTGCAGGACCATTTCCATTTGGGTGAAGGATGAAACTCAAGTTAGTACCCAACATTCACACATTAACTTCAAAGTCACCTCTGGTTCTAATCCATTTCTTCACTGTCCCTGCTGCAGTCACCTGGGAGAGAAACAGCTGTGTCTAGACTGACACTCTCCGTGGAAACTTTCTCAAAGGCTCGTGGCCGTTCCTGGGATGCTGCCAAACCCAAACTTAGTTATATAACAAAGCTGGTTACCGGGAACTCTTTGGGAATGAGTCATTCTAGACATTAGCTCGGATTTCCACAGGGAACTTTTTCCTCTTAAACTTTTTAATGTCTATGGTTATACTGTATACTTTGTTTCTTCTTAAACAGAGAACAATGAAGGTAACACGTTTCCTCCCCAGACCCCGCGTTTCAGTGTGGCATCAGAGCACTGGCATGTGCTAGTAATGGGACTGTCTATTTAGATGCATACAGAGTGACCCACATAAGCAAGGGAGCCTGAGCCATAGCACTGGACACACAACTGGATTTGGAGGAAAAGTTCCTGATGTTGGCTTGTCTTTTGCTGGTTTCTTTAAACGTGGCATAATACATCCACCCTGCTGCACCACCCTGGTAGGGTAATGGACAGCTCTCTGCAAAGGTGACTGGTGACCCAAAGCTGGAAGCAGCCTTCTCGTAAGTGTCCTCCTGGCCTCCTGAGCAGCCTCTGCTGCACCGTCCCTATCACCTCCTTGCACTGTCATCTCTCCTCCTCTCATGTAATGACCCACTGTTTCTTCCTGGTTGGCTGTAGGGCTTATTGCACGAATTTAATTTTTAGACAGTGTTTCTCAAACTTTAGAGTGCATAAAAACTATCTGGAGAACTTCTCATAAATGCAAAATTCCCAGAGTCCCCCTTCAGAGATTTTAATTTGAAAGGCCTGGAATGGAACTTGGGAACCTGCATTCTTATCAAGAATGCCTATACTTCCCTGGTGGCGCAGTGGCTGAGAGTACGCCTGCCGATGCAGGGGATATGGGTTCGTGCCCCGGTCCGGGAAGATCCCACATGCCGTGGAGCGGCTGGGCCTGTGAGCCGTGGCCTCTGAGCCTGTGCGTCCGGAGCCTGTGCTCCACAACGGGAGAGGCCACAGCAGTGAAAGGCCCGCGTACCGCAAAAAAAAAAGAAAAAAAAAAAAAAAAAAGAATGCCTCTGATCTGGGGGATCGAGGATTTACAAGCCACAAGTGGGAAGACGGTTCTTGAGGGTGTGAGGGAGGAATGATGTCCTCCCTGTGTTCAGGTGGCTAGAGGAAGGCTCATACCCGCCAAGTACATGTTATCCAGTGGGATAATGCCTCTGCCTCCCACAGTTTCTCCCAAGCTCCCCTTGTCCCTTCTTTTTAAAGGCATTCCCGACAGAAGCCACAGTGCGTATCAGGACGTCAGTGCGAGGAGAGGGAGACTGAAGATCTCCACAGAGCCTGCACGTTGGGTTCATGCCCTCATATGAGGTTCTGATAACCGTCTGGTGAATGTACCAACCCACAAGTGAATCAGTGAGATAATGAGGGAGCAGGAGACATGGGGGCTGATAGTGAAAAGCCTGCTCCCCAGGCCACGTGACCAGAGCGGAGGTGCCTTCAGCGTGGCTCGGAGCGCTCACCGACCATGAAAGCTCAACAGCTGCTTGCCCCGCAGTTGTGCAGGGCTGCCGCGTGGCTGATTTTACCAGGCTCACGCCTGCAGTGGGTACCACGGCCCTTCCTCCCCTACCCGCCCCTGCTCCCTTAGGGTAAAACTGGCCCAGCTTTTGATCTGCCACAACTAGCTCTCATTTTGCCTGTCAAAGTCAGCCAAGCCCTGTTCCATGCCCACTTCTCACGCCACGGCGCTGCCCTCTTCCCTCCTGCCTCTGGGCCCATCTCCCAAGGCTCGCAGCTTTTCTAAGAAAAGGCAGCCTTTCAAGTTCCAGCCAGCTACACAGTAGGCACTCCTTTCCTTCGGCCAAGCAAGTTGATCGACCACAGGACATTCACCCATTGTTCTAGAGCACAGAAGAGTGTGTTCCTTTGTTGCCTGAAGCCCAGGCAGGCTCCCTAACTGAGCCCCTTAACTCTGACTCCAAGGCCACAGGGGAAGCCGGAGGCTCTTCAAGAACAGCCCCAGACAGCAGGACTTCACTTCGCAACGCCCCAGGGGACGCTGACTGGGCTGCTTTGCAAATTGCTGCAACCAACCCACGGTAAACGCTACACTTTCCTTCTGATTCAGCCACAGGCTAGGAGCCCAGCTCGGGACACGGAGGGAGCAAGTGAGGCCAGAGGACTGACAGTCACGAGCAGTCAGATTTGGTCACTTTTCCTCTTAGGATTCGTTTACAGCTTTGTGTATTTCAGAGAAATCTTGCCAAGAGAACAGGTCAGGCTGTCAGTTTTGACACCGGGCTGAAGCCAGAATCACACCAGTAAATAATAAGAGCAATTTAACTCCGTTTCTCCCTCTCTCCTGGAAGGTGTGGACACCTAGCTTCAAAAAATCCCATGTATTTACGAAGACTGTAAATACACAAATCACCATCATGTTCTTGGGAATTAAAGAATAATAAAAATAGATGCTGGCCCTCATAGCTTAATAAATCATAATATTCCTCCTTTCTTCTTTGTGTCCTTTTCCTATCAAACAAGCAAGACAAGATGGGAATGCTACATTTTAGTGGAATGCACTCTAAGAAAAAACTATGGGTATTTTATTGCCATGTTGTGTCAAAAACAGCAACTTTTAAAAAAAGCCCTGGTTGTACAACTGCTTTGTCTCATACACAAAATATTCTCCAGAAAGAGAAAGTTAAGCTGATAATGATTTCTGCTCCTAGACTAAGGTCAATTCTAATGAGTGTGTGAACACTTAGAATGGAAGAAAAACTGGAATGTGTCATTATGCACCTGTTTCTCAACAGACCTTTCCTCAGAGGACTCTGAGTTTAAAAGAAAACTAATCAATACAAGAGTCACTAAACCTAACTGGTTTGGTGAAAGACAATTCTGGCTAACACTGGGGAAGTAATTATCTCACACAATTTTAATTCATAACATAAAAAAAATAATACTAAAGACATTACAAAAAGTCATCCATCTCCTAGCCCTACTCATCAAGTATTACAATTTGTCTTGTTCAAATTCAGGTATATGTTTGGAATCACAGTATAGATACAAATGGCTATTGTACTTTTTTCCCCTCTGAACATTATCATAATGAGTTCCTATGTTGCTACATAGTTTTCATAAATATAATTTTAGTGGCTGCATAACATTTCATCAACTTGAGCTACCATAATGAGTTAATTATTGGATCTTTATATAATATTATTTCTATAATTTCACTTATAGATATACCTAGAAGACAGGAACTTTTTTTAAAAGGCTTGTCTACAATCTCATTTTTCTCTTGGTGTGAAATTATTTACCTATTCAATGGAAACTGTTAATTTACTAAGGGAAAAATTGTTGATAGAGTTTTATTTAATCAAAGAATTTTTCCTCTTGGGCAACTTTCTAAAGTTATGGTTGCAGTTCAATTTCCCACCATTAGATGGAGCTTCATCGCATCAGGTGGATGCCACATGACAAAACTAACAAAACAAAACTTTTCTTACAGGTTATCAGCCTTCTTACTTTCTTCCTCTTTCATTGCTTTGTCAACACTTCGAGATTATCAGCTCACTCTCACCTTCCCCTTAGTAAGTTGGTTTCCTCTCCTGAGACATTCCTTTCTATAAAATTCCATTTTCTGTAGGGAAGAGCTGACTTTTTGTTGAATTCATGGGTTTTATTTTTAAGATCAACAGTGCCTGAAGTGATGCTGTCTTAAGGCTCTACCAGCCCAGTGAATGGATGGCAGGCAGATGTTAGCAGGGAGGCCATACCTGTCCTGTCCTCTGCAGGTTTGCAAAGTGAACATCGGGTATGAAGAGGACGGGCTGGGAGTGCAGATCAGGCATTGTCTTGAAGTAGGTGATGTCGCTCTTCTTCTGTAACGGTATCGCCGCCAACTTCCCATCAGAGGCTGCACACAATCACAAAACCCATAAGTGAGAAGGTTGTGAATGCCTAAACTCTCACCTGTAAGATCTGATCTTAGCTAAAGTTCATGATTGTCTCCTATGAAGATTCCCAAACACCACAGATGTGAACACACTTTAAAAGCCTCCCCTCTCCCATCACCAAACCAGCAGAAAGAGAGTGGACTTGGCGTGAGCATTCCTGAGGGGGAGCTCCGGTCCCCTCTTGCCCTCCTGTCCCTCTCTGTGCCCTAGATTCCTTGTCTGGAGAAGGAGGATGTTGGTCTCCTTGACATTAGAAAAATCCCTCCTAGTTCTAACATTGTGATCATGTGATTCTATTTACGTTTAACAGGGACAGTTCGCCCCTTCCCCACTGCTAGGGAAAAGCAAGCCATCCCTTGCATGTCCATATTTTACCCGCAACCCACTTCTTTTCACCCATTCGCCAGTGGACCTGGCCCAGACAAAGCCTACCCCTTCGCAGCCACACTCACAGTTGTTGCACTGGGTTTGGGAGGCCTGGCCTTTCCCCTTCTTCCTGTTCTGCTTCCTCTCTTCGTCTCGGATTTTTCTTTCTGCTCCCTGACAGGGAAAAACAAATGCACACAATGCTAGGCATGTTACCAGAGCAACTGTCTGTACACAAGCCACAGGGATAAGAAACAAAACGTGGGGAGGTGAGCCAGGCAGCCCCACTTCCATCCTCCGGCGAGGTCAGGCCTCCACTCTGAAGGCTGAGACTGCTCCTTCGTTTACAGTACCTTGTTGACCTCCAAGGGATCCCACTCTTCCCAGAGTTCCCCCTGTTCCCTATCGCAGTGAAGCCGGTTAAGTAATTTTACTGATCATAATAAAATGTTGTAGGATGAAGCATCAGCTCGTTAACATCATTCCTGGGCACGGAGGGGGGGCATTAAAGTTGAGTGCGAATTCCCTATACAATTTTTCCTTTGCTCGTTGGTATGGAACTATAAAAAGTCATTACAGTAGAGGAAATGAGGGAGGGCATAAGTAACCTACAGAGGATTTAAGATCATTTTGTACATACAAGTATGATTTGGGGTTTTGTCTTAATATGTTCATATGCTCTTGGAGATGGTGCTCATTTGACCGACTAGAAAAGAGGCTGGTCTATTTGCCTCCTTTTTGCTCCTCTGTTCCTTGTATTTTGACTTTTTCATTGGCTTCTCTTGCCAAATCCATCTGACTTAACCAGTTGACCGTCACCTTATGTCTCTTGCCTTCTTGGCCGTCCATGATTCTTTGAATATCTTCTCTTTCTGGTCAGCTTTGCTAACTCGTTTTCCTCTTCTCACTCCCCAAATAGACATTCCAACACAGTTTCCTTTTCTCTTCTCTCTTTCCATTCTTACGACAGAAGAATTCATCTACACCCATATTTCCATGATGCTCTAGACAGGTGACATCCAGATACACACTCCCAGCCTAGACTCCTCCCCTAGATTTCAGATCTGCATTTACTGGTCCTGCCCTTTGTGGATTTAAGGGATAGTAAAGTAAGGACTGGCCAGCAACCTCTACCCCTAGAAACGGCCCCCAAGTTATCACACACTAAAGAGATAGATTTGAGAGTATACAACTTACTCCTTCTGTTAAACACACACACAAATCGATTAAAAAGCAAAGGACGAGGATACTTCCCTGGTGGCATAGTGGTTAAGAATCCGCCTGCCAATGCAGGGGACACGGGTTCAAGCCCTGGTCAGGGAAGATCCCACATGCCGCAGAGCAAAGAAGCCCATGCGCCACAACTACTGAGCCTGCGCTCTAGAGCCCGCGAGCCACAACTACTGAGCCCGCGCGCCTACAGCTTCTGCTCCGCAACAAGAGAAGCCACCACAATGAGAAGCCCACACACCACAATGAAGAGTAGTCCCCACTTGCCGCAACTAGAGAAAGCCCACGCGCAGCACTGAAGGCCCAACGCAGCCAAAAATGAAAATAAATATATAAATTTATTTTAAAAAGAGGCAAAGGACAAATTGGTGAAAATACTTGCAATAAAATATCATATAAAGTGTTAAATCATTAATATATAAATAATGATTCAAATGAAAAAAACAACTAACATACCAATAAAGAAATAGACAAGAGCCATGAAATAGGCAATTCACAGAAAAGGACACACAAATGGTTTGAATTAAAACATTGAAATATAGAGTTTGCTTATCAAATTGGCTTTTTAAAAAAAAGTTGATTCCCAATTCTGGCCAAAGTAACGCCATGACACAACAGGGATGTATGGTCAATCAAGGTATCCATCATGGCTTTAGAGCTAATTCTTGAAGAATGAGTGATTACAGCTAATCCTGATGGGGCACTGCCTCTGTGGCAGGTGAGTTCTAAGAGCTTTACATAGGTAAGATTTGGATAGTTATAACAGTTTAATCACATATTTTAAATACGCATTTTTATGCCCAAAAACTTCTTACTACCAAAAGGGAGTAATTATTTCACAGTGCTTCAAGTTTTGAATTGTCACTGAGGTTTATAAACCATAGAAAGAGGGAGAAAAAATATAGAAATATTTCCTTTGCAAGTCTCTTCAACATATACTAAGGTTTTGTAGAGTTTTTTGTCTAGATAACGTATAATATTTTCAGAAAATAAAGTGTTAAATGCACAAACATGACTTTGTTCAAATGGGTGTGAAATATAAGCAAAAGGCCCCTATTCATTTTTATTGTGTCCAAGTAAGACATTTTTCTCTGTATTTGAAAGACTGTACAATATGGTATTTAATGTAAGTAGAAATATGGAAACTCATCTATATAAACTACAACTCACCAAAGACACACCCCAAGGTTTGTCAAGCAATTTTATTTTTAAATTGGTGTTTTATTTTGTACAATTGCTATGAGAAAAAGGTCTGAAATTAATCTGTTTCAGGATTTATATATGTTCAATGTCAATTACTAGGAAATAAAATCACCTGCTCATTATTTTACAGGTATTCTTTGATATGCCAAATCCAAAGGATTAACATAAAACACAGAGTAGCTCTCCCATAGAGCCTAGCCCTAGTACCGCATCTACGTAAGAAATTCCTGCCCAGAAGGCTCAGATATCAGCACACCAAAACAATTCTGATAGTATCCAAACTTCGAGAGCCACAGTTCTCATATCTAAAATAAAGCTTTGACTTCACAACGACCCAGGGCAGCTCTGATACATTCAATTAACATAGAGAAAGCATCCTTGAACATGACCTTCCAAGAATTCCTTTCCTTCCTTTGATTATTTGTGACCCAAAGCTTCTAGCAAATAATCTTTTCACTCTCATTAAAGCACAAAAAAGTCTAGTTCTTCCAGAATAGTATATTTTCTGCAAACACCAAATTTATCATTTGAAAATAAATTCCCCAACTTATATGTTCACTATGGAGTGTTAAATTTGAAAAAAAAAATATGCCTGAGGATTTCCTGATTATATTGTGATCACTTTTGCCACCTTTTGAGAGGGGATGGCTATCGTTATTTTTTTATTTGGCACTTAAATTGTTCCTCTTAACTTTATTTTAAGAATGTGGACTTCAATAAAATGGATAACCTGGAAGAAATGGACAAATTCTTAGAAAGCACAACCTTCCGAGACTAAACCAGGAAGAAACAGAAAATATGAACAGACCAAACAGAAAATATGAACAGACCAATCACAAGCACTGAAATTGAAACTGTGATTAAAAATCTTCCAACAAACAAAAGCCCAGGACCAGATGGCTTCACAGGCAAATTCTATTAAACATTTAGAGAAGAGCTAACACTTATCCTTCTCAAACTCTTCTAAAATATAGCAGAGGAACATGCCCAAACTCATTCTACAAGGCCACCATCACCCTGATACCAAAACCAGACAAAGATGTCACAAAGAAAGAAAACTACAGGCAAGTAACACTGATGAACATAGATGCAAAAATCCTCAACAAAATACTAGAAAACAGAATCCAACAACACATTAAAAGGATCATACACTATGATCAAGTGGGGTTTATTCCAGGAGTGCAAGGATTCTTCAAAATACACAAATCAATCAACGTGATACACCATATTAACAAACTGAAGGAGAAAAACCATATGATCATCTCAATAGATGCAGAGAAAGCTTTCAACAAAATCCAACACCCATTTATGATAAAAAACCCTGCAGAAAGTAGGTATAAAGGGAACTTTCCTCAACATAATAAAGGCCATATATGACAAACCCACAGCCAACATCATCCTCAATGGTGAAAAACTGAAACCATTTCCACTAAGATCAGGAACAAGACAAGGTTGCCCACTCTCACCACTCTTATTCAACATAGTTTTGGAAGTTTTAGCCACAGTAATCAGAGAAGAAAAAGAAATAAAAGGAATCCAAATTGGAAAAGAAGAAGTAAAGCTGTCACTGTTTGCAGATGACATGATACTATACATAAAGAATCCTAAAGATGCTACCAGAAAACTACTAGAGCTAATCAATGAATTTGGTAAAGTATCAGGATACAAAATGAATGCACAGATCTCTGGCATTCCTACACACTAATGATGAAAAATCTGAAAGTGAAATTAAGAAAATACTTCCATTTACCACTGCAACAAAAAGAATAAAATATCTAGGAATAAACCTACCTAAGGAGACAAAAGACCTGTATGCAGAAAATTATAAGACACTGATGAAAGAAATTAAAGATGATACAAATAGATGGAGAAATTTACCATGTTCTTGGATTGGAAGAATCAACATTGTGAAAATGACTATACTACCCAAAGCAATCTGCAGATTCAATGCAATCCCTATCAAACTACCAATGGCATTTTCCACAGAACTAGAAAAAAAATTTCACAATTTGTATGGAAACACAAAAGACCCCGAATAGCCAAAGCATTCTTGAGAAAGAAAAACGGAGCTGGAGGAATCAGGTTCCCTGACTTCAGACTATACTACAAAGCTACAGCAATCAAGACAGTATGGTACTGGCACAAAAACAGAAATATAGATCAATGGAACAGGATAGAAAGCCCAGAGATAAACCCACGCACGTATGGTCACGTTATTTTTGAAAAAGGAGGCAAGAATATACAGTGGAGAAAAGACAGCCTCTTCAATAAGTGCTGCTTGGAAAACTGGACAGCTACATGTAAAAGAATGAAATTAGAATACTCCCTAACACCATACACAAAAATAAACTCAAAATGGATTAAAGACTTAAATGTAAGGCCAGACACCATCAAACTCTTAGAGGAAAACATAGGCAGAACACTCTATGACATAAATCACAGCAAGATCCTTTTTGACCCACCTCCTAGAGAAATGGAAATAAAAACAAAAATAAACAAATGGGACCTAATGAAACTTAAAAGCTTTTGCACAGCAAAGGAAACCATAAACAAGATAAAAAGACAACCCTCAGAATGGGAGAAAATATTTGCAAATGAAACAACTGACAAAGGATTAATCTCCAAAACAGACAAGCAACTCATGCAGCTCAACATCAAAAAAAACAAACAACCTAATCCAAAAACGGGCAGCAGACCTAAATAGATATTTCTCCAAAGAAGATATACAGATTGCCAACAAACACATGAATGAATGCTCAACATCATTAATCATTAGAGAAATGCAAATCAAAACTACAATGAGATATCATCTCACACCAGTCAGAATCGCCATCATCAAAAAATCTACAAACAGTAAATACTGGAGAGGGTGTGGAGAAGAGGGAACCCTCTTGCACTGTCGGTGGGAATGTAAATTGATACAGCCACTATGGAGAACAGTACGGAGGTTCCTTAAAAAACTACAAATAGAACTACCATACGACACAGCAATCCCACTACTGGGCATATACCCTGAGAAAACCATAATTCAAAAAGAGTCATGTACCAAAATATTCATTGCAGCTCTATTTACAATAGCCAGGACATGGAAGCAACCTAAGTGTCCATCAACAGATGAATGGATAAAGAAGATGTGGCACATACATACAATGGAATATTACTCAGCCATAAAAAGGAATGAAAGTGAGTTATTTGTAGTGAGGTGGATGGACCTAGAGAGTGTCATACAGAGTATGTCATACAGAGTATGTCATACAGAGTAAGTCAGAAAGAGGAAAACAAATACCGTATGCTAACACATATATATGGAATCTAAAAAAAAAAAAAAAGGTCAGAAGAACCTAGGGGCAAGACGGGAATAAAGATGCAGACCTACTAGAGAATGGACTTGAGGATACAGGGAGGGGGAAGGGTAAGCTGGGACAAAGTGAGAGAGTGGCATGGACATATATACACTACTAAACGTAAAGTAGATAGCTAGTGGGAAGCAGCCGCATAGTACAGGGAGATCAGCTAGGTGGTTTGTGACCACCTAGAGGGGTGGGATAGGGAGGGTGGGAGGGAGGGAGATGCAAGAGGGAAGAGATATGGGTACATATGTATATGTATAACTGATTCACTTCGTTATAAAGCAGAAATTAACACACTATTGTAAAGCAATTATACTCCAATAAAGATGTTAAAAATAAATAAATAAATAAAATAAATAAAAATAAGAGATAACTGAGGTGACCACCTGGAGGGGTGGGACAGGGAGGGTGGGAGGGAGACGCAAGAGGGAGGAGATATGGGGATGTATGTATATGTATAGCTGATTCACTTTGTTATAAAGCAGAAACTAACACACCACTGTAAAGCAATTATACTGCAATAAAGATGTTTAAAAAAAAAAAAGAATGTGGCCTTAAACTATTTAAGTTGGCTAAGAAGGTAGTTTGGAGGGATATCTTTAGCTTTTCATAATCTCCAACAGTCATTGTCTCCAAGATCATTCCAAACAAGAATTAATAAAGAGAAAAAAATTCTTAAGGGAATGTGGCTTTATTCTCAAGTTTTGAACAATATATAGTCACTGTCTTCAGCAATATAATTCTTGTCTTTCAAAAGATAATGGAAGTAATTAAATACGGATATAAAGATGTAGACATAAGTATTGATATAGGCACAGCCATATAGCAGATCCTGAATTTTTAAATTCATAAACATATGTATTTCAATAGAAGTATCATAATATCAAAAAAAGGTAGAGAAGGACTTTATCTTCATCTGCAATCTCACAGGTGCATTAATTAGAAATCAAGCTGGGGAACTAAAAATAGTGCAGAATACCATCTGTTTAAAACTCTAGACTGTGACTGGGAAATTTACAGTTTTAAATAGAATAGCTCTTAATTCTTTTGCTTTAGAGGATAATTCAAATTAATCATTTGCATTTACACACCCATTTGAAAAGTGCAAGAATTAAACTTTTTAATTTCCCAGGAGTGAGATTTTGCCTGGATTTTTAAATCAGAGCTACAAATATGATAACAAATTATAGCAAAAAAATTTTGTTTCTAGCTTATCAGAAAAATTAATAGCAGTTAAGGCTAATACACCCTGCTTGTCCCATGAGATTTCTTCCTTATGAGTTTCCTAACACTCAACATTGGGAAACGTAAACTAAAAACTACCCACTAAAAACTCTTTACATCACTAGTTTCTTAGAGTCCCTCTCATTCTAGGGCACAGGTGAACAACAATACAACTCTCTATGTATTCTGCATTTTTGCTTTGTTTTGATTTTTAGTATTTATGACCTCAACACTTGAAAACAAATAATTATATGAGTATCCCTTAAGCCCTCTCTTTCCTACTTTCAATTCCAACTATGACATAAAGGTAAATGGATTGCCCAGGGCCTCCATTCAATCCTTCCCTCCCTTTCTCCTTGATCCTAATCTTTCTCGTCCCTTCCAAGAAGGAGATTCACTGAGGGGAATTCTACCATCTCCCTTGAAACTTCTGGAATAAAATAAGGAATTCAAATTGTTTAAACGTTCTCCCACATGTAGTTTAAAAATTCCACGTTGTACGTCATTTGAAAATGCTTTCTTAATGTTTAATATGCTGAATTAAAGATATAAGGAGTAGGAGTTTGGAATCAGATGTGGATTTGCATCCAGCTCCTCTGCTTTTTCACCGTGTGACTCTGGCGAGTTACTTGTGCTCGCTGGCAGGTTTCTCTTCTACACAACAACCGTGTCTTACTGACTTAACTGTGTCTCCTCTGTATCGTGGGGGCTGCCTAACTGTCCCCGAGGGAGCTGTGCTGCTCTGACGAGTAGCACTAACTGAAGTCATTATGACCTGAAAGGCTATTGAGATTTTAGAGACACTGCTATGCCACATGTCCCTAAACTCAGTGCAGTTCTAGTTAATGTGTTTCCTTCTCTTTTCTCATGACCATCTCTGCCTCTGTTCACAGAGGCCCACTTCTTCCTACTCTCTATCTCTGCTAAACTACAACTCGGACATTTTAATGGCTTGGTAGATCTTTGATCTACATCTGACTGTAGCACCTTTAAGAGTGCTGGCAATTCTGAATTAGCCACTAACCTCTTTTTCCCCTTCCTCTCCTCTCCCCGGGACCTATCTGAACTCACCCTTTTACGTCCAGTTAACACCTATAAGCAGTTGCCAGCTTATTCTATTTTTCATATTCTCTCCCCACCCTACCCAATTTTTAAATAATTGTACTATGTCTACACTGTCAGAACATATCACATTGCCATTACTGTCTTTCCCATCATTTAGAATTAGATCCAAGGTAAGTATACACATAATGCTCACCATCAGTCCTTTTATCAATGTCTTTACAGTCATACTGGTGTCTAAAGCTTGTTCTTTAATAGATTCCTCAAGAAGAAATATTCCCTGGATTTTTTGATTGCTTGTTTGTTCGTTGGTGGTTTTATTTCTTTGTTTTATTTTGTTTTGCTTTTGCCTGTCATCTTTATAATTGAAAGTCAGCTTGGCTGGATATAAAATCCTTGGCTCACATTTTCTTTATTTGATTACTTTAAATATCATTGTCTTCTGACAGGGTGTTGCTGTTGAAAAGTTTGACGATAAAAGTTTCCTTACAGGGCTTCCCTGGTGGCGCAGTGGTTGAGAGTCCGCCTGCCTATGCAGGGGACACGGGTTTGTGCCCCGGTCCGGGAAGATCCCACGTGCCGCGGAGCAGCTGGGCCCGTGAGCCATGGCTGCTGAGCCTGTGCGTCCGGAGCCTGTGCTCCGCAACGGGAGAGGCCACAACAGTGAGAGGCCCGCGTACCGCAAAAAAAAAAAAAAAAAAAAAAGTTTCCTTATAAATGACTCCTTATCTACTATAAAATAGATGGCTAATAGGGACCTACCGTGTAGCACAGGGAACTCTGCTCAGTGCTCTGTAGTAGCCTATATGAGAGGAGAGTCTGGAAAAGAGTGGATATATGCATGTGTATGGCTGATTCACTTTGCTGTGCACCTGGAACTAACACAACATTGTGAATCAACTATATACTCCAGTAAAAATTAGTTTAAAAAAATAAATGACTCATTGTCTATTTTATTTTTCTTAGATGCTCAAAGAATTTTTTTTTTAAAGACACCAATTGTACTTGAACATTTGTTACTTTTTTTTTTTAATTTATTTATTTTTGGCTGTGTTGGGTCTTCGTTTCTGTGCGAGGGCTTTCTCTAGTTGTGGCAAGCGGGGGCCACTCTTCATCGCGGTGTGTGGGCCTCTCACTATCACGGCCTCTCTTGTTGCGGAGTACAGGCTCCAGACGCGCAGGCTCAGTAGTTGTGGCTCACGGGCCCAGTTGCTCCACGGCATGTGGGATCTTCCCAGACCAGGGCTCAAACCTGTGTCCCCTGCATTAGCAGGCAGATTCTCAACCACTGCGCCACCAGGGAAGCCCTCAAAGAATATTTTTAAAGTCATCCTGGGTCAACTTTCCCAGATGCATGGTAGCCCATTTAAAAATGTATACTTTTCCTGATTTATCATTTTTAGCATTTCTTCTGTTCCATTGTTTTAGCTTTCTTCCTGAAAGATACATATTATACGTCTCTTGGATCATCTTTACCTCTCTTCTTTATCTATTATTTTCTCTGAATTGTTTCTTCATTTCTTCTGATTTTTAAGATTTTGCTGTTTTCCAACTTTTATTTCTATTAAGGCATTCTCTTTTCTTATTCACTCTTGTGTTGCTTGTAGCGTAGTCTTTTCTTCTGAAATATTTTAATCTTTTACTTCTAAATTCTTTCCTGAATTCTACCATATCTCTTTTCAAATCATTCTGTTCTCCAAACACCTCATGTCTAAGTTTTTCAAACTGTGATTTATGCTGCTCTTTATAATTTCCATGATTTTGTTAATTTCAAAATTTTAAAATTATGTTAATTTTAAGCCCATTTTTGGAACATTAGGCTATAGGTTTCACCTGTTTTGTGGGCATGTCTTTCTGGCACGCATCCACTGTCCACAGGAAGTCAGTCTGATCTTAATTATTTTTTTCATGAGACTGTATGGGATTCAACTGTTTTTCTTTTCTGCTGGTCATTTCTAAGTGAAATGAGAGAACTAGGATAATTCTTTTAGCTTCATGGCTCTCATGCTCCTGCTTCAGTTGTGTTCACAAAGTGATAAAAGAAAACAGTCCTGTATTTCCTGAGATCTGCCTACTCTGTATCTTTTCCCCTCTTCCTTTTTATTTGGAACTTCTCTTTCCTTTGAACCTTTGTTTTTGTTTTTGTTCAACTCAACTTGGATTCTACTCCCAGCAGCCTCTTCTCAGAGCAGGATTTTATCCTACCAGGGAGCTTCAATTTATAACTTTCCAGAGTTTATAGAGCCCAGAACACTTCAATGTTCTGTCCCCTTGCACCCACCAGTAAATTGAAGTCTGTACAATCCATCCCCTCCCACCCTAGTTTCACACACAGTCCTCTGATGGCCCATTTCTCTCTCTGGTACCATGGGTCACTTTGGTAGGTTCCCTGTTCTTTGGTCATCAAGTGGGCCCACTACTTTCTCTCACAATGCCGACATCACACAGGTCTTGAAATTGTTGATGCTTGGTCCCATTCACATTTGGGATTTTGTAAGGGTCTCTTGTCACATAATCATGGGATTTTAATCTTTGCCATTTTAATTGCTCTGTCTTTTATGAGGGGTTTCAAAAAGATTCAAAAACTACATCTTCTGCTGAAGCATGTTTGCTAATGAACTTATTTTAGAGGTGCCATTTCCATTCCAAAAGGCTCTAGCTGAGACCCGAATTAACCCATAAATTAATAGCGGTTACATTGATATGTTCTGGGACAGGATCTATATATCCACTAAAAACAATCTATTATTTCAGTTATCTAACTGAATCAGACTCATAGCACAGTGCAATGGCAATCAGTCATTAAATTAGCAGTAGAATGATTGACTGAAAAGAAAAAATACAGTTGATTGATGACTCCCTAGATATCTAATAGGAACTGAGAATGAAAGATTACCACTCCCACTGTGATTAGTAAGTGATTATTTTGACACCACTAGACAAGAGAAGGTGACAAGGGGGAAATGTCATTAAAGCAATATCTAATAACAAAAATACCTTTATGACAAACTGTCATCTTTACTCACTTTGTCGCAGAAGACCTTGATCTGGCAATAAGCTCTATGAATGGGTTTATTGCTACGATTATTATAACTGTATGTATCAATCTGAATCATCAAAGGAAGTCCTTTCACTCCTTTTTGGGAGGAGAAATCTGTACTCAGGCAATTCACAGTGATGAAAATCTGAGGGAGGAAGAAAGAAAGGAAAAAGTTCACAAGTCACCGTAAAAAAGATCTATTTAAAAAAAATGCATAAGCCTTAGACTTAAAGTCAAAATATTAAATAAACCTATAAGGACAACTGAAGAATATTTGGATATTCTCACATAAAAACTTATTAAACACATATAACATGATTTATTATATAATTTATAGTTATAAATTTATAAAAATTTTTCTTTTAGACTTAATCTCGAAACAGACAATTTAAATTACTTCTCTTTAACTATATTAGCAAAGTCTTACTTATTTTTCAAACATGCATAAGTTAGCTGGGTAAAATGCTATCTCCTCAATGTATTAAAGCTGTCACTTCTAATAATTGTATCAGTTTCTCTAATCTCTGACCTGTGAGATAAAAAAAAAAGCTACACAACACCTTCCTTTGCACCTTATTGCACTGAAACATAGTTATTTGTTTACACATTTGTCTTTCCTATTTGTATGAGAGTATGAGACTTGAGACAATTTCTTATTATTTTTGTATTACTGGTACTTAATGTAGTGCCTGGCAGAGAATAAGCATTGAATAAACATCTGATGAATGAGGTCAACGAGTTTATCTAGAAAGCCCACTAGATTGGGAGTCAAAAAGCCCCAGGTTTTAGTCCCAACTCTAATATTAAGCAGACTTCAGGCAAGTCACTTCTTGTCTTTGGTTTTCAATTTTCCCTTTAAATCATTTTTAAATCCCTCCCTGAAGAACAGAATATAAATACTAAGATACTTTCATGTTAGTGAAAAAGTAAAAGCAGGGCTGGCAGAGGTAAGACACAGAACAGGAGGAAGGACAGGTAGTAAAGTCACTAGCATCCTCATCTTACATCACGAGATAGCAAGAAAGACAACAAAAGTGACATGAATCCGAAAAAATGGAAACTCAAGCAAATAATTAAAGATTATAGCACTGCCCAACAGAACTAAAAATAATAATTTTATTACAAAATATTGGCAGGAATAGAAGGAGAAGCACAAATGACTAAATTTATCCTCCTTTTCTATAGTGTGTAGATGTCAATATATACCATTTAAAGTTGATTTATCACGGACTAGGGATATGAGGACAGCACCTAGATTTATGTGGTAACTACATGAATAGTAAGAGGCAGTCTCTGGGAAAAAACAGGCATACTATAGTATATCCTTGATACTATTTCCATTTAATACCATGTGCATTACTTCTATTTAACAGAAAACTTTAAACTCACTGTTTTAAAACTGTACAGTTATTTATCCTGAAAACCATTTCATTGGATGTATTATCTGACTCTTGTTTTATTTCATCCCCTTGGAATTTTTATTCACCTTCAAACCCTTGACCTGAAGCCTTTCGTATCACAGCAACACCCCAGAGAAGAACCCTGCAGAAAGCAAAGAGCCACTGCCATGAGCTGCATTTTAAAGGCCATTCAACTTTCTGACCTAATTCATTTTAAGTCCTATGCCTGTAGACCTTTGGTAATTTATACAACCAGATCTCTCATTTTTAGTGCTATATCTACATAAAGATCATTTTAATCATTTAATTTTTGAGCCCCTTACTTGGCCACGAGAAACACATTAGCAGGGCACCACATCAGTAGCAGTCAAGGCCAGATACAGGTTTCAGTGACATGCTAATCACAATAACTATGGACACCATGCCACAGGGTCTCACTTCTCCAGCTGCATCTGAAAATGAGTGCCTAAAGATGATCTAACGTCGAATACGGTCATTTTATTCGTTCATTTCTTTTATTCATTCCTTCTATAAATATCAACACAAGTCCACAGTAGGTCAAACAATTAGAAACTGGGGATACAGAAGAAAGTAGATCCCAGCCTCGTGAAGCTGACAGTCCAAGGGGAAGGCCAATGAGTAATCCAGCAACGACCAACACAGGGTGGTCAGGGCTCCCCTGAGAGAGATTAGTACAGAGGCCATGAGAACACAGAACAGAGCACTGAACTTGGAGGACACAAGTGAAATACAAAACCCACAGAGACACTGGGCTAAGACCAGGGATTCCATAAATATCTGTTTATTATTTAGGAATGGTAAAGACAAAGAGTAACTACAGACGCAAATGTCAAATGATTTAGGAGAGCTGAGTGATGAAGACCGCTCAGAAAGAATACGCCATGTTTCTTATGCCTGTTTCTCCTACCGAACTTCCAGGGTAAAAGTCGACAGAAAATGCTGTCTACTGCTCCTGGAGATGCCCCAACCGCAGAGAACATTCATTCATGCCACAGATATTTTTAAGTATCTACCACGTCCCTGAGACTGTGCTAGTTACTAGCACAGATGCACCAGTTATGGTCCCTGCAATCACAGAAGCTGGAGGCTAGATGGGAAAGGAAGACAACACGATGGTGCTCTAAAGATGACAATAGCTTCATTAAACCCCGATCATTAGGTCAAAAAATAAAAGCATACTTTTCTGGGAACACTTGACTTCTTTTATTGTTATTGTCATTACTGACAATGGGGTTATCTTGGCCAGAAGCTATACATAAATACAGCTTTATGTTAGCAAATCAAATGATCACTCTGGGATCAAATGACGTGGTTGTTCCTACCTAGGGCTACGTATTTCATGTAGAAATCTTCCAACATGTTGGTGATTGTAATCCACAGGGTCCTCAACCAGACTAGTTTTTTTTCCTTACCCTCATAAAGCCTGCCTAGTCCTGCAGAAGCCAGAAGAGAAAAGTGTTCTGTATTTCCTAAGCTAATAGGATTCATGGTTGGGCTTACTGATACATCCATACGTCACTCAGACAGGCAGGAAGCAATATTAATTGTGGCCTTGTCAGCTCCAAGTCTCAATTAAGAAAGCTTAGCTGATGGAACATGTATTTTTATAAGGGCCACTTGAGCAGGACAGATCCATTGAAATAACAGATGCTTACTGGCAATATCCTACAATACATACACGAAATCCTCCTTGGAGGAGCTGTTACGATCAGCCATCCAGTAGACAAGGTCTACACACTGGACTCTAGGAGACACTTAGACTAAGGTCCTCGTAATGGAGAAAGGCCCTTAGAAGGAGATCCAGTGGGCCTTCTTTGCTTCATGGCATCCTAATTCCATAAAAAGTAAACAACACGAGAATCCGCCTTCTCTGCTACACTGTGTTGCCAGCTCCCAGAGTTATCCTATAAGCAGGGATTTTATCCTACAAGCAGGGATTTTATAATAGGGCTGGCACTGCTTTCTTCTTGCCTGGCTGTCCCACCCAATAGCGAAGCACAGCCTATGTGCCTGATGATATCAATCACAGTCTCGCTGTGCTGCACTTAAAACCTGAATGGTTGAACTTTAACTGCAATTGCGGGGGTTGGGAAGGCATGGAAGGCCATTAACTAAAACCTCGGGTTGGGACTGATAAGCATTAATTTGTTTCATCTTGCAAACCCAACCATGTCTGAGCTCCATACCCAGCAGGCAAATGTGACAACACATTTCTTGGAAGTTTATCTACAAAGCGCTGTCTGTGAATATGTATTACAGAAACTTAGGGAAAAGGTATGCTTTCCGTCACCAACGTTCATCCAAACGCCAAGCACAGAAAGTTCTTTTTAACTTTAGCACAAGCCCTAATTATGTAAAGAAATGCCATGAACAATTGGTCTGCCAACCAAGAGTTATGAATGTTATTTTCCTATCATTCTTACAGCACATAATTTATTTTTTAGAAAAATTTTAATTGAATCAGGTGTATCCAGGCAGATAATAGATACAATTTTAATTCTGTCATTGGTTCAAAGACTGATTCAGATAGAAAGAGCATTTGTATTCCAGAAATAGAGGCAGTCTCATGAAAACTGATGATTTTTAATAAAATCATTCTTTGACACGTGAATTGCAATTCCCATTTTGTAGTTCCTACACAAGAAAAGTGACTTTACCCAGGTTATAATACCTCTCAGTTGTGCATTATGTGTGTAGTAAGATTTATTAAAACGAACACAGTATTTGTCTTTCTCTTGCTAACACATATATATGGAATTTAAGAAAAAAAAATGTCATGAAGAACCTAGGGGTAAGACATGAATAAAGACACAGACCTACTGGAGAACGGACTTGAGGATATGGGGAGGGGGAAGGGTGAGCTGTGACAAAGCGAGAGAGAGGCATGGACATATACACACTACCAAACGTAAGGTAGATAGCTAGTGAGAAGCAGCCGCATAGCACAGGGAGATCAGCTTGGTGCTTTGTGACCACCTAGAGGGGTGGGATAGGGAGGGTGGGAGGGAGGGAGATACAGAGGGAAGAGATATGGGAACATATGTATATGTATAACTGATTCACTTTGTTATAAAGCAGAAACTAACACACCATTGTAAAGCAATTATACCCCAATAAAGATGTTAAAAAAAAAAAAATACAGATTAATAGGCTTTAGAATTGCTGCATTAACTTGATTATTAACTCCCAAGAGTTTTTCTGAGAGCTTGCCATTAAAACAAATAGGCCAATCTTGATTTACAAAGCAGTTTGGGATTTAAAAAATCATAAGGTCCATGATTTGATGGAAATTGTTTATTTTCCTCTTTAAACAATTGCAATTTGTATTTTCAACAAGATCCTCTGATTAGAGACTAAGAAAGCTACTTATTTCCTAAGGTTGAGACTCTTAAGAGCTCATTTACAAGAAATTGCACACACATTAGCCTCCAAATTACAGACATGGCACATAGCAAGAAATCAGCATTTTCACTGTAAAATGCAAACAATATATTAATACGTTAAGTGTGCTCTTGCCAGTTTCCATACTCTATTTTCTTTCTGGTTCTTAGAATTATTAAAGACCTTATAGATGGTTTTCTCACATTTCAGCATTTTTTCCCATTTATATGATTGCATTTGGTACAAATGCAAAGCTAAATTGAGACAGAAAGACAAACTAAAAGTAAATAATATTAACATATGAAATCTCAGTCTTGGGCAATTATTCATTTTCTCCATGCGTTAATTCATCAAATATTTATCAAATATCTTCTCTCTGTGCCTGGCATCATGCTACGAGGTGGGACACAAGAATACTGAGATTCCCTGCCCTCAGAGAATTTGTGATTTTGTTGAGGATCTAAGAAACTCCTAGATTTCCTGACACCTCCATTATATAGACAGAGCTCCTTTAGGGAATGATTTAAAACCTGAGAATAGATTTCTTCCTTTTCTCCTACAGATACTGCGGGTGTGCACAGATACACTTCCGGCTTACTCACGTATTCTACCACATTTTCCATATTCCTTTAGTACTCAGTATTCTCCATTGCCAGAACATGCCCAGCTTGTTCGCCGTTGCCAGTCTTTGCTATGTGCTGTGCCCTCTACCCCCAAGGCTGCCCCCAGGATCATCACTGCCCGCTCCTTCTTCTCGTTCAGGTTTCAGTCCAATGGTCACTCTTCAGCAATCCCCACCTTGGCCATCTAGAGCTGTCTTCGCCCTCCTTCTCCCACCTCTGCCCGTGACGAGTAGCACACGCCCTACCGTGCTGCTCTTTTCTGGTTGCCTCATAGGACTGAACATTATTTCGATTTATCTTGTTTCTCTGTTTAGTGCTTAATTATCTGTCTGCTCCATGCGACTCTAAACACATAAGAGGAGGGCCCTTGTCTGCCTCAAGCCCACTCTACTCCCAGTGCCAGGCCCATGGGAGATACTCAACAAATATCTGTCCAACGAATTAAGAGAAAATTACTTTTCTAAATACACATTTCCCTCTTTTTCCATGTTCTTGCTTTCATAAGCAAAACATCCTAAGAGTCAGGACTGCTCTGTGTAGCTGAAGTTGTCAAGATAATACAGCAGAGTTAGCTGCTCTGACCACGTTTATCCTCAAAAAGATGTTATCTATCTGTATATCAACAAACACAAGTCAAGCACCAATTATATAATCAGTATGAATGTATGTATGTACATATGCATGTATGTATTGATACATGTATATATGCTACTGAAGATGCTACATACAGATGGTACAGGAGATATAGAAATCTATGGTAGGGCCCTGCCGTCAAGGAAGAGGGGAGATATAACATCTCTCAATACACTGGTGGGGTGTACAGAAGTAGGAACTAAGTTGAATAGCTCAGGCTGTACGTACTGTAAGAACTTGAAAAAAAGGAGAGAGCTCAACAAGGGAAGATTTCCTATAGGTGTCCTGAGCTAGAAAAATGAGAGATGGAGAAGAAAGTGCATCCTGGCTCTCAAAAGAGGGAAGAGACCAGCCTAGTGGGAGGCTCAGAGGGGGCCTGAAAAAAGGCCGTTGGGGAGAGAAGAGGCCAACCAAGATGCTTGCATCACCGTGATCAGGTCAGGAACACTTGATGAGGTCAAGGGTGTATCACTGAGGCCAAGGGCAGATAGAACTGTGGCCCCAGTATCCAACATCCAAGTTACCAAGAGGACAGAGTGAGCACTAAGAAAAGACCACCAGGATCAGAAGTAGAGGGTCTGCGCCCCTTCTGGAGGCCAGACTCCTGGAGGGAAGGACAGGAAGCTAGACTGCTGGGGCGAGGGAGCCAGGCCACCAAGATGGAGAGGGAGAACCTCGGCTGGGGAGTCTGGCAGAGGCAGGAGGCTGGGCAGGAACACGGGCAGCAGGGCCACGCACAGGTGTTCTTCCAGGATGGACAAGGTGTTCACACAGCACGAGAGGATGAACGTAAGGCTACGGAAGGAGGCTCTGTGGGAGCTAAGAGCCCCGGAAGCAGGGATTAAATGGGATCGACTCACAGGAGAAGTTTTGTAAGAGGAAAGAGCGTTCTGTGAAGCTGGAGGGCGAAATGAGAGAAAGCACAGCAAGAAAAAAAAAGGTACAGGAGACTCAAAATTACGTCCCTGGTGCAAATCCTGACACTATGGCCTTGGACTAATGGCACCGTTCTGGGCCTCATTTGCCTCATCTTTTAAATAGGCATAACAATCCCTAGCTTGCTACTGTGACACTTTAAAATGAGATCACGTTTTTTGTTTTGTTTTTTGGTTTTTTTTGCAGTACGTGGGCCTCTCACTGTCGTGGCCTCTCCCGTTGCGGAGCACAGGCTCCGGACGCGCAGGCTCAGAGGCCATGGCTCACGGGCCCAGCCGCTCCGCGGCATGTGGGATCCTCCCGGACCGGGGCACGAACCCATGTCCCCTGCATCGGCAGGCGGACTCCCAACCACTGCGCCACCAGGGAAGCCCCTGAGATCACATTTTTAAACTGTAAAGTGCTACGAAAATCTGTGGCAGCTTCCTGTGCCCACCATGATCTCCATCTTCTCAGATGCCCGGTCACCCAGCCAGCCCTACTCTCTGACTCCAAGCGCCTCCTCAGCCCCACGGCACAGTCCGCAAAGCCCCATACATATTACCTCCCCAGCTGTGCCATGAGGCTCGCCTCCTCAGCGTCCCCCTGGCCCCCAGTTCAAGCTCTCCTTCCTACCAGACTACTCTGAGAGCTTCCCGTCCGGACTCTCTCTCAAGGCATTTTGTGATGTTCTCCCCAAATGATTCCGAAGTAGATGAGTTATATTCACAGAACTCGAATAGAGAGATCTCTTATGAAGGTGAATTGATTTTTAAAACATAAAATCTATCTCTGTGGGACACTTTCAAGGGGGAGAGTCACACGCTTTGGTGGGGAGAGAACAAGGGCGAACTCTCTCGGGCAGAACCTTCATTGCTCTGCCAATGGCCAGTCTCTGCCACTCAGCTCTGTCACCTGAACAGGTCTTGTGAAACAGCACCTCAGGACAAGGAAAAATGTGGACATTGTGTAACAATGGGTTGGCCTGTTTCATAAATAATGAGCTCTCAGTGGGAGGAAGAATTTACGCAGAGACTGAAAGAGACACTCACTCAAATGTCTGATCATTTGTTATTATTTTAAACCTTTTTCTGTTCATGTTTAATACTTAAAACTTGTTTTGAGCTCGTAATATCTGAATCTAGCACAAAGTTCAAAAGGGCAAACACGGAAACCACACCCCCTCCCCCGCCAGCATTGTTCCCCAACCAACAGCTTCTTGAGTATCCTTCACACTTTCTTGTGCATCCTTCTAGAAACAAGCTATGCAAATTCATATCCTTTTCCTTTCTATACAAATGGTAGCACAGTAAACACACAGTTCTGCAGCCTGCTTTTTCCACTTGACAAGATATTTTGAAGACAGCTTTTTCTTTTTCTTTTTTAAAAGAACCATGATTATGGAATAACAATGTCTTTACCATGAGGCTGTTTCTAGTCTTTTCATCTTGTAAACGATGCTGCAATGCATGCTTTCAACATGAGCACATATAAATCACTGGCTGTAAGTAAAGGCCATGTCACCGACTATTTTGAATCTGACTTAGGACTTCACTATTCTACCGAGATTGCTTTCTTCCGGGTCAGCCTTCTCAGTAGCATCCTTATAAGCAGGGGTTTGCAACCAGGAGGCCCTGTTACAACATGTTAAGACTCTGCCCCCTTGGCGTTTCCAATGCAGTAGGTCTGAGGTCGGAGGTCCCAGCATCTGCGTTTCTAACAATTTCCCAAGTTGCTGCTGCTGCTGTTTGTGGAGGCTCAGGCTGTGAGAAACCACTGCCTACAACACCCATTTCACTGGCCACTTCCTCCTCTCCCCATCCTTCTGTCCTCTCCTTCCCGACCACACTTTACTTCTCTTCCCCTACCTCCCCTAAATGGGTGGGTCTAAAGTTCCCACCTTGACCCTCTTTCACCCACCCTCCAATTCTCTCCGCGGCATCTCACCCCTTCTCCTGGCGTCTCTCCTCCCCTCCTTACAGCCCACTTGAAATTCCCTCCCGAGCTCCACCACTCCCAGCTCTTCTTCTGCGGCCAGTCTCTGCACCTGTGAGCGCCCCGTCCTTCCACCTGGCTCCCCTTTCCAACCCACACTCGTCTAAATTCCACCCGACCCTTAAGACACAACTCCCTCCCGTGCCACACCCTCCCTCGAGCCTTCCCTGATCCCACAGAATGGCGCCCTCTCTACATGCTGAAGTCTTTAGTAGAGAAAAGTGTGTGTGTGTGTGTGTGTGTGTGTGAGAGAGAGAGAGAGAGAGAGAGAGAGAGAGAGAAGAGAAAGCAAATCTGGCAAAAGACTGACAATGAGTCAATCTAGGTGAAGGGTATGTGGTAAGAACTGTATTATTCTTTCAACTTTTCATTTGCAATTTTTTACACAAGAAATTGGGAAAATATTTTTAAACAGAAAACTTAATAGAAATGTTTTATAAAAATAAAAACAAATTAAAAAATGAACTTATTTACAAAACCGAAATAGACTCACAGACATGAAAAACAAACTTATGGTTACCAAAGGGGATGGCAGAGCAGGGGGCAGGATGGGGGGCAGGGGAGGGATGAATTAGGAGTTTGGATTAACATATACACGCTACTATATATAAAATAGATAACCTACAAGGACCTACTGTATAACACAGGGAGTTATATATCTTCTAATAACCTATAATGGAAAAGAACCTGAAAAAAAAATATATATATATATAACTGAATCACTTTGCTGTACACCTGAAACTAACACAACATGGTAAATCAACTATACTTCAATTTAAAAAATGGTTTAAAAAAATAAAGTTACCAAAAAGCTCCGGGCTACTAATCTAGTAGGTAGATGCTTATTTGTGCTCAAGAAAATAAATCTTTTTATGTTGTGATTAAAAAAATAAAATAAAATAAAAAACAGGGCTATCTCCCTTTCCAGAACTCTCCTGGCCCTTTAATTCTGTTTTCATTACAGTCTTTGTCACTTTCTTCCTCATATTACAGTCACTTACAGATATGTCTGAGTTCTCGGCCCAGCCAAAATGTCCTCTGAGAGCGGCAGACACTCTGCTTGGCTGGTGTGTCTGTAAATTCCCACTGCCTGGCCCAGCACGTGATGTACAGCAGGCAAGCTGCTTGGAGGGGATGACTGCGCCTTTGCCACAGATAATACAGAAGATACTATGACTACCTCCTCCCAAGATGAAAAAGCACTATGGAAAGAGCACATGCTTCAGACAGACATTCCCAGGGTGGGAATCCCAGCTCTGCTGTGCATTCGCTGTGTAAGCTCTCTGGACTTCAACCTCTCCATTATTTAAATGAAAAATGATATCCACTTAAAGTATGAATATTGCATAAGGTATATAAAGCACCTGGCAGAGTGCCTGGTATATGGTAATCACTGAATAAATACTAGCCATGGTACACACACGCACACACACACACACACACACACACACGTCAGTCTATGAAATCCAAGTATGCGATCTCAGTCTCTGTATACACACAACAGTTGATACATGTGAGTTACAGAGCCCTCAGCAGAATTCAGGCCAGAAACCATGGATACTCCACATTCTAACAAAAGATCAAGCCGTAGGTAGCTTGGATGAGATGGTTTCCAAAGATTATTCCTTCTGTATATGAATTAACTCCAGCTTTATAGCTTTTCCTGCCATCCATTACCTTATAAAACTGCAGCAAAGGCGTGGCTTTAAGTTCAATACCAAAGACTCCAGCAAATGTTTACCTTTCCCTTTTAAAGCTTCCTTCACCCACACCACGCCCCAGCAAACACATAAAAATGCCATTTGCCCTGCTTTGCGGTGTGTATCTCAACCTTTCAAGACCCCTCCCAGGAGCCTTCCCCACCCCTTCTTTACTCTGGAGAGCATGGAAGATGCCCTATAATATTCTCTATTCTGCCATATGATGACCTGCTGAAACCTGGGCTCTATTTAGTCAAAACATTAGGATATAACTTCTTCTCTATCAGTAATATCCATCAACTCCACTGCATCCTGGACTGTCTTGTAAGCAGAAAGTGGACTCCCTGGACTGCTGATGGGAGGTGGAGGTCAGGGAAACAAACTGGGTCATGAACCCACAGGGCACTCAGGAGTATGGCTTCCTTTGGCCGGTCCTTTGGGTACTCTTTTCATCTTGAAAATCAATATTTACGCATCTCCCCTTCTCCCTGGTGACCAACACTGGAGTTTGGCAGAAAGAGAATACAGTCCATTTAGAAGCATCCCCTTGGAAGCCGTGATTCGTCAAGACTAACGAAACTGTAACTTTCTAAAGCACTTTGCTTGACACACACAGTGGAGCCCCATAAAAACTGATTAAATCTTTTAGACCGAAAAGAAATGTTGAGGGAGAGAGAAAAGGAAGGAGGGTGAGATAAATTTGGGACAATTTTAATGGTTCTGCTGTGATTTGGTACTAAATGTCAAAACAGTCTTTCAATGAGCATTAACATATTTTCCACAAAGAGAGACTGAATAATTTACAGGGTTAGAAGAAGGTTAGAACACTTACATTTTCTCTAGTTTACTGCCTTTACATAGGCTGTGATCAAAGCACTGCCATTTGCACCATCCTGTCTTTGAAGCTACTAACATTGACATCTGAGGACTGAGGGGCTGTTTCCTGCCCCTTAGCAACTGATAGAGTAAAGAGCTAGGTTTGGCTTGCTGACCACTTGTTGTACCTTGAAAAGACAGCACTGGGAAGAGAACGGGCTGAACCACACAGGAAGAAAAGGAAGAAACCTGGACTTAACATGACAGAAGTAAGTCACCCGATATGAGAGCTTTATGTATGTCTCACAATATGAAGCAATTCATGACACGGGCCCCATCAAATGCCCTTATGTCCAGGGCAGCTGCAGGGCAGTGCTGGGGCATTCAATCAACTTCATTTTCTTCCTTAAGGACAGAATTGCAAATCTGGAAGAGAACTTTTTACTCCCAACTTTCACTTTTGCTTTCCTGCTCAGCCAGCTGATTCCTCTTAGCACACCCATGTTTCCATCCCTCAGACTGGGTCTCAGTTCTCAAATGACATCTCCTTGGTATTAGTGCAAAATCAGACACAGAGGCAAAAATAGGCAAAAATATTAAGGGAAATGGGGCCTAGAGGGAATATCAACATGCATCCTTTCATCTGGCATTTTCTCTCAATTTAAAAAATTACATGGAAACTGAATCACTGCGCTGTACACCAGAAACTAACAAAACACTGTAAATCAACTATACTTCAATAAAAAAAATTACATGAAAATCTCTCTTTTTTTTTTTTTTTTTTTTTTTGCGTTACGCGGTCGTCTCACTGCTGTGGCCTCTCCCGCTGTGGAGCACAGGCTCCGGACGCACAGGCTCAGCGGCCATGGCTCACGGGACCAGCCGCTCCGCGGCATGTGGTATCCGCCCGGACCGGGGCACGAACCCGTGTCCCCTGCATCGGCAGGCGGACTCTCAACCACTGCGCCACCAGGGAAGCCCGAAAATCTCTTTTGTAAATGCAATTCATTTATAGCATCCAAAGGGATCCAAAGTGAGAGGAATCTAAATATAAAATAAATATTGCTTATGTGTAAATGTTTACTTCCAATTTACCAGCTTGGTAAATACGGGTCTTCATTTACTGTATTTCTTAAGTTGCAAACGTAAAGCAGGGAGCCATTGTGTACCTTCTGCAACCTTCATTTTCTCGAATAATAACTGTCATCCTTGCTTCGAATTTTTTCATGCTGTGCTTCCTACATGGTATGGCAAAAAAGAGCAAGGAACAGTCTTCACTGTTCATAACAGGAAAAAACCAAAGCATAAAAGTGTACAGAAATAATGTAAATGAGTGGGAAAATGAAATTCAGGATACCAGGAAAAGGAGCTAGAGAGAAGTGGGGAAAATGGAGAATACATGTGTAAGGTATGGAGGAGAAAACGCTGCTATGCCTCAGAGCTGCACTATTAGAAAGCATGCACTGATCTTCAATTAACACAGAGCGAGGTCATAATTAGGCCAATGAGATCACTAATGTTAGGCTAATACACACACATACACACACACTCAGTTGAAGAGGGCAAGGGATCCAAACAGTCCTCACTCCCCTATGCATTCTGGTCAATAATATGTATGACATCAACCGGGAATGTACCAGGGCAACCAAAGACATGGATAGGAAGAGACCTTTGTGCTGGAAGTGTTGGGTCAGCGGGCCCATCTTTGTTGGTGGGGATGGGGGAGATGGGTGGCAAAATCAGGGTGACTTGATAGAATTGCTTTGCTCAAGGAAATGAGATTCATTTGATTTCTTGCTTCCTAGGTTGTACCCTATACATTTCTTTGAGAAGGAAAGTCATAGCATTCTTTGGTCTAAAAAAAATTATCGATATCCCTCTGTTGGGATGGTTTAAGAACATGGACTCTGGACTCAGAGGGACATGGTTCAAAGTCCACCTTTTCCACTTGCCCAATCTTGCAGAGCCTGCTATGAAGAAAGTTGATATTTAGTGGAATCAGAATCTGAGATGCACAGGAAAATGATCCATGGTGTCTCTCAGCCTCTCTACTTCCCACCTCACCCCAACCAGTTTTCAGCCCTGCCCACCCCCAGTTTCACCACAAAAATCTGTTAACAGGGATGAAAATACGACTTATCTGTGTCCTTGACTCTCTCTAAAACTGCAACAACTTCTGGTCAGAAAGTTCCTCCCAAATACCAAAACGCAGGAAGAACGTTTCCCACCTGATCTTGCAAAGCAGAGGGCCTGACAGCTCCTCTCTCGAAGCCCCTCCTGCAACTCAAGAGAGAGAGTTGGGGGGGGGTGGGGCGGGAGGGTAGGCATCCCTCCAGAGCGCAGTCACTGCCCTTGCTGGGCTAGACCGCAGCAAAGAGTAACACAGGGCAGACAGAGCTCCATATAACTGAATTATAATACATTTTCTTTTTAAATCATAGAGACAGGGGAATGGGTTAGGAGTGGATTTACTTGTTTGCTTGATTATTTAGCAGTGCTGGTAGTGAGGGAAAAGGAACATTTCACTGACTCAAGATCATTCCGAAAGGCTTAGCAGCCGAGGGTTCATGGAAATAGGCCTCCTTCATCTCAGGTAGTCTATAAATCACGAGAAGGGGGAGGCATAGAAATAGGGGGAAATTGGTATGGTGTTCCAGTGAAAAGACACAGAAAAGAAACTCGTTCCTCAGAGCACTAAGTAGTATCTTAATGCTCAAGTAATTCTCTGTGGTCACATGAGAGAGGCCTTTTGTAGCACGTCGAGGTTGGTTTAATCTTGAAATCACTGTGAACAGAGAAAAAGGCTCTGGACACAAATAAGGGGCCTGGTTTCAAGAATCTCCTTAGAAATCGGGGAGAAAGGGGAGCCTATAATTAGGGTTTGTGTGCTCCCGCTTTGGGGGTGATGTCATCACCGGCGCTCGGTGCCAGGAATCTGAGCTCACCACCCTTCAATAATTCAATAGGGGCTTGCCTGGGAACTTCTCATCTCGGGGATTAGTGACCAACAGATCTACTTTGTGGGTACCTGCGTTTGGCTGAGGGGAGAAAGAGAAATCGAAATGACCTTGTAAGTGGGAGTCATGTGAAAGAATGCAGCCCTCTGGTGCTCCCACTAGAATCTTACGGATGGGACCCTAATACTTTGTCAGCCCCTCCCTGTTCCGCTTCCCGCCATTTTCCAGCTGAGAAACTGAAGCTCAGAAGGGGGAAGACGCAAAGCTGGCTATTCCCGCGCCGGGACGACACCTGGTTGCCTGAGCCCCATTTCAGCGCTTTGTTTTCTCTGGTCACCCTGTGCCCCAACCTCATCAACTTCCAAGCTTCCACCAGCATGGACGCTCAGAGCCTCACCCACCTGGATGCCACCTGAGTCATTCCCAGGGGCCCAGGGACCCCGGTTCAAGTTACAGGAGCTTCCAGACTGCACAGACCCTGAGGGGAAACGAATGTCCTGCCGGAGACTCTTTCTGCTGCGGGCGTCATTGTGCAGAGACGCTGCAGCACAACCAGCAAAACCGGTTCTGGGAGGAAGAAGTCTGCAGTAGTTCTGCCAGAACCGTGCTGCCCTTGAGACTGGCGATCTGCAGTTAATCCCGTAACCTCATTTTCTTTTTTAACACCTTTACTGGAGTATAATTGCTTTACAATGGTGTCTTGGTTTCTGCTGTATAACAAAGTGAATCAGCTATACATATACATATATCCCCATATCTCCTCCCTCTTGCGTCTCCCTCCCTCCCACCCTCCCTATCCCACCCCTCTAGGTGGACACAAAGCACCGAGCTGATCTCCCTGTGCTATGCGGCAGCTTCCCACTAGCTATTTATTTTACGTTTGGTAGTGTATATATGTCCATGCCACTCTCTCACTTCGTCCCAGCTTAGCCTTCCCCCTCCCCATATCCTCAAGTCCATTCTCTACGTCTGCGTCTTTATTCCTGTCCTGCCCCTAGGTTCTATTAACACCTTCCCTGGCCAAACTTTTCCTGTAATTAAATTAAACTAAATGATTAGAGTTTCACGTTCTTTCCTTTCTTCTGTTCCTGCTAAACAAGAGCTAAGAATAGAATATAGGTCAGCAGCAAAAGAAAAGAGTAGTGTCCTGGAAAAATCCATAAATTTTGTCATCAGGCCTTGATGATGCATATGTGGGAAGACTAACAAATACGGGACTGTTTTATTTTTTTAATAAATGCACCAAAACCAACTGTCCAAATAGAAGCTATCTTGGGAAGACACACAGATCTCTCAAATGATACTGCCATGGCTCAAAGTATATTTGTAGTGTCTCTCGGGATATTACCCACTTCAAAGCTGGTCTTGTGCCAAAAGCTATACATTATTTTTACCCCTGAAGTCATATTATCCAACTTGTTGGTACCCACTCACATTTGGACCCAAGTGGTTTCTGATTTTTTAGAAAATATCCTCAAAGATCAAGATTTACTACCTTTCTTTCAAACAAAGAAGGGCGCAGCAGCTCTCTGTAACGGCACCAACACAAGTTAGCCTCTGTGTGGCCAGTTGCCAAAGGAACCTGGGGAGGTTGGTGGGGTTCCTGACTGGCCCATTCCTCTCAGCCACACGGCGTCAACCTCCCTTGTGTCACTGCTTTCCCCAACACCAAGAGCCAGTAAAGATGTACACGGCATATTCAGTTCTCTGAGGGGGTGCGACTGGGGCGTGAAACTTCAAGTGTCCACGAGGACCAGGCAAGGAAAGTTCCACGATGGAGAAGGCTAGAGAAAGCATTAAAGAGAACAGCTGGTACCTCACAAGAGCTACTCGTGGGCTTGCAAACACTCGGGCTCATGTTGCCAGAATCTCTAATTACCCAAAAGAATCTGGAAACTTAGGTTTTTGTTTTGTTTGTTTCTTGAATCTCCTGATTATTAAATGTGGGCAAAATATTTTAAAACTTGGAATATAAGTACATAAATGCAGGATACACACGTACATATATGAAGGCTGCGGGTCACAAATGTGTGTCCTCTGGCCACATGAACTAAAACAACACGTGACACTGAATGAATGTCGCAATCCTAAAGCCTGCAACAGATTTCTGTGTGGATGTTACCAAGAGGAACTCGAAGTCAAATGCAACTGCTCCCGAGAATACGTTCACAGTAAGAAAATCACAAACAATCCCACCGTGAGAGGATTTTATGCCTTGCTTTGTTGAAAACCTTTTTCCCAATCATGTAATTTTGGGTTTTTTTGCAGCCTGCTTATTATAAAATCAATGATATGTTTTTTGGGGGTTTTTTTTGCAGTACGCGGGCCTCTCACTGTTGTGGCCTCTCCCGTTGCGGAGCACAGGCTCCGGACGCGCAGGCCCAGCGGCCATGGCTCACGGGCCCAGCCGCTCCGTGGCATGTGGGATCTTCCCGGACCAGGGCACGAACCCGTGTCCCTTGCATCGGCAGGCGGACTCTCAACCACTGCGCCACCAGGGAAGCCCAAAATCAATGACATTTTAAAGAAAAACCTTACATCCTGCAGGTTGAAACAAAAAAAATCTTCTCAGCCTACCTAATGAAATGGATTTAACTTTTACGGTTTTTCTTTAAAAGCTCTTCCAGTAGTTTGGCAGAAGTATTTGGAGCTATTTTTATTACTCATCGATTAACCCAAACTGCTCACAATTACAACCAAATAATAGTTACTGAAAATATGTATTAAAGAAACAAGTTTTGCTACAACAAGCAAGCACTGCCATTTGTCAAAGCAGATGTGACCTTAAATGTGTCAGCCTGGAACAATACACGCGCACAAACATACATATTTCAACAAGAAAAGTGAGCCTTACCTATGGGAAATGCAAGAAAAGTCAACTCAACCCCCAATTAACTACCTCACTGGTTGACCATAGAGCCACCGTCATTCAAGATGTCCCTTCAGGTTCAGGCATTTTCTTTAAAAGGTCCTTATTGACTGGTAACAGTTAACACATTCACCTTCTAGCACGTGTTATCAGATTGCATGATAAGGAAATTTAGGGCTGCAGTTACAGCTTGCTTTACCTTGACAAGGCACTTCCAAGTATAGGATCCCATTGTCTTCCCAATGGACGGCTCTGCTTGGGCCTGCCTCTCACTCCTCACACACACTGCTGTCCAGCTAATGATTCCCTTACCTCCCTCAGAGCCTGGAGTTTCACACATCGTGCTCCCAGCATATGCTTGGTACAGCAGGGACAATCGGAAAAGTTTGTTTTGTTTTGTTTTGTTTTGTTTTGCTTTACATGAGCGAACTGAGGCCCAGAGAGGTCAGCTGACTTGCCAGGATTCCAACCCTGGGCCCTGATACCATGGCACACACTGCCTTTTCCTTACCCAGCCCAGTAATCTAGCCTCTGGGAGAAGAGAAGGGGGCACGAGGAGAAAGCCTGGGGCTTGGGTGAGGAACTTTAAACGGAGGTGGAGTGGGGCCTTGAGGAGAAGCTTTTCCTGCACTTCTGTGCCCATCACAACACAAGGCCTCCTGGCTTCCCTCAGATGCACTGACCCACTGGAACATTCTCCCAGCTACTATGGAGCTCTGTTTCTGCTTGCCCATTTAGGTCACCTTTCTTGGGCCTAAAGCCAATTTCATTTACTTTGTTTTATACCTGAGTGAAATGAGACACTGAGCAATTCATCTTCTTCTCTAAGTCATGCCCACAAACTCCCATCCAGTTTCCTTTCTCACCTGGCCTTCCCCTGCTCACAGACAATGAAGCATTGAAAGCAGTTGTTTACATTGACCTTTTCATTAATTCCAAGACAAAGTCTTCTAACGCCCTCCTAGAGGGTACATAACCGAAGCAGAAAACAAGCTTAGGGTTCACCTGGAACCTTCCCTTTGGTGCAAAATAAGGATCGAGAATCAGAAGGTACAGAACACAGGAAGAAGAGTGGGCACAGCAGCAAAGTTCAGTTTTCATAAACTCAGAGACTCATGGTTGGAAAGCAAATCTGAGTATCACCAAGTCTCACTTTTTGATCCGAATCCATGCAACGGTGGACATCTGGCCTCAGGATGCACCTGGCCAGAGATTTTACTGTTGCCCTTCTTAACCATGCTGGCACCAGACAGAAATAAGAAAAGCTTAAGCTTGAGGTTAACAGGAAAGAAGTGGCTCAAGGTCACGGTGGTGGCTCTTCCTCAGGGAGTCAAGTTCAGAGCCCTGCAGCCCTGCTTCCTGCACCCTCCCTTGACCAGATGAAGCCTCAAAGGGGCCGGGGGTCGGGAGGCTCGCCCAGCTGCTTACCTGTGCAGACAGTCGCTCTGAGCACCTTCCTGCCTCTGAAGAAGGCAGCAGTTGGAGAGGTGTTTGGGGAAACTGCAGTGCAGGGAGAAAAGATTTTTCTGGCCCAGTCCTGTCAGCCCCAAGTGCTAAAATGGAGCTTGGGGGCCTGGAAGATCTGGGAGGGACAAGGGGCCTGGCCCGTTCAGCGGGAGGCCACAGGGGAACAGGTACACCCCCTTTCTCCTTGCTCCACAAAAGGCAATTTAGCTGCGCGTAACTGAATGTGTGTGACTCAAGAGAAAGATCATAGGTTCATTTCCCTTTTTTCTGGCTCAAGTTAACAGATCTTTCCCTACTCAGAGGCTCTTGTAAAAGAATCCTCTGCAGAGAAAGGACACGGTATTTAACAGGTGTGACCAATGAATCAGTGCTACCTTCACACTCACCTTAGCTTCTTCATTCACGTCCCAGGTGAAGGAGACAGCGTTATATGCAATCTCTTCAATGTTGCCAATCGTATTAAAGCTCTCCTTGTAATCAGCTGTGACATGAAAAAAGAAAAAGGTAGTAAAAGAATCAGCGTTACTGGGCGACATGTATTGAATTATCATTTTTCCAGTGGGGAAATGGCAACTTGGCCTATTCTTCTGTCTGTCTCCATGGCAACAGTTCAGGATTTGTGCTTGCTGATAATCTTTTACTAATATTTACTCTATAAGAATGTAAGTGTGTTCCTCTATTAAAAGAGTAAACCTAGGTGAAGCAATGTTCCTAACTGATTTGTTCATCAGTTTCCTTTTTAACTCGGTTTATAGATTTCTTCCTCCTGACCAGGTTCCAAGGAACCACCTACCTAGTCCCTCTCCTACTCACTTTTCTGCCACTGAATTTGGCCGGCAGTGCCAGAGTATTCCATAGGGATCGTTTCATAGGACAGAATATTCTCTTTATCAGCCGGGCAGGGTCTCCGGGGCTTCAGTGAAGAAATCCAAGAGTGCAGAAAAACTTATTTTTTACTTCTTTTTGGATTCAGGTACAGAGAATTGAGTCAAGCGTACTCAGCTCATTACCACCACCTGTCCCCTCAAGGCCCTCTCTTATTTCTTTATTTATGTAATATTTATTTATTCCTTTTTATTCTCTCTATCCCCCACCCCCAAACACAATAGCTATCAACATGTTTGCTCTGTATCCTTATGAAATAAGTTGGGTTGATTTGCCTGTGTACATAGTTTTCATTTTCACAAATTGTGCCGTACTGTGACTAGGGTTGCCAGATTTAGCAAATAATTTGGATCATACTCTAAAAAAGTATTTGTTGTTTAACAGAAATTCAAATTTAACTGGGCACCCTGTATTTTATCTGGCAACCCTCGCTATGGGCCTTTTCAGACGTATCCACGTTGCTGGTTGTAAGCCTAAATCCTAGCTGTGGTTGCATAGAATTTAGTGGTGACCACCAACTACAATTTACTTATCCCCTCTCCCCAGAGATGGACCCTTCAGTGGTCTCCAGCTCTCTGGTACCACAGACAACACTGTGATATTCCTCTGTCTCCACTGTCACTGCCTTAGTTGGTCTTCAGGTCTAGACACGACGTTCCTAGTAGCTTAATCCTCACTACTTCCTGAGGTTTTTAGCTCATGCTTACCATCTAGATTTTTCCTCTACTCTTGGCCTCCTTGGATATGACATCCTACCTCCACTCCATCCCTTGTGTACTAAGTAAACATTGGCCATGTCCTGCTTGGCTGGCATGATGGTAAGGCCCATCTGCTTTTCTTTGAGGTCTGGTTCACTCACAACTTGATCACCTAATCACATATGTTCTTTCTTTCTAAACTTTCATAATTATTTTTCTAAAATGAAAACTCTAATCACGTGCTTTTATTAATTTTTTAAGGCTAAAACTTACACCATGACCCATCATATGCTTTACAATTAGACCCTGCACACTTCTGTGTCATCACACTCCAGCCCCACAATGGGGGCCAGAGGAAGGTTCAATACTAATGATATTGGAGGTCTTTTTGTTTATAAAATCTTTTTGAATATGTTTCTCTCTGAGTTAGGATGAGTTATTATGATTGACTTCCAGTATAAAGTGTTCATTGTCTACAAAATTTGACATGTTTCTGGCCAAATGGGCATTTCCTCATCCTGTGTTCTATGTGGCCCTATCACTCCAGGGCTGGTGGCTTCTTGAGGCTTCAGCAAGTTCTCTATGTTAATGCTGTAAGATTTTGAAGTCTGCTTTCCTAAAATTCACATATCTGATCATTTTTAGATCATTTCCTCCTCATTTATCACAAAATCTAAATTCATGTGATCCTTTACCAAGATTTTAATTACCTTCTCTTCATAATACAACTCATTTTGTTCGTGTGAATTAGGCTGGGAGAAGCAGGACTCCTATTTGATTTTTCTATCCATAACACAAATAATAATAAAACAAAGTCCATAGTAATAATATCAATAAGTTTAGGGGAATTCCCTGGCGGTCCAGTGGTTGGGACTCAGCACTTTCACTGCTGGGGCCCCGGTGGATCCCTGGTTGAGGAACCAAGATCGTGTAAGCCGTGTGGCATGGCCAATAATAATAATAAATAAAATAATAATAATAAGTTCATAATAATCCATAATAAAACAAAGTCAGTTTGATTTTGTGTTTTTAAAATAACTCCTTATTACTGGGACCTGGATTGCTGGTTAACTTCAGAAAAACCTACTGAGATGTGCTCTCCAGAATGGCCCTCAGACTCACTTCCTATAATGGGTCATGTCAATCTATACTCTGACCAGAATTCTATTTCCCCTCTTTCTCACCAAATTTTGACTTTTGTGGCCAATCCAGTGGGTACAAAGTGGTATGTTAATGATATTATAGTTGCATTTCTTCTATCACCTATGAATTCAAGCATCTCTTCACATCCAGGATAGCCAACGAGGTGTCTCCTTATACAAACTGCCTATTCATGCCCTTTGTCTATAATTTTATTGGTTTCCTCAGGGAAACTTTAAAGCAAAGCTATAGATCTTTACATTTTAAATAAAGCACACACACTTTAACATAGAAGCTTGTGTGTTCACCATAGGAAAGTCGTATACCATGATCAAATAAGAAAAATATTTAAAAGCAGGCACAATCTACTCACCCACTACAAACACATCTGTGTAGACTTCATTTTTCCTATCTCAGTCTCTGTCTCCCTTTCTCGAAAATAGATATTTTTACACAACACTGTAACAATTATTTTTTAATTTGCTTCTTTTCCCTTTAATACATCTTCAGCATCTTTCCATGTCACTAAATAAAATTGTGGAAAATAGTTTTAATGTCCAAATACTATTATCTTGGGTTGAAATAAAATACTATAACTTTATTTTGCTCCTACTGGACCCTTAAATGATGTATAATACTTTGCTACCTTAAATAACGCTTCCTCTAATTATCTTTATGGCAAAATAGTCATATATACTTCCTTATTTCATTAACATATATTCTCAGAAGTGAAATTAATAGGTCAAAGGCAAATATATTTTTGAGGCTTCTAATTCACTTTGTCAGATTGCTCCTAGAAAGGTTAAAACAGTTTATATTCACAATAACAGTGCGTGACTTCCTGTTTCCTCAAACTGTCTCTTTCCAAGTTGGTATGCAAAGCATGCTAACATTATTTTATTTGCAATTCCTTGATTGCTAAAGAATAGAACAGTCTTCTATTTGCTTTCTGGCTCTTTGTGTTTCTTTATATTCTTTCTCTTTGTTTTTAAAATTTATTCATTTATTGTAACAGTTTATTGTTCTGTCTTTTGCTCATTTTTCTCTTAGGGAATTCAAATTTTCTTATCGATTTAAAGTAAATACTTAAAACTAAGCGATAAAACAGAAAGCAAAGGAAAACGATTTTATATCCTACAAGTTTAAAAAAAGGCTTTATGACTATATTTCAGATGATTTTAAATGCAAAACTGTGCTTTCAGCAGGCCAGCCAGTTTCTTAAAATTTTGAAAAGAAAATAGATCACTGAACTTAAAGGAACTGAGTTCCCTGATTCTTCATAGCTATTTGTTTTAAAAGATAGTCTTACAATTTTGTTTTGCAATTTTTAATAAGCATTTTTAAAATCATAAATCAATCAAATTTTAAAAGCAAATGCCATATCTAGCAGTAAAGAGAAATCAGAACGGTTTAGTCAAACACCTAACCTACATCTTTTTAAGTTTTTATTTTTCCACACCTTCTCTACCTGAAAAATTCCTCCCCTAAAAAAATATGTTAGCTTAGAAAAGTAAAGAATTTTAAAAACAAATGCAATACAAACACAAATAAATGCTTTCTGGGTCTTGCACAGGGTCTCTGTCAGTTTCTCTCTATCATGTTCACTTACTCAATCAACAAAGGTATTGAACAAATATTTACTGTGTGTTCCCTATATACTGGGCAGCATCCTCACGCTTAAGAAACAGCAGAAAATAAGACTAGGTCCCTGATCTAATGGCGCTTACAGTTCAGAAGGAGACAGAATACAAATAATTAGACAAATAAATAAATGAAAAACATATTACGTTTAATATGCTTTTTATGCTAAAAACAAAAAAAACAAGACTGGTCAGGCTACTGTTTATTGGGTGGCTACATTACCTTGCTTATTTCCTTCATACTACATATCAATGTTTTATTTATTTGTTTATTTATTTAACACTGCCATTTCCCATTAGCTATACATGCTATGTAAAGGCAAGGAACTTAAATACTGCTACTTTCTCAGTGTTTAACATTATCCAGATAAGATGCATTCCATAAATTTGTTGAGTAAATGAATGAATAATGGATCCATGAGCAGTCTAAACAAAAATATAACTAAGAGACTAATGTCACACACTCCTCTTTAACCTTATAAAAGACATATCTGTTCTTCTCTACCCCTTTGTTTTTAGTCTCTAAGCCACTCACCTATAGATGGTGAAACAGCTCTGCTATCATATGGTGACTGTCAAAGTTTTGTACACGACTTACACACATTGATATTGCTTTGTCCACATGCATCTTAGTCCAATAAACAAAATGCTAATAGATGTGTCTCCTGTTTCTGAAAACTGTCTTAATGTCCTTTGATAACTGTTGTTTGCTTAAGGGTTCATGACCCTTGGTGTAGGAATAAAACCTCCACAACCTGTTGTTAACTCTTCCTGAATTTATTTCCTCAAGAAAGTTTCTCAAACCCAAATTTTGTAAATGCTGATAGCTGCAACCAGTAAAAGGTATTGTAGGACTTCCCCAGTGGTGCAGTGGTAAGAATCCACCTGCCAACGCAGGGGACACGGGTTTGAGCCCTGGTCCAGGAAGATCCCACATGCTGCGCAGCAACTAAGCCCGTGCGCCACAACTACTGAGCCTGCGCTCTAGAGCCCACGAGCCACAACTACTGAGCTCGAGCACAACAACTACTGAAGCCCACTCACCCTAGAGCCCGTGCACTGCAACTACTGAGCCCACACGCCGCAACTACTGAAGCCTGTGTGCTTTAGGGTCTGTGTGCCACAACTACTGAGCTCGCATGCTGCAACTACTGAAGCCCACGTGCCTAGAGCCAGTGCTCCGCAACGAGAAGCCACCGCAGTGAGAAGCCTATGCACTTCAACGAAGAGTAGCCCCCGCTCACCACAACTAAAGAAAGCCTGTGCGCAGCAACAAAGACCCAATGCAGCCAAAAGAAAAAAAAGGTATTGTAATGAGCTGGTGTAATGAGCTTAGTTTCCTAGAGCTGCCATAACAAATACTACAAACTTGGAAGTTTAAAACCACAGAAATTTATTCTCTCATTGCTCTGGAGCCAGATGTTCTAAATCAAGGTGTTGGCAGTATTGGCTCCTTTTGGAGGTTCCATGCCTCTCCTAGCTTCTGCTGGTGGCTGGCAATGCTTGACGTCCCTGGACTTGCAGACATATCACTCTAATCTCTGCCTCTGCCTGCACGTGATGTACTCTTGTGTGTCTCTGTGTTTCTTCCCCCTTTTTCTTCTCTTCTAAGGACTTGTCATTGGATTTAGGGCCCACCGTAAGCGAGGATGATCTCATCTTGAGATGCTTAACTCATTACATCTGCAAAGGCCTTTCTCCCAAATAAGGTCATGTTTACAGGTTCTGCGACTTAGAATATGAACATACAATTTTTGAGAGTTACCATCAACCCCTGCATCTGAGATTCCCTCCTATGATTGGAAGTCATGTGATTAGAGTGTATGGCTTATTCTTGTATGAGAGCCACCGTAGCTAAAAAGTAATCACCCTACTTTAAAAGAATTTTAAAGCATTTAATTGTGAACGTACAGGCATGCCTCCGATATATAGTGGGTTTCATTCCAGACCACCCCAATAATGCCAATATTGAAATAAAGTGAGTCACACAAATGTTTTGGTTTCCTAGCGCATACAAGAGTTATGTTTAGTCTGTACTGTAGGCTATTAAGTATGCAATAGCATTATGTCTAAAAAAATGTACAAACCTTAATTTAAAAATACGTTATTGCTATAAATGCTAATCATCATCTGGGCCTTCAGTGAGTCATAATCTTTTTGCAGGTGGAGGGTCCTGCCTGGATGTTGACGGCTGCTGACTGATCAGGGTGGCGGTTACTGAAGGCTGGGGTGGCTGTGGGAATTTCTTAAAACACGACAACAATGAAGTTTGCCAAATTGATTGACTCTTCTTTTCAAGAATGATTTCTCTGTAGCATGCAATGCTGTTTGATAGCATTTTACCCACAACAGGATTTCTTCCAAAACTGGAGTCAAACCTCTCAAACCCTGCCGCTGCTTTATCAACTAAGTTTTTTTCTTTGCTCAACCGTAAGAAGCAACTCCGCATACATGAAAGTTTTATCATCAGATTGCAGCAATTCAGTCACATCTTCAGACTGAGTCGCTAACTCTAGTTCTGTTGTTATTTCCACCACATCTGCAGTTACTTCCTCCACTGAATCTTGAACCCCTCAAAGTCGTCTATGAAGGTTGGAATCAACTTCTTCCAAACTCCTGTTAATGTTGATATTTTGACCTCTTTCCATGAACCACAAATGTTCTTAATGGTATCTAGAATGGTGAATCCTTTCCAGAAGGTTTTCAATTTACCTTGCCCAGATTCATCAAAAGAATCACCATCTATGGCAGCTATAGCCTTACAAAATGTATTTCTTAGATAATAAAACTTGAAAGTCGAAATTACTCTTTGGTCCATGGGCTGCAGAATGGATGTGTGTTAGCAGGCATGAAAACAACAGTAATCTCATAGTACCTCTCCATCAGAGCTCTTGGGTGACCAGGTGCATTGTCAATGGGCAATAGTAATACTTAGAAAGGAATCTTTGTTTCTGAGCAGTAGGTCTCAACAGTGGGCTTAAAATATTCAGTAAACACATGTGCTGTCATCCAGGCTTTGTTGTTCCACTTACAGAGCACAGTCAGAGTAGATTTAGCATATTTCTTAAGAAACCTAGGATTTTCAGAATGGTAGATGAGCATTGGCTTCAACTTCAAGGCACCAGCTGCATTAGCCCCTAACAAGAGAGTCGGCCTGTCCTATGAAGCTTTGAAGCCAGGCATTGACTTCTCCTCTCTAGCTATGCAAGTCCTAGATGGCATCTTCTTCCAATATAAGGCTGTTTCGTCTACACTGAAAATCTGTTGTTAAGTGTAGTCCCCTTTATTAATTACCTTAGCTAGATCTTTTGAGTAACTTGCTGCAGCTTCTACATCAGCACTTGTGCTTCACCTTGCACTTTTATGTTACGGAGATGGCATCTTTCCTTAAACCTCATACACCAAGCTCGGCTAGCTTCCAACTCTTATTCTCTAGCTTTCTCACCTCTCTCAGCCTTCACAGAATGCAGGAGAGTTAGGACCTTGCTCTGGATCAGGCTTTGGTTTATGGGAATCTTGTGGCTGGTTTGATCTTCTATCCAGACCAGTACAACTTTCTCCATGTCAGCAATAAGACTGTTTTGCTTTCTTATCATTCGTGTGTTCCCTGGAGTAGCACTTTTAGTTTCCTTCAAGAACGTTTCCTTTGCATTCGCAACTTGGCTTACTGTTTGGAGCAAGAGGCCTAGCTGCTGGCCTGTCTTGGCTTTTGACATGCTTTCCTCACTGAGCTTAATCACGCCTAGCTTTTGATTTAAAGGGAGAGATGTGAGACTTGTCCTTTCACTTGAACACTTAGAGGTCACTGTAGGGTTATTAATTGGCCTAATTTCAATATTGTGTCTCAGGGAACAGCGAGGCCCGAGGAGACAGAGAGAGATGGGGGAATGGCCTGTCGGTGCAGCAGTCAGAACACATACATTTATCAATTAAGTTTGTCGTCTTGTATGGGTGCGGTTTGTGGTGTCCCAAAACAATTACAATAATAACATCAAAGATCACTAATCACAGATTACCATAACAAATTCGGTAATAATAAAAAAGTTTGAAACATTGAGAAAATTACCAAAATGAGACACAGAGACGTGCAGTGAGAAAATGCTGTTGGGAAAATGGTGCCAATAGACTTGCTCCATGTAGGGTTGCCCCAAACACCCAATTTTTTAAAAAGCAGTATCTGTTAAACACCATAAAGTGAAGCCCAATAAAACGCTTCATATTACATTTCGAATGGACCCTTATTTCTTTAAAAAAATGACGAGGCAACACAAAAACTACAGGTTTTGTACACTGGTTTGTAAATATCTGTAGAATACTAGCATCTACTTGGTGAGCACGGGGATATAAACAGAAATGCGGCTTAGATGTTTCCAAAAAGTGACATGATGGCACAAAACTACAATTGGCTAAAACAAGTTTCTAAAAAATGTATGTCAACGGAATCTGAGTTACGAAGGTAGTTCTTAGTAATCTTAGTCATTCACACAAAGGAATAACCCTAAAGTACACAACCAGCTCAAACCATCAAAAACAACGCATCCCTGGGAAGAAGAAATGAGAGTTCGTCCAATGAAATAAGAGTGAAGTTGATCTCACTGTTAATGTCACGTTGCCGGTGATAGAGTCAAACTTTCCAGGGTCTGTTCTCAGGCTGAGTGTGTCCTTGGCATGTCAGAGTGAGGCATATGGGAATGCACAGCCATAGAGATTTTCTAGGGCCTGTTAGGATGACCTCCAAAGACGGAGACTGATAGTGTCTGGATTCTCGTAGTTTATAGGCTTGTGTGGATGTTCTGTAACAGGGATAATCAAATGCTGGGGTGCATCCGAATCACTGGAGGGCTTTGGTAAAATGCAGATGCCCGAGCCCACTCCCAGAGATTTGGATTCAGCAGGTCTGGGATGTGGCAAAGAATGTGCCTTTCTAATCAGCACCCAGGCAGGGCTGTTGCTGCTGCTCTGGAGACCATCCTGGGTAGCATGGATCTACGGCAAATTGAAATGACTGAATCCTTGGTGTGCATTTGATTTATCCCACATATAGTCTTAGAAAGCACTAGGTATGCCTTGATGTCCTACATCAACTACCCATGACGTCCATGAGACAGATTGTTCTGCTTCCTCAAAGGTCTCCCCTCTTGGGCGGACATCAATACCACATACCGGAGGACCAAGCAGTTACCTACGTGGTGAGACGTGGGTACCACCTGCTCCAAAACATTTGCTATTCTCTTGCCTGGAATCCCATCCTAGAACTCACTTTCCTTTAGGAACAGACACTGTCATCTCCTGACATGAAGACGCAAATGCTCCTGGGACAGTAGTAACTGCCACAGACTGAGAGCTTACTGAGTGCCAAGCCTTCCACCCACGTATCTCATCTAATCCTCACCACCGCTCTGGGAGGTAGGTATCAGCATCCTCCTACAGGGAAGTTAAGCTGCTCTTGAAAAATAACGTGGCTGGTAACAGACCAACCTGTGATTTGAATCTAGGTCTGTTTAATGCCAAAGGCCATACTTTTAACCACTGCCTATATTTATCTTGCAAATTAAACACTAAATGGCCACCAGATAGTAGTATCTTACAGAGAAAAATCATAGCATAGCCTACGTGGCAACTAACTGGTAGAGAAGTGCTGGGGAATGTAAGTTTGATGATGTGGAGAGACTGGACATTTTTGGACCACTGCAAATGCCTGGACAAAGGAGGGCAAAGTCAGGGGTGTGTCCTGCAGACCCCAGGAAGATGGAGCTCACAAACTAGCCCTTCTGAGAAAGCAAGGGATGTCGGGGCAAAGATGATAAACTTGACAGTGTTTCAGCAAAGGGCTGTTAGGCACACGTGGATGTGCAATACTTTCTGTATGTTTTTGGCAAGTTATATTCTATGCTGAAATTATGGGATTCAATTCTATTTTAATTGTGATGGAAAGCAGGACGGTGAATCCTTTGTTATCTTCTAAAATTTTTTTGCATGGAATCAGTGGTCTGTTAAAAGGTCTTTAAATTCAGACTCTTGTAGATTGAGTTTTCTTCAGACTGATTGTATGTGTAAGTGTGATTCCGGAATTCGGTCAAAGGAACTATTAATTCCTTCACCTTAATTAAGCTTCAGGTGCTTGGTAAATTATAAATACCCCTTTCAATTATTTTCTGTATGTATTGCTGGAGATAAAAAGAAGTGCCGTAATTAAAGTAAAAATTGCTTCTCTTTTGAAAGGTGTAGATTCTGCCTGGACTAGTGTAATAATGAAGCTGAATGCTGAAAATGGCTCAGTGCGCTACTGCCAATTCAGTGTGCAATACACCACAGCCTAAGAAGATGCCTATCTTGAAAAGCCAAGAACTTGGGGTAGTTCATGTATTTGGGGTCAGGATGCTACAAGGAGTCCATTTATAGAGTGGTGCCCAAAGCACAGAGAGAAAGGACACTGGTGGGGGAGACTCCCAGACCGGAATTTAATTTCTATCCTCCTCTCACAAGCCCTAAGACGTCCAGTGAAAAGTTACTGAACCTCTCTGCGCTTGTATTTCCTCAGCCACAAAACAGAGGCGATGTCTAAGGGAACAGACCCTGCTAGTCCTGTGGTCAGTGACAGAAACAACCTTGCTCCCCACTTTCCCCCATCCCTTCTGTCCTCAAACATCTGCTTTTCTCTGTCTGCAATGGCCACATGGGATCAGCTCAAATTCAGGAACCAGTTGAGGGTCATTCTAGGAGTATTCGCCCTGACTTGAAATAGGTAAAATAAATAAACCTTAGTCCAAGTAGGTTCTGAGATTTTTTTTTTTTCTGTTTTCAAAATCAAAGAAGCAGCTTCTTAAAATCTGAATGACTCACGAGAACACTAATGAGCCCATGATTTCCTTTATGATACTTTTACCAAGCCAGAGGTAACCTGGGTTTCCTTAAGTGTGTTGACACTTGAGCTGATTTTTAGAGGCACTAAATGTATTTCCATCACTGGGTCCTGGGCCCTGAGCAAATAGTAGGAACAGCCACCAGTTTCTGAGAGCTTAGTGTGTGCTAAATACACATACTTCACAAACACAACCTCAGGCAATTCTGATCAGTAGCTTTTTTTATGATTCCTACTTGGTATAACAGGCCAACGTGTCAAGTACCTCTCCTCCCCAGTCGTCACTTAGTTTTGAAAGGGCCAAGCTGGGATTGAAGCCTAAGAAGTTCTGTCTACGTACAAAGCAGAGCCTTTCGCTTTCTGTGATATATAACGTTTCCAACGAGCATCTTTCCATACATAATCCAGAACAAAGGGGGCTGACGTTATGAAAACGTAAGTTGTGACTCACAGAATGTGATTGGCATAGAACGACTCTTTGGCACTATTAAAGCTGGAGCTATTAATAATATTATTGATATTTACTCTCCACACATCATTTAAGATGAACTCTTTCTTGGAATTTTCCCAGTAGGCTAAACCTAATATTTTCTTTGTGTTTGACTCACCCTTCTGTTTCTTGAGAAGGAATTATATAGGCCCATGAGGTAGCTTTCAATTGCACTGACCATAAACTTAGAGGAAGAAAAGCATTTTACATTGTAACCCATTACTGCATTCAGACATGCTAGTACTTTTACTCTATTTGACTTCATTGTTTAAATGCTGGTCTTGAAGACCTAAACAGATGTTTCTCCAAAGAAGATACACAGATGGCCAATAGGTACATGAAAAGCTGCTTGACGTCGCTAATTATTAGAGAAATGCAAATCAAAACTACAATGAGGTACCACTTCGCACCAGTCTGAATGGTCATCATTAAAAAGTCTACAAATAACAAATGTTGGAGAGGGTGTGGAGAAAAGGGCCATATGATCCAGCAATCCCACTCCTGGGCACGTATCCGGACAAAACTATAACTCGAAAAGACACATGCACCCTTATGTTCATTGCATCACTATTTACAATAGCCAAGACATGGAAACAACCTAAATGTCCATCAACAGATGAATGGATAAGGAACATGTGAGATACACACACACACACACACAATGGAATACTACTCAGCTATAAGAAAGAATGAAATAATGCCATTTGCAGCTACATGGATGGATCCAGAGATTATCCTACTAAGTGAAGTAAGTCAGAAAGAGAATGACAAATACCATATGATGTCACATATGTGGAATCTAAAATTTGATACAAATGAACTTATCTACAAAACAGAAACAGACTCACAGACATAGAGAACAGACTTGTGGTTGTCAAGGGGGCAGGGGATTGGGGGAGAGATGGATTGGGAGTTTGGGACTAGCAGATGCAAACTAATATACATAGAATGGATAAACAACAATGTCCTACTGTATAGCACAGGAAACTATATTCAGTATCCTGTAATACACCATAATGGAAAAGGGGGAAAAGAAGAATGCTGATCTTGACCCATAAAGTTGATTTCAAATGGAAAGTAGGTCATAGTCTGTGTGTGGACACATGTACACACATGCATATGTGCCTATACCCACACCATGGCCTCTAGCTCTGAATTTAATTCAACTTGGATGAGCTTAAAATTTAACTCTTCTCATCAGTCTGTTATTCAGTGAGATTTAACTTCAATTTACCTATTTTGTCTTTTCAAACTATTTGTCTCTTATATTTGTGAACAACACAAAAGTGCCTGACATATTCTGACAATTTACTGAATGGAGACATGGGTGGTGCTTCAGTAAGTCATTTATTCTTGTACACTGCATGAACTACTCATGTTTTATTCCAGTTTTCCATTCTTCATTTCATTACTTAATATGCTAACAGTCTTAGGGTGAGGAAGGGGACAAGATGTTATAGGCACATAGGATTAGAAGTTTATCAGCCCAAATCATCTCAGACCTACAAACAGGGCTCCCTCCCTCCAGCACAAGTCCCCAAACTTTCCCCACCCCAGTTATTTCCAGAAACTGTAACACTTCCCAGTTAAACCAACTCTAATTTATAAAAGAAAATTGAACTCTTTCTCAAATGATGATACTTTATTATTAGCAAGAGTCTTGAGAATTGCTATTGTGTCATAAGACATTCCACGGTCTCTCTCAAAGACTCATTCTAGTGTCTAGTAGCCCTTAAGATCAGAAATAATTTTCCAGCTCCTATAATTGTCCTTTTGAGTTGCAGACTGAATAGATTCAAACAAAAGAAATAACTTTTTGGTAATTGGTGGTGCAGGACACAGACACACTACAAGAAGTATAAATCCTCAGATGGATTACCTTTTGATAAATTGGGAATTATAAACCCAATTCCTTCAGTGGCTCAAGATCCATTAAAATTAACCCCCATTTTCAACCTCCCCGATAGCCCGTGGCTGCCCAATCACTTACCAAATTGGTCCACAGATAAAGGAAGGGAAGTTTGTTATGTAGACGATAGGGTTGGGAGGTGTTTGTTCTATGAGGGATTCTTGCATTAACTGCTATTTGAATTACTCATGTTGCTATTCCTGTTTACTTATTTTCCAACAATTATTAGAGGATTTAGATGTTATTTCAAAATTGAAATTCCAATTCTCTTAAATATATTTCTTCAAGAAGGTAAATGTGTCCCTCAAAGGAGGGAAGCAATTCCCGCTCTTACTATTTTCTTTGGTGATGCTGAACCACAGCATCTGGGGATTGTAGGTGTGAGCACAGCAGAATCAGCAGCCACCTTAGAAAAGCTGGCTTCCCAATCTGTGAAATGGAGATAATACAGGGCTGGCCTCACAGCATCTCTCAACAACGATGGGATGCTCATTTATCTGGCTCTCGGTTTTTTCAATACTTGCCTTTTCAAGAGAAGAAACACTTAGTAGCAGCTCTGCGTTCCTGGAGCCAGTTCAAAGAGTTTTCTTAAGATTGGATCCTTATTTTGGCTTCTCCAGCCTCAAAGAGCTTAATTAAATTTGGGGAAAAACTTTCCCTTGGCAAGTTTTAGATTTTGTAAACAGGGAAAAGAAACCTTTAGATTTGCCTAATTCCACACTTGCGGGTACTGCAGAGGCAACGAAGACATACATTTGTTCCTGCTGAAAGGCAGAGCGAGAGAGAGGCTTCCAGCCATCACTGGAGGACAGCTGAAAAGACCAGCTCTATAGTTTTGTTCAGTAAATAGATGAGTCTCGTGAAACTATCAGACTATATTGCCAGGGGCTTTTTGTTTGTTTGTTTTTTTAATTTTTAAGCCAACCAAATAATATGAAAGAATGTGAGACTATCAGGTTATCTGAGGTGTCATTAAATGCATCTCTGAAGAAAGAAAATAATTAGGCCCCAAGCAAAAAACATAAACTCAAATAAAAAGCATAGATTACATGTTTGAGATAAACACATGGTCTTATTACATCAGTAAAGATATAGAAAGCGGCCCACCAAGTAGGGGTGGACAATGTGGTGGTACCCGGTAAACGTGAAAAAGAAAAAGATGCAACCCAGGAAATTAAAGCATTTTATGTTATTAAGCATGGCGGGTCTATTAAGAGGTTTTAGTTATCTCTGTGTACGTGTGTGTGTGCGTGCACGCGCGCGTGTGCACACGTTAATTCTGAGACCTCATAACCTAAACCAGTATCTCTTTACGGGACAGCTTTAACCTTTCGTTAAAACAGATTCTCAGAGCATCCATCCGGTGGGTGCTCTTCAAGCACCCATTCCCTGCTTTAATCCTCTGCGTAACACTCCTTCTGGTTAACCACTCAGGGCTTCAAGTTGCCAGCAGCAGGGAAGAACTTTTCTAGAAAAGGTTTATTAAACAATAATGCCTAGAGCCAGACAAACACCATTCCTGGAAGCGGTGAAGAAAAATGAACCCAAATGAAAGACCACATTAAGTATCATTTTTAATTTCCAAATCTAGCTATCTTTTCTTGGGAAAGTGTGCTTTAAAACAACTTTCTATTTGTTTGCTTCAGGGAAAAACAAGAATTTCTAGTTAAGTTAAAAAGGAGAAATTTCCCCTCGGTTTATTAGTGTAGGTATTATATTTCTATGTTAGAAATGAAGTCTTGGAGTTGTTAACCAAGTTTCATCAAAAAGTCTACAGCATAACACAATAATATATAAAATATGAGAAATTAAAGTACCAAATGCACATTTAGCTGGCATCCAGAAAAATACCACCAAAATTGATCCTTTCATCATGGAAGAGGACACAGCCCGACCGCACCGATTTCCCTGTTTACAAGACACATGCCTGCTTACCGTGGTATTACCCACATACACAGAACCATACATGGAAGTTTGTTCATCAACTAGTCAGCACTGGTTGAGCATCTTTTCTGTGCCAGGCTCTATACCAGGTGCTGGTTATACAAAAGTTAAAAAAAAAAATCTTCTCTCCCCTCAAGAAGCCTGGCATCTAGTGGAATGGACAGAATGTAAACTGATAAACCAAGAGAAACACAGCAGACGTGTTATTGTCTAGACATAAACTAAAACGCGTGGAGGAAGCAGCTGACTATGCCTGAAAGATGAGGAAGATCTCACCTAAGTGGGGTCGGGGGAAAAGGTCTTAGGGGCGAGATGTCAGCCAGGTAAAGGAGAAGAGCCCTAGAGAAGGAATAAAGGAGAGGTTGGAAGTAACTAGGAAAACTAGTGAGGGGTGAAAATATACCTGTAGATTTGGCATGAAGAAATTTTAATAAAAGGCAGGTTATGCTGGATTCAGACATGAGTAGTAGTTTAGGATGGGGGGTAGGCATTGACTCCTCTTTTAAGAAACATGGATTGGAAGGAAAGAGGAAGACCCAGCAATAGTGTTTTGCAAGGGAGTCTGCCAGGATCAGGGCCTGTAAGTGTGGGCGGTCTCAACTCTGTCCCTGTCCTGGTCCATTCCCTGGGGGAAGGCTGAGGGAGCCCCAGATCACCCTAGGCACACATGCCAAGGAGGAAATGATTCTCCCCAGAGGTGTCTGTCCCCAACAGGAGGAGCTTCTAGGACTCATACACAGACATGCATGCAATAAATAAAAACCCACAGTGGCTCAATTTTCATTGAAAACTAATTTGTTCCGCCTGAACTAAGATTAAACTTAAAAAAATATTTGCCGTTTGTAATCTTTTAAATATATAACATTAATAGCCTACCATTTTTATCACGTAAATATTGTATAACCAAAGTAGAAGATGAAAAAATTTTCCAGGAGCTGTGGCTACGGTACTTCTCTATAAAACAGAGGCGCCCTACACTGCCTGTACCTGTGGCAACAACCAAACCACGACGCCACGTGAGCAGCGGGTCGGGCGGAGCCTGGCCCATACCCCAGCCTGTTCCCTCCTGTGCAGGGGGCAGGCTCAAGGCTGCTCCTCTAGTTTAGCTCTGACTCACTGCCTTGACTCTCCAGGCAGCCCTGGTTGGTTTTTGTTGTTTCTTTGCTTTTTTTTTTTAAGTTGAAGGCTCTCAAGGGGTGGTGTTTTATTTTGAATCAAATTTCCTTTTCATATCTATTCAGAAGTGTGGAAAGAATCTAGGAAACATCAAAAATCAAAATTCCATTTACTTGAGTTATTTTGAAAGGAGGGAAGTCCCACACTTTCCCGACTGCAGGAGAGAGCAAGTTTATACAGTTCTGGGGGAGGAGGGCTCTCCACAGAACACAACTCAGTGGCGGAGTGGGAAACCCAGAGGAAAAGGAGAGAGTGGCAGGGCACACTTGTCTCCCAGGCCTATGTGAGCCACAGATTCACTCTGACTACTTGGCTACCTGACCTCTTGAAAGGCAGCAGCTGCCTCGCCCAACCCACCAGTCTCTACCCTCCCACTTTTCTGCACAGCTCTGAGTAGCCCAACCCAGGTTTGAGTATAAAAACTGCAAGAAAGCACACTTGTAGGGCACATCCAAAGCCAGCCTCCTCTAGAAAGCTCAAAGCAAAAAGGAAGGAAGGAAGGGAGGAAGGAGGGAGGGAGGAAAGAAAGAAAGAAAGGAGAGAGAGAGGGAGGGAGAGGGGGAGAGGGGGGGGAGGGGGAGAGAGAGAGAGAGAGAGAGAGAGAGAGAGAGAGAGGGAGGGAGGGAGGGAGGAAGAAATGAAGGAACGAAGGAAGGAAAGGTGTGACCACTTTATTCGCAATTCCTATTTGAAAGTGGAGTAGGATTTCAGACAGAAGAGAGCTCCCAGGCCTGGACAGACAGCCAAGCTGAATAAGTCCCAGTGGTCAATGAAGTTCTGTATTCGAAAGTCTTCTGAAAGGCTTCTCTTTGACTCTCAAAGAAAACAATTTCGAACTAAACGTGAAGAAATATTTTGATTTCATTGGAACTTAAGTGTTCCTGAAAGCTTTATCTTAATATAAGATTGCTATTAACAACACGATTTAAAAATAAAGAGATAGATTTGCATTAGGGCACAGACGAAAATCCTATAATCACACGCTAATAACCCAAGATGTACTATAATTGCCTACTAATTACCATGGAAAAGTATGGGATTAATATTAACAATATAACTAATACAACCTGGTACAGGAAAAGATTACTTACTGGGAACCAAAATTAAAGACAGATTGAATAAAGAGCAAATGGTTAGTTTCACAATTAACTACAAAATTATGTCAATACTGGTCACATTGGATGTGACTATCACGTAATGATCCTTATTTGGACATGCTTGTGGAATAAGTCTCATTACATGACAATCTACACCACCCGTTCTGAAAGTGCAAAAACTGTGATGTTCATTATTTTGAAACATCTGCATTGTAAAGCAAGAAAGTAATTCTGTTCAGTAGAGAAATTATATTTGAATGAGTTTCAATATATCTGCTGTAGCTTCGGATTTTTCATTTTATAAATCAATATTAGTTGTTGAACGTCTTATAATTTTCCTTCCCTGTTTGAAAGGAAACAAAGAGAAAAATATCCCTTCCCAGGAAAGTGGTTTTGGAATTATTCACGGTTTGAGTAGACTTGGTATGCAGTCTGGTTCATTTCGTGATTTGTGGTTCATTTCAAATGTTTTTAAAATGGCTTACATCGTGCAAAACTGGATCCCTCCACCATGCAAATGAGTCCCGGGTAACTCCCAGCCTGCTCCATGTGTGTCATCGTGTCCCTGGCTGGACTCAGCACTGGCCGGCCTCCACTCCCCCGCAGCTGGCCATGCTGCCCCGCCCGACCCCCTGCCTCAGGGCGGGACACCCGCCTCGCCTCGCTAACAAAGCTGAGCTTTTCTTCTGTGATTTTTATCTTCTCCTTTATTCCCAGAGCCAGTCAGTCCTGGAGAGTCCACCAGTTCTAGAATTCATCTCTCATTCCTGGGTTAACTTTGCATCTCTCCTTTCCCAGCCATAACCGTCTCTCCCTCACTTCAATCCTTTCCCAGCCATAACCGTCTCTCCCTCACTTCAATCCCACCCCCATGCTGGCCCAGAACTACCTCCCTGAAATACAGATATCACTGCATGACAGTCCTGCTAAAAATCCTCAGTGGTTATCCAAAGCCTCCAAAATCAAATACTGCAACTCACTGAAGAGAAATACCACCTCATCACCATATTCCTTTTGCCTTTATTTATTCCCAGTCTCCTCCTTGTCAGAGTTCTGCGAGGACTGAAAAGTGAATGCAACACATCCACCTGGGTGAGTGACAACTTTTATGAACCCTCACTTACGTATTCCTGGATCTCTAAAGCCCATTCTGTTCAACAGTAGAAAAACTGAATTAGCAAAATACAAAGTATGCATGTTACACCTCAATATAAAAGAGTATAAACACACACTTTTCAATAGCTCCCCAACAAAACTGCAAACCAAGACTCTGGAGCCAAGCTAATGTCAAAGCAGCAGAGGACGAGAAACCCTGAGCTTAATTCCCCTCAGCATCTGGTGTGGTGATGTTCCTCCGCAAAGACCCACCCCACGGTCTGAGAGGTAGCATTTCCCCAACATTCCACCTGCAGCTCTGGGCGTTACCACCAGGACACATGTGGTATTTGTCAATGGCCCTCTAATACCTGGAACCTTCTGGGCCTTGGACCCTTAAACACCCAGCTGGGCTCGTTCAGCCTCCACGGTAGACCTGGAGCTTCAGCCCGTACCTCATGGAAACAGCTTTAAATGGGGCTCCTCTTAGAGCCTGAGACCCAAATTCCATCTATACTTCATATCCCTGGTGCTCTAAGATTCCCCTGAAAAAAGCAAGCGCCTCCACAGCCACCATAGCCTTCAATCTCATTTTCTCAACCCAGTTTACTCGGGACTTCCCTCCTCCCCACTCCCTGTGTAAGGTGAATCGATGACACTCCCACCAGCATGCGCGAGAGTTTCCACCCCTCCCATCTTTGCCAACAGTTTTACCAGATTTTATAAAATTACGCGCCAATCTCACTCTGGTTTTTCTGTCTGGATTCCTGCACCTCCGCGTGGGCTGCTTCCCTGGCTCACAGCACTCTCCGCCACCTTTTCGAGCTCAGCCACTCTTGTTATCTTTTCCGAGGGGTCTTAGAAACATCTCAGGGAAGGGCTCTTCCCATGTGCCCCTCACGCGTGGTATCTTAGCTGGTCATCTTCTTGCCTCCAGACTTGAGCAGTTCGAGGAGGGGGCTCCACCCTATTTATGTATCTCTGAATTGCCTGTTCCTAACAAAGGGTCCATTTGCTCAGCGAATGTGGAATCACTCTGCCTTTCTGCAAGCTGGTGGTAACTAAGATGGGACCGGCACTAACTCCATGTCCCCTTAGGGGCTTTCACCCTCAGAGAGGAGCAAACGACAGATATCGTCAAAGCGGCGATTCCATACAGTAGGTACAATTGGCACAGGGACAATCTCTGGGCTGCAGAATGTAAACGTATCTATGACCTGGAATAATTCTGTTATCCGATGAGCTCCCAAGAAAGAACTTGTGAAACCTGGAGAACTCTGCTTGTGTGCTTTGCCCAGCAGCAGAAGGCACGTGGGCTGGGGTTGGCTTGTTGTACTTATATCCAGTAAGAGCTAATTGCTAATGCTTCCTTCCCCACCAACAGAGTTTATGGCCTAATGTACAAGAACCACGTCTCCGAACTGGCTTTCAGAAACATCAGAACTAGTAGCGGCCAAGAGTCCTACCACCCAGAGTGCAAGATGTTCTCAATGTCTGGAGAGAAAGGCGTAGAGGAGAGAAGAAGGACCTCAATGCAAGGTCAATTCATGAATGTGTGCAGTCACTCTGCATGGCCTGATGGGGGCCAAGAACTATCTACAGGTCAGGATACAAAGACAATAGACAGTGGAGTAAAGACACAGAATAATAAAAAAATAAAACAAGGGGTGCAAACTCCAGCATTCCTGGGTTTCCATCTTCACTTACCAGGGATTTGACCCTGGGTAAAATTCTTAGCCCCTCACCATCTCAGTTTTTAAACAACAAAGTAAGTTGTTTTCAGGAGGAAGGACAAAATGTTTATGTCTGATGCACAGAAAGAGCCCAGTACAAAGAAGGCAACAGACACATGGGAGCTTTTATTAAGACACAGTTCACTCCTTCGAAAGCCTGCCTCCCGTCACTGTAGTAAGAGTTTCATCCATACATTTGTTCATTCATTCATTCATTCACTCATTCATTCCTTCAGGAAATATTTATTGAACACTCACGATGACTTGGGCTCTGTGCTAAGCATTGGGGCTGGAGCAGAGAACAAATCAGACAAGTGCCTGCTCTTACAGGCTTATTCTAGTAGGAGGGGGCACACAATAAGAAATAGAAACATATATTCATAATAACATGTTAGGTGATAACAAGCTGTCTGCAGTAAACTAAAATTAAGGGAGCTTGAGAGTGATGAGGGGGTGACTTTGGGTAAGGCGATAGGGAAGGTCTCTCTGATAAGGTGACAACAGGCAAAGCCTCCAAGAAGTGAGGGAACAAGCTGGGCATCATGGGAGTATCCACTCAAGGAGGGATGTCACTGGTGTGAGGCAGGGATGGCCTCACCGAGAACTCCACTCAGCACACAGGAAGCTGGGAGCTGAGGCGCCACGTGCTCTGAGGGGCAGCCTCCTTCCCTGGCCCTCAGGCTCTCACTCTCCTTTCCACGGATCCACAGACAGGGCTCCATCGGGGACGCAGAGGGTCCTCTCCCACCAGGCAGCCAGCACACAGGGGCTACTCAGAGCATCAAGAGTATGTGGGAGATGAAGAGTAGCCACAAAGAACAGCCAACAATCTTATCCAAGGGAGACAGACTTATGTCAGGGAAGATGCAGAATGTTCTCCAGGCATGATTATTTCAGGTGCAAGAGATGCCAGGAGAATCCTTGAGTGTGAGTGCTGAGGGGATGTTGAAGAAGGAAAGACACAAAGAGAGGTAAGAGCTCCATCGGGCTTCTCCTGGAGTGGAGGGAGGGAGGCCGCGTGCTGGAGACAGGCTGCTTGTCCCAGGCACCCCCGGAAAGGAGAGGAAAGGATGTGCACACCCATACACACAAAATTGTGTTACGCGTAATTTGAGGAGTTTGAGGTTCCCCTGTAGCCCACACCCACAGACCCCAAGGACCAAGGTTATGAATGCTTGTTTTAGCAAAAGGGGCCTCATCTCAGTCTCTAACATGAGCTTCAAGTTCACTACCTGCAGGGCTCAGCTGAACCTGCTGACCACAGTGGCTGGTGGAGGCATGGGAACTGCAACTTTGGAGCCCTGACTTTAACCTCCAGTTCATGGAGGTGAAGAAAGATAACACATTACATAATTTTGGATCCTTCCTTTTCTTCTGCAGGCTACTAGAAGGTTCTCAACCCCAAATGACAACGGTATAGCATACACACTCTTGGGCCTCCCTACCCCCTCAGCAGCCAAGGTACAGCCACACGAACATTCTCTACACGGCCCTGCATAGTGACTACCGGTGACGGCTTCCACACACAGACACATGTGCTGTGGCAGCATCAACTTCCCCATTGTATTGGAAATGGTGTTAACCACCCACTGGCAGAGGAACAAAGGGCTTGATTTTTTTTTTTTTAATCTAGTACAAGAATGAATTAGATGAGAGTTTTTGCATATTTCCTAATCCTGTCAGGTTGAGATTAGGGGTAGAGACTGTGGTCTGAAAATTGATTTTCCATTTGAAGCTAAGGGGTTGATTCAGTGTCTTCACCTCAGATTCAGAGCAAGTTGCCCAAGTGGCCATGAAGCTACTTGGTAAGAGTCACACATCTCAATGATGAATCGTGTGTGTACATGTGGGCACACACACATGTGTAAAGGGTTACACGAGGGAGAAAAGGCAGGCAAGAGGTGATAAAGCAAAGAGGTAAGATCTGAAATCGTATGAGACCTGAGAGATCATTCTAGTCTAAGAAAAGTAAACCTTGTAACGACATGAAATTTAAACCAATAGGTATGCCAGGAAAATGCTTTTATTATTTGCCTTATTTGGACCTGGTCCATATTTCTATTTAACTGCTCCTCTCATTTTCTTGGGCAATAATTATAAGGCTAAACTTTTCAAATAAAATAAAATTGTTCCTCTGCTCTGTGCAGATTGGCTGCAAAGCAGGTTATGGCAAGTATCCCCAAATCCTTCGCCCTAGTCAGTCAGTTTCGGGGGTTCAGGGTATGACCTGGGTGAGGAAGATTGTTTTTATCCCAGCTCTTGCACTAATTCCTGCCCTAATTATCTGAGGACAAGTCACTTGGAAAGGTGGGTCAGTGAGCCTCTCTAGACCTCGGCTTCCTAGTTCATTAGATAAATAAGCTTGATGAGTTTACAGATGTGTATGTGTGGCAGGGGGGAAGGGGGAGGAGTGGTGTAGCCATTTTGCAAGAAAAAACAGCAAGTTAGTTTCAATATGTTCTACAGTGAGTCTCTAACCCTCACCTAGTTACTAACTTCTCTGCCATTGGTCAAGGGGCCCTAGCAAGTGTGAGATGGAAGGTCTGAAAAATCCTTCGTTACAATGCGAAAGAAATCAAAGTAAACATCCTTTTAATGGTTCATTAACACCTCTGGTATCCAACACAGTGGAAACCTTGCTTGGCCTATCCTCACTGGGGCTGTACGCTGTTGGTCTGCAAAATGTGAAAATAAAGCCTATAAATGAGAAATGATTTATTTCTCATGGAAGCAGCAAGTAGATAAAGTGTTAAAATTACTTAGAAACACATATACATTAAGTCTCCTGCCTTCAAGTTGTGAACTTTCAAAGATTCGAACCTGTGTTCACGTGTCCAGTCATGTAAGTTAGCTCACGTGTCTGGTGTGCATTGTCACCTGCGTGCGTCCTCTGCAAGTGGTGGTGCTTTTGTGTACTTTACTGTACAGTACAGTACAGAGTACAGTGGTACAGTATCACTGGATCGTTTTTTCAAGAGGGTAGATAGAATTGAATCCAGCAAGGAAGCAGAACCCGTGCCATCAGCGTCAGGCCTGAGTGAAATTGCAGCCTGCCCTCCGTCTCCTATTGCTGAGGACCCTTCAGCTCTACCGTCTCCCACCTCCTCTCCCTCCTCCAGTCAGTAACTCTTCTTGCCTGTTCACTCGATGCCAGCCCCTGTAGGCCAGCTATTGTACTGTACTACTGTACTTCTCAAGGTACTGTACTGTAAGATTAGAAATGTTTTCTTCGTTTTTTGTGTTCGCTTTTATGTATTATTTGTGTGAAAAGTATTATAAACCTATTACAGTACTGTACTATATAGCCAATTGTGCTAGTTGGGTACCTAGGCTAACTTTGGTGGACTTACGAACAAATTGGACTTGCAAACGCACTCTTGGAAGGGACCTCGTTCGTTGGTAGGGGACTTACTGTATTACTGCGTTTTTAAGTAATTTCTAGGTACTTTGAGATGCAATCCCTGACTTCCCCTGCTTTGCTCTGTGTCTCAGAGGTTGATTCCTGCAAAGTGCATGTGCCAGGGTCACGTGCCCTCTGCTTCAGGGTAATGTGGCCACCGGGAAGCACTGGTGGAGACTGGGAGGCAGGGCGAAGCCAGGGCAGCCCCTCTCCCCCTGCCCTCTTGGCACTGAGGGGTGTCTCTGGCAGCGACTCCTCTGAGGTTCTGCCTGCTCTTGGAAAGCTGGTCCCAGCTCCAGCTGGTGCCTGTTCCTGCTGGGCAGCTCTCACAACACTAGCACCTCTCCCTTCGATCCTCTGGCCCTCCAGCTAAGAGCAGCTGACTCATGCTGTTGCTCCTGTCTGCACTGTCTCACGGTGCCTTCAGCCCTCCCAACTCTGGCAATGAATTATCTCCACGGAACCACCTGGTGTGGGCTCTGCTTTCCTGACGGGACTCTGAGTCTTGTCCAGAGGGCTCTAGGTCTCTGAAGAACAGACATCATGTGTAGGAATGTACAGATTCCAGAAAATGCACTTGGCAGGTCCATTCCTTCTCTGCTGCCGGGAAAGCTCTCTCAAACATTGCATTTGTCTGATCACCTAGGATCATTTGCACTAGACATGTGTTTGGATGGAAGGAACATGGGATGGAGAATTAGAGAACGAGGATGCTGTATCTAGTCACGTGACCTTCGCAAGTACCCTAGAACCAAATGAGCTGAGGTTATTCGCGCCACAGGGGGATAACAGTTCCTCTGGCCTGCCTGCCAATCATTAGGCTCAAACACAAGAGGGCATGGAAATATATTTTAGAAACTGGCACGGCCGTTGCAAAGCTAAATCTATTATTATAGGAGACACAGTTGACTTTTATGGAACGAAAAGTGTTTTGCTCTCAGCTTAGCCTGATTTTGACTTCTCAGCCTGATTTGTACTAAATGTACTAAAACATAGGAAAGGTGCACAGACTAGTGGCTGGCACCTCATGAGAGTGATGTGGGTCCCAGCTGTGATTTCTGGGCTGGGCTCTCCTTTGCATCATGACAACATGGCAGTTTACCAAAGACCGTGCCGGGAGGTCAAGGTCAACTTACCGATGTCGAGGACCCTCTGCTTGGCCGTGTGCTGTCGAGAGTGCCAGTACTTCCAGTATTTCAGCTGCTCGTCCCGGTTTTTGTCTTCACTGAAGACCACCATTACCACGCTCTGCAGAGGGGGAGAACCACGGAGCTTACTTTCTGTTCAGCACCTCCTGCTTCACACACTCTCCAGTTCTAGAAGTTCTATCAGAGGTGGGTTGCTGTAATTTCTGTAAATTTGTTTTTCTTGCTTTAGAAAAGCCCAACAAGCCCAGGCGAATGGTTTGTCTTGTTTGAAAATGGGACTACTTTAAAAAAATGAATGGGAAACGAGAACAGCACATAGTGAAAAAGAACGCTACATCATTTTCACCATGAATCATAAACAAACAGATTATCCAATTTACCAGCAAATTTATTACTGTGTGAGCTGAGTGGGCATACCAAAAAAGATTTTTTTCTTGTACTGGAAACAAGAACATTTTTGAAATTTCATATCCTTAAACATAGAATTTGGTGCTTTTGTAAAGGAGCAAACATCTGTTTCTGGCCTAATTAAGTGCCTCTGGCTGGATTAGTGGGAATAATGAGAGAAATACTAAAAGATGAGCTCATATTGATGAACGAAGATCTAAGCTACAGATATTTCAGAGACCAAAAGCTACAAGGTCAACTATGTGATTTATAAAAATATGTGGATGTACTTTTAAAATGAGCATGAGAAACTAATAATGTCTTGTAGAAATAAGTATCCCAAACTGCTTTCACTTCTAAGTTACAGCCTTGTTCAACTAAATATATGTTAATTCATTGTCATTTATGAGATGGAGGAGGTATCAAAAATAAACAAACCAAAAAAACAAAAAGCAAAACCCCTGTAATTACAGCATGAGGAATACCGTATCCAGGAATATACTCCCCCCCTCATTCCATATGCAAACTACTTCTTAGACATTTTTCTGCTATTCCAGAAGAGTGTTTCAATGACTCCCATTCTTTAATAACTTCTCCTTTGAAGCATTTCACAGACTTGTAGTCATCTACCTAATTATTTACAATGATTCAGTCCATGGCAATGTCTTCCCACCGATGCCTATCTCAATGAGGGCTGGGACAGAGTCACTCACCACGGGGGCCCTGGTGCCCGACAAATAAGAGATACCAAATATGTGTTTGTGACTGAACTGTCAGGTCAAAATCTGGCTTATTCCCAGTGGTATGTAAACATCTGTTACACAAGAAAGCAGGTGTTTGTTAGAAAAGCTAGTTTAGAAATATGCATCCATACTCTTTGCATTCACAAGCGGCAGACCCTCAAAGGCATGGAGGAGAGCTGACAAGAAAGGGATCCACTGGCTGGGCTGGTGGAGCTCTGGGCTCAGCCTCTCTCCATCCTCCCTCCCCCTTCCGCAGGCTTTTCCATTTATACGTAAGAGTTTACTGCCCAGCCTCCTGGTGTTTTTTTCTGTCTGTTCCAAAATAAAAAGAACATTTCAGGTAATTTTTTCTAGCACATGACTAAAATGGCGTATTCTTGGGATGGAAATGTATTTTTCCAGTGGTAAGGAGAAAGGCCGTTTGAAACTGCTATTACCACGGCTACGCTTCGACATGGGATGCAACGCTGTTCTCAGAAATCAGCGCTAGGAGGTTCCAAGTGCATCCCTCATTTCTCCACACTGCTGGCTCTAACAGAGCCTAGGAGTAAGAAAGATCCATTCTGAGAAGGGCCATCCTACTCTCCAAGGCTGTTAGACTGAAGTCCTTAAGAGAAGGAAGGCTCTTGGTTTTAGGCAAAATGCAACAGAAGGAAATAAAATTTCTATATGTAATTATTTCCATGATTTCAATGAAAGAAAATTCTTGGAAAAGTTCCTGCACTACAAACTGTTGTCATGGCCTCAGGTTACTAACCATGCGTTATCTTTTCAGGGTGATGATAACAGTGTTGTTACCAAGGTGTATACATGAGTTACACACTTGTAATTTACAAGATTTTTTTTTTTTTTTAAGAATATGTATCCAGTGTCTTCTTACCAGGCATCCACATGTGAGGGTTTAGGATACAAATTCTAGGATATATTTCCAGAGGTGGATTCCATGCTAAAATCCGTCTACCTTTCAGGCCTCCATGCTACTCAACACAGTACACTTAGTGGTTAAGAGAGTAGGTTCAGGGGTCTGACTGCTTGGGGATATAACCCAGTTCCCTCACGTTTGAGCTATGTAACCTTGGTCAGTTGCTAGCTTCTAAAAGGCCAAGTTTGTTCATCTGTAACATTATAAAAGGAATGCCTATTTCATAGGGCGGTTGTTAGTTTCAACGAGTTACTAGACGTACAGTGCTTAACACAGTGCCCAGCACATAGAAGATACACTCAATAAAAACTAGCTGTTATATGGTGGCTCTGGTTGTTGTGATGATGGGGATGATGATGATTGACGGTGACGATGATGCCGCTGTGGCTGACAGCATACCTCCACCGTAGCCTTGACCTCAGGGTTGGAACATACTAGCTCCTCTGGAGGGCACACTCAGCACTCTTCCACCTGCCACGGGTTCAGCCTCAGGTGGGTCGTTAGTCCCACATCCTCCCTGTCTTTCCCCTCACTCTCAACTGCCCTGCCTCCTGCCTCCTGTCACTCTGATCTGGAACTGGGATGGCCTCGGAGGGAGAAAGGCCTGCTGGACAAACGAGCAGCAATTCTTCCCTGTCTTTCTCATGGAAACAAAGCCGTAAAACCGGGTTGATTCAAGAAAGCAGCACTGCAACGATTTTACCTAAAAGCTAGTAACAGGCAAACCGGCCAGCAGGTGCCTGGACACTCTCTTCTCTTCTACCTCAGGGGTTACCTTTGCCTGGGAATCTGGGTTGGGGTAAACTCACTGGGCTCGGCACAGCCCGGCGCTCCTTTCTCAGTACGCAGAAGAAAGAGCTTAGGAGTGCACACCACGCACACAGCAGCATAAATCATTTTACAACAGGGCAGGAAACTCCTTCAGCCTCTTTTGAGAGCTCTGCTATAATTCTCCTTTTCAGTCGACAGGGATTACCAGTTCCCTCCCTTCTTGGCAGTAGCGAGAATGCCAGAAGCTGGCAGGCTTCCAAGGCAGTTTCATGTCCCACAAATAGAACTAATAACTCGTGAATGTGAAAATTCCTCCAAGTCACTCCTGGTAGGGATCATATCATGCCCACCTCTTGACTCCTGAGTAAGTGCCAGGCTGCAGAAGTCTTTTAGCAAAGCTGCGGAGGGCCCAGGGACGCGGAATGAATTGCACCCTCCTTTCCAGAAGAAAGCCCAGCTCTTTCCTGCCCACACATACGCTCTGACTTACAGCTGCTTACTTGAAAACTGCACATCATTTGATTGAAAACAACGACGACAACAACTAGGTAGCACGTAGGCAATGAATGAAGCTGGGGAAATTCCTCGGATACAGTCAGAAAGCATGTTCCAACCACGTCCCTTCCCTGGGGTTTATTAGTTACTGATTAAAATGATAAACTGCAAGCCAGTAAGTTCTCTTGCCCCAACTCTCTGACATTTGTTCTAGAATTATTTATTTTGGGATTTTTTCCATGCCCTTCCACAAGGCTGGCAGGTAGTCACTGCTTTCACCTGATCCCTCTGTGCTTTACTGGAGAAATGAGGCCCTTACCCTGACTTTGCTGATGGGGTGTCGGAAGCACTTGTTGTCCCCCGTCTCGCTGAGCGTGATGGCATAGAACTGTCCCTTGTTGAGGTAGGTCATGGGGCCCTCCCCCTGCTTCTGACGGAGAGATTTGGTGGCTTCCAGGGTGTACTGAAATGTGCCACTGTGAACAGAAGACAAATAGCGGTCAGATTCATTCACTTGGACATTTCTGGCTTCTGGATCAATTTCACATCAATAGCATTTTGTATGAATATTAACCAACGTTTACTCCATTTCAGAGACAAAACACAGCACATGGCAAAAGAGATGAGACCATACCAAAGGTCACTGTTAGTACACTGCACACAACATTTCTAATAGTGGCCCATAAACCAGATGGTTTAGAAGGGGAGAAAGTCCACAATGTGCCCGACTACTTGTGCCAGGCGGAGCTGGGGGAGCCTCTGTTAGGTTTTAGTTGGTCCTTGGTAATGCCTGAACTTAAGAATCGCTAAAATTTGCCACTTTCATCCTAGCAACAAGCCAAATATGTGAATGCTTTTGTTCAATTCATCCGTATACCAACTTTCTTTTGTCTAGCCAAGGTGTTGCAAATAGCTACATCCCACTTTAAGATAGTTCAAAATGTAAAAATCTAGAACTCATTCATTATTGAAATCTATATGGAATCTAGCTCCATAACAGGGAGTATGTTTTGATTTGGGGGTTTTGTTTTTTAAGCCTGCAAAAGAACTCATGACAGGGTCACTGCTCTAAATCAGGAGGTTGCAAACAATGGTCTGTCAGCCAAAGCCAGCTAGCTGCCTGTTCTTTGTAAATAAAGTTTTACTAGAACACAGCTACACTTGTTTGTTTGCGTTGCCACAGCAGGGCTGAGTAGCTGTGATAGAGACTGTGTAGTATGCCAAACCTAAAATACTTAGTATCTAGCCCATTACAGAAAACAAGTTTGCAGATCCCTGCTCTTAATAATTTCCCTAATATTTTACAAATATAAGTTAACTTATAAAATAAAAACACTGATTTTCCCAACTTTGAAGAATATGCCCATTGTTTAAAACGAGCAACGGATACGAGTCAAATCTTTTTATTTAAGATGCTCATTCAGAATATTTATTTCTGTCACACTGCAGGACGGCACACAGTGATGATCCAATTACAAGTGCTTTGTGTGTTTCCTGAGAATCATCAGAGGCTCTTCACTGGGTCTATCTATTTTTTTAGCTCTTTAATTTCAGTCTGTGAAAGGCTGTGTGCAAAAATGACTGAAGTTTGCCTCTTCAAATGATCTACTTACAAGATTATGGGGGACTCTTGCTTTCTATGTTGACTATTTCTGCAATGTTTGATTTTTTTTTTCACTTTTATAATGAGAAAGAAATTTGAAGGGCAAAATAATATTCCTCTTCCATGATAAAAATCTTAGGCTTAAGCTGATAAACAAAGCAAATTCCAGAATATGGGTCTTAGAATAAGGTGGGAAATAAATCATTCAAGACAGAACCAATTCCACTGTCATTTTGCCTAGAAAAAGCAATTTCAAGATAACCCACTGAATCATAAAGTTTGAGACCTGGACAGGATATTAGGAATCACCTAGACCAGGAGCGTGCAACTTGTCTAGGGCACAGACTGCTTGAAAACCATGAAGAAAGCTGTGAACCCTCTTCCCAGATAAAAGCACATATGAACACTAATGATTTTTAATATAATTTCAAGGGATTCACGTCCCCCAAGCTCATCCACAACACAAGATGAGAACCACTTTCCTCATTTCACAGCTGAGGAGAGACTGAGAAACTTGCTCACCCCTGGAGACAATGACAGCAGCAGAAAGAGACACCAGGTCACATGACTGGTAGGTCGTTGCTCTTTTCACTGGCCTGATAGCTGGCTGCATGGTTATCTGGATTGACAGCATGCAAATTATACATGTATTTCCACGTTTTAGAAGGTCATTTGGAACTTTATCTTCTCTGCCTCTCCCCTACCCTTCACCACCACTGCACACCCAAATTCTGGCTGGGGGAATCTGGAGAGGGTGACTGGGGAGCCTGAGGCTAGAGCAAGACCCTGAAGGGGCAGGAGGGCTTCAAGCAGAAACAGAGAGAGGAGAAGAGGGCCATACATGTAAAAGTAAAGGGCCAAGAAAAACAGTGGGGGACAAGGTTTACAGTAAAAAGGGACCAGCACATAGAGGGCCCCAACTACCTTCATAAGGAATTGGTGTCTTATTCTGTCTGAAATGGTGAAATCACTGATAAGTTTTATAAATGGGATGGATTAATTCATCCTTGCCATTCTCTCCTGTCTACAGGCATGATCACGAACAGGGACTTTGAACATGTGGCCCCTCTACCTAGAATGTTCTTAATCCTCCTTCTTTCCCTGGAAAACTCCTGATAATCCATCAAGATCCAGTTCAAATGCTGCTTCTTGTAAAGCTTTCCTCTGGTCCCATCCCACTCACACCCCCCACACACCCAGGCCTGCAGGTCATCTCAGCTGTCTATTCATGTATCTCTGTAGCAGGACTCATCATTTTGCAAATGTATTGCAATTTGTATGACATCACACAGGTCTCCTGCAAAAGTCTATGGGCCTCTTTTAAGGACAGGTTATAACTTATCCTCAATCCCTATCTCATTGCTGGAAGATGGAAGGCACCAAAGTCTGTGACAGCTAGTAGGAAGAAATGGCCAAAGTGGAATGGAAGGGAAAAGAAAGTGCTGGCAGGGCAACCTGTTATGTTGCAACAGCTCAGAAGCATACACACAAGAGTAAATTGGAAGAGACAGGACAGGGGGATAGGACATCCAGCACTTGGCAAATGCCATGAACGTGTAGCAGGAAGGCAAGCACCTTGCACCTCTGGAGTGTGTGGCTGGGAGGATGGCATCATCAGGCACAACAAGAAATAAAAGTGGAAGAACAGATGTGAAGCAAGTGAAGAAGGAAGGAAAGAAGAGGAAAAGACACGTACATGCTGTGCTGGAGGCCCAAGTGCCTGAGGTTTAGAGGAACACCTAAGAAGGGATGTCTAGCAGCAAAAGGACAAAGGAAGGGTACAGGTAGGTCTCAGAAAATTGATCAAGACTGGAAACAGTAATTTAGAAGTCATTGTGTAGAGAAAAGAATTTCTTTTAAAGGTGTAAAAGTATAACTTGACGATACATTTAAACAGTTATCAGTTCATCAGCTTCTAGGGGCATCTCCTGTAACCTACCTTGATGTCTGGTCGTACATGTACTCCTCAGCCCCAACTGAAGCACTCCGGAATTTCTGCAAAATTTAAAAGTCATCAAAATTAAAACAAATAGTGAGTCATTATGCAGAAAAAAAAAAAAGTGACAAATGTATCCAAACTGTTTTATCCTCATTTTAGAAAAGAAAATTACACATTTTTTTGGTATTATGTTTTCAATTACAGTGAAAATAGTTACCATTTGTGTATAGAACTTGCATACCACCTGCACACTGAGAATTACATTCAACAGAAAATGCATTTGTGCTTTTATTCACATGTCCACATTGACACGTCCACAGGTGTTCCTAATTGTCTCCAGGTGCTGGAAACTGTTTCCTCAAACATGTAAACATCTCTTCCATTTTCTTATCTCCAACACTTATTCCAAAAGCCACAAATTCTGAGTTAACAGAATACTCATTACAGAGAAGCCACATAGTGTATCATAAAGCAGTATTTAGAGCTCTGGGGCATAGTTTTTGGAGCAAGACTTTCTAGAGTCAAGTTCTAGGGTCAAGTTCTAGCTCTTTTACCTGCTGCCTATGTAGACTGAGGCAAGTGCCGTATTCTCTTCAGCTGTAAAATGCCTACTTATAGTGATGAGAAGAATTAAATGCATTAGCAGAGATAAAGTACTACAAACAGTTCCTGGAACGTGGTGAGCTCTATCTATGTGTATTAAATTCTGTTCCATACTCAGGCAAAATTGTGAAACTGAAGTTCACACTGACATTTTCTTCTTCCAACAACAACAACAACAAAAATTCTGTTCTATAGTAATCACTTGATCGTACTCAATGCCCTTCTCTAAGATCTTCATTATCACAAGAGTGTTAAAAGTAATTTTGCGGAGGGAAATTCTAAGTCTTAGTATTACATGCGAAAAGGCTTGGGTCCACAGACATTCAGTTGTTGTATATTTAGTGCAAGTAGGATGCACTTTGCTACACTTTAGAATCTTCTTAAAAGTAGATGCACCAAAAGCCCTAACTCTTGATCCTAAAGTAAATATAATAGAATATTGATGAAAAAGCACTTGGTGGACCACACAGATCTGGACCTTCTGCTGTGGCCTTTTTTCTAGTGTCTCTTTCTAAGAAACAACTGTCTTGCCTTTCATTTCTCTGCCATAAACTTCCATTCTTTGACAAGTAATTCAAAGATTTCCTTCTCCGGAAAGGTTTACTCACAGCTATTTTCCAAATTTCCTTCACAATCTCTAACCACCATCACTTGAATGCAGTGTGCCCTCACCTCACACTTTATATGTACATACATAGGATCTTTCTTTATATACAGTCTTATAAACTCCGTGGATCCGAGAAGACAGTTTGCCCTTCAAAGTTTACCCAAACGCAGCCCAGGAGCATCTGACAAGTATTTGTTAACTAGTTTATTAATCATGACAGAGACTCAAAGATACAGATTTGTGTTTCTTTTGCAATCAGTCAACCCATCAACAAGGCATTAAATGGAAATATTCTGGGGCTTCAGCATCTGACTGGTGCCAAGAGACATAGAGAAAATATATAAGGCACTTTCTTTGCCTCAAATATATAAAAATTGGTTGAGGAGGTGAGTAAATTCATATGAAAAATGACAACAAAAGAAACTGAAATACAGCAAATGACTAGATATGAAGGTCTATGTTAAAGCATTCATCCATTCATTTATTCAGGTGTCCTGACTGGAAAAGTACAGAATGAACATTACCAGGAAAGGAAGATCAGCAAAATTCTGGAAAGATTTTATGGCTGTTGTGAACTTTGCTTTGATCCTTAATATATTTAAGAATTAGGAAATTTTGGAGTAGGAAGGTAGCATGATGAAAAGAACATTTAAGGAAATGACTCCAAGACAGAGAAGATGCATTTCAAAGGTCTTCTTTGAAGGAATATGTGGTAACCCGTAACAACACATGGTGAACCAGTATTAATAAGCAAGGCCCTGAATGAGTTCATTGCCCATGCCATGGCACTGTGCAGCCTGAGGATAGACTTGCTTACTAAAACATATTGGACTGATACATTCTAGGGTTCTAATGTCCCAGGGGATGTAAGAAGATGTGATATACTACAACTATTCAGACTCAAAGAGACTGTCAACTATGGGCTAACAAATAAAAACTCTTAATCCAATAATATGAGCATGTAAACAAGAACTATGAAAAAATTAAAATAGTTGACATATTACTGACATGGATATTACTTTTTCCGAGTTTAAACATTTATCCTTAATTCGGTTACATTATCTTTATAATTTAAAAAAATTAAATGTATACTCTACCTGGAAAACATCACAATCCTTTATGATGGCCCTAAATGATTGTTGATATGGCCAAAGGGAGAGAGGCCTTTAAAATATATATATATATATTTATCCTACAGTAAAACTGTAGGCTACCCTCACCCTTGGCATTTTCACTATTGCTGTACAAGGCTGCTTGGTTTTCTTTTTTTTTCTTTTTTTTTCTTTTTTTTTTTTTTTGCGTTACACGGGCCTCTCACTGTTGTGGCCTCTCCCGTTGCGGAGCACAGGCTCCGGACGCGCAGGCTAAGCGGCCATGGCTCACGGGCCCAGCCGCTCCGCGGAATGTGGGATCTTCCCAGACTGGGGCACGAACCCGTGTCCCCTGCATCGGCAGGCGGACTCTCAACCACTGCGCCACCAGGGAAGCCCTGCTTGGTTTTCTTTTTGTTGCCAAACTCTAATAAACAGGAGAGACTGTCATGCTTATGCATGAAATAGAATTTAGTCAAATAAAAAATTTTGGTCAACATCTACGCATGGAACAACTCCTACAGAGCATCTACTGAACGCTGGCAGAAGACCTCAGACCTCCCAAAAGGCAAGAAACCCCCCACGTACCTGGGTAGGGCAAAAGAAAAAACTAAACAGAGACAAAAGGATAGGGACGGGTCCTGCACCAGCGGGAGAGAGCTGTGAAGGAGGAAAAGTGTCCACACACTAGGAAGCCCCTTCGCGGGTGGAGGCTTTGGGAGGCGGAGTGGGGGAGCTTGGGAGCCGCGGAGGAGAGCACAGCAACAGGGGTGCGGAGGGCAAAGCGGACAGATTCCAGCGCAGAGGATCGGGCCGACCGGAACTCGCCAGCCGAGAGGCTTGTCTGCTCGCCCGCCGGGGCGGGCGGGACTGGGAGCTGAGGCTCCGGCTTTTGTCGGAGCGCCGGGAGAGGACTGAGGTTGGCGGCGTGAACACAGCCTGCAGGGCGTTAGTGCACCGCGGCTGGCCGGGAGAGAGTCCGGGGAGAAGTCTGGAACTGCCGAAGAGGCAAGAGACTTTTACGTCCCTCTTTGTTTCCTGGTGCACGAGGAGAGGGGATTAAGAACGCTGCTTGAGAGAGCTCCAGGGACGGGCGCGAGCCGCGGCTAAAAGTGCGGAGCCCAGAGACAGACATGAGACGCTAGGGCCGCTGCTGCCGCCACCGGGAGGCCTGTGTGCGAACACAGGTCACTAGCCACACGCCCTTCCGGGGAGCCTGTGCAGCCCGCCACTGCCAGGGTCCCGGGATCCAGGGACAACTCCCCCAGGAGAACGCACAGGCGCGCCTCAGGCTGCAACTTCTCGCCGGCCTCTGCCGCCGCAGGCCCGCCCCACACTCCGTGCCCCTCCCTACCCCCGGGCCTGAGTGACCCAGAGCCTCCGAATCAGCGGCTCCTTTAACCCCGTCCTGTCTGAGCAAAGAACAGACGCCCTCCGGCGACCTACACGCACAGGCGGGGCTAAATCCAAAGCTGAGCCCCTGGGAGCTGTGAGAACAAAGAAGAGAAAGGGAAATCTCTCCCAGCAGCATCAGAAGCAGCGGATTGAAGCTCCACAATCAACTTGATGTACCCTGCATCTGTGGAATACCTGAATAGACAACCAATCATCCCAAATTAAGGAGCCCTGTGGATGAAAGGCTCTTGGTGCTGCAGCCAGGAGTCAGTGCTGTGCCTCTGAGGTGGGAGAGCCAACTTCAGGACACTGATCCACAAGAGACCTCCCAGCTGCACATAATATCAAACAGCAAAAATTTCCGAGAGATCTCCATCTCAACGCCAGCACCCAGCTTCACTCAACGACCAGCAAGCTACAGTGCTGGACATCCTATGCCAAACAACTAGCAAGACAGGAACACAACCCCACCCATTAGCAGAGAGGCGGCCCAAAATCATAATAAGTCTACAGACACCCCAAAACACACCACCAGACGTGGACCTGCCCACCAGAAAGACAAGATCTAGCCTCATCCACCAGAACACAGGCACTAGTACCCTCCACCAGGAAGCCTACACAACCCACTGAACCAACCTTAGCCACTGGGGACAGACACAAAAAACAACAGGAACTACGAACCTTCAGCCTGCAAAAAAGGAGACCCCAAACACAGTAAGATAAGCAAAATGAAAAGACAGAAAAACACACCGCAGATGAAGGAGCAAGATAAAAACCCATCAGACCTAACAAATGAAGAGGAAATAGGCAGTCTACCTGAAAAAGAATTCAAAATAATGATAGTAAGGTTGATCCGAAATCTTGGAGATAGAATGGACAATAGAATGGACAAAATGCAAGAATCAGTTAACAAGGACCTAGAAGAACTAAAGATGAAACAAGCAACGATGAACAACACAATAAATGAAATTAAAAGTACTCTAGATGGGATCAATAAGAGAATAACTGAGGCAGAAGAACGGATAAGTGACCTGGAAGATAAAATAGTGGAAATAACTACTGCAGAGCAGAATAAAGAAAAAAGAATGAAAAGAACTGAGGACAGTCTCAGAGACCTCTGGGACAACATTAAACGTACCAACATTCGAATTATAGGGGTTCCAGAAGAAGAAGAGAAAAAGAAAGGGACTGAGAAAATATTTGAAGAGATTATAGTTGAAAACTTCCCTAATATGGGAAAGGAAATAGTTAATCAAGTCCAGGAAGCACAGAGAGTCCCATACAGGATAAATCCAAGGAGAAATACGCCAAGACACATATTAATCAAACTGTCAAAAATTAAATACAAAGAAAACATATTAAAAGCAGCAAGGGAAAAACAACAAATAACACACAAGGGAATCCCCATAAGGTTAACAGCTGATCTTTCAGCAGAAACTCTGCAAGCCAGAAGGGAGTGGCAGGACATATTGAAAGTGTTGAAGGAGAAAAACCTGCAACCAAGATTACTCTACCCAGCAAGGATCTCATTCAGATTTGATGGAGAAATTAAAACCTTTAGAGACAAGCAAAAGCTGAGAGAGTTCAGCACCACCAAACCAGCTCTACAACAACTGCTAAAGGAACTTCTCTAGGCAAGAAACACAAAAGAAGGAAAAGACCTACAATAACAAACCCAAAACAATTAAGAAAATGGGAATGGGAACACACATATCGATAATTACCTTAAATGTAAATGGACTAAATGCTCCCACCAAAAGACACAGATTGGCTGAATGGATACAAAAACAAGACCCATATATTTGCTGTCTACAAGAGACCCGTATGCTAACACATATATATGGAATTTAAGAAAAAAAAAATGTCATGAAAAACCTAGGGGTGAAACAGGAATAAGGACACAGACTTACTAGAGAATGGACTTGAGGCTATGGGGAGGGGGAAGGGTAAACGGTGACAAAGCAATAAAGAGGCATGGACATGTATACACTACCAAACATAAGGTAGATAGCTAGTGGGAAGCAGCCGCATAGCACAGGGAGATCAGCTCGGTGCTGTGTGACCGCCTGGAGGGGTGGGATAGGGAGGGTGGGAGGGAGGGTGACGCAAGCGGGAAGAGATATGGGAACATATGTATATATATAACTGATTCATTTTGTTGTGAAGCTGAAACTAACATACCATTGTAAAGCAATTATGCTCCAATAAAGATGTTTAAAAAAAAAAAAAAAAAAAAAAAATAAATAAATAAATAAATAAATAAATAAAAAGCTTCAGAACAGCCTCCTCAAAAAAAAAAAAAAAAAAAAAAAAAAAAAAAAAATTTTGGTCAAAAAAAGAAAGAATTAGAACCAAAACACTCAGGCCATTCTGACTACAATTACCAAGTTTCCACAACTGTTTGGAAACATTTTAATATAATTTGTAGGATGCCAAAAGGCAGGCAGACAGCCAACATCACCATACCTTGCTGTGATTTGATGCAGTGCATCTATACATTTCTTAATCATTTGGCCTGAGAAAAATGGTAGTAAAGGAAGTATGGTAACATATATTTTCTAGATTATCCTTAAAGGACTTTAGACATCAAGGAATATTAGAATGTTATATTTAAATGTTGAATATTAGAATTCTAGTTTTTTCCTTGGGTGGGAGGAAAGAGACATCAACTAAGAATCTACTAGGAAAAGACAATGATTCCTTAACAGTGGTAAAATCAGATATAGCGAAATAATTCCATGTCTTTGATCAGCCACCAATTTTTTAGGTCTTATGATTCATTTATTCATTCATCCACTCTTTCAGTAAATATTTGCTGAGCATCTACTTTGCATCAGACACCATGCTAGGTGCTATGGATACCACAGAGAAGCAGTCCCTGCTGTCATGAAGCTTCCGACATAGTAGATGAAAAATATTAGTCAAATAATCATTAATTTAAAAATTTACAAACTGTGTGCAAGCACTCTAAGAAGAACAACAGAGTTCTAGGAGAGCACATCACCACCGAGAAAGTAAAAATCAGTCCCACTGACAATCAGCCTTGATGCTTCTAACAGAATGTACTGCTTCCAACAGCACACGGACAAGGCCAACAGAAGATAAGCAATGCTCCCAACAGAACCCCAGAAGACAATAACACAGGTACAAAAGTGAGTAACATCCCCCCCTTCTGCGGGACTGATGCCTTCTTGGCAAAGATAGCCTCAGCCCTGCTTTGTTCATCCCATCTCCTGAACAATGACGACCGAGGTACCCAGTTTCTAGACTGCCCCAAGGTCTTGACATATGAAATCCAGAGCTGGTTGTCACTTCCATGATCCCTTCTTAGACTCATCCAGAACAAGCCCAAACACTACCAAGAGCTCCTCCCAACTCTCTCTTGCTGAGTTGTCCCTAAGGGCCCCTTGCAGAAGCAAGCTAAATAAATGTAACTTTGACTACAGATGTGTTCATGGTAGTCTTTGGCTGGTGGACTTAGATACAAAGAAAACTGACTTTACTAGGAACTGAAAGGGGAGGACAGGGAAGGCTCCCTTGAGGTAGTCACACAGGAGGAAGGGTGTGGAAGGTAGTAAAGAATATTCTAGAATAGCATTGTCCAATAGAACTTTATGCAAAGATGGAAGTGTTCTATATCTTCACTAATATGGTAGCCACTAGCCACATGCACCTTCTGAGCACTTAAAATGGAGATAGTGGGACTGAGGAATTGAATTTTTAATTTTATTCAATTTTAATAGCCACAGGTGGCTAGTGACTGCAGTATTGCACAGCACAGTCCTAAAACATGGAGTAGCAGGCACATGGGTCCTGAGGCAGGAGGGAGCATATCAGGTTCACAGAACTGAATGACGCTCAGAGCAGAGAGCACCAGGGGGAAAGATGTGCAAGATGAGGTGGGAAAGGCGGACGAGAAACAGAACGCGCAAGGCCTTGTAAACCCGTTAAAGATTTAGATCTTAATCCTGAAAACAATGGGATTTCAGTGAGAGGGTGTCATGATCAGATTAGCATTCTGAAAAGACCATCCCAGGTACAGTGCACAAAAGTGGACAGTATTACAGGCCAGAGATAATGACAGCTTGGGTCAGTATGGCGGAAGTAGAATGGAGATAAATGATTTCAGAGAGATTTAAGAAAGTGAAGTTGATAGAACTGATAATGACTTAGATGGGGATTATCGTAGAGCAAAGCATCAAGAAAAAAATCCTCGTTGCTTGAGAAACCAGAAGGACGGTGGTGCCACTCCACTAGAGCAGAGAACGTGAGGGAAGATGTAAGTCAGATTTTGAGCTGGTGGAGAGTCAAACAGGCAGTTGCACATAAAGGTCTGGAGCTCAGAGAGAGCTGGGCTGGAGAAAAATAATGTGAAAAGTATTCAGGACATAGATGATAACTGAAGCTGCGGACATAAAGCTAAGAGCATTTTCAAGAGACAGTGATCAAAGCATCAAATGGTGCTGCAAAGTAACAGCTTTAACAGAACGGGGATTTCCAGAGCCGTTCTATTCAAGAGCTGGGTAGATGGCCCCTAGGAACCTAATAATAGGCCATCCAATCTCGCAAAATTTGACTATGTATAGAGAAACCTAAATCCTTCCCAAGTATAAAATGTGTATGCTAAGGATTTTCCAAAATTTTGCTTGGTGCAAAAACAAACTAATAAAATAACAGAAGTTTTAGTGGTACCATATGCACTATATCATGTATTTAAAATAAAAACAACAAAATTGGTTGCACTGATCAAAAAGTGAAGCCATGTTCCATTTCAGTACTTGAATCAACATTCTTAAGATTTTATTCTTTAAGTTTGTGGTGGGAAATGAACTATCAGTTGGACAGGGTTTAGATCCAGGGTAACTTCCAGTATCAGGCTACAGATGAATATAACATCAAGGGATATAACCATCATATGTCTGTTGGGTATAACAAATAATAATTCTTTGATTTTATTTCAGGTTTCTCTGCAAACTATGTTAATTTGACAAATAACATACCAGGCACTAAATAATGAAACACATGGTAGAGATATCTGGTGCTCACACATAAATCATTCTCATTCCTGAGCACACGGGAAAACTAGACTTCTCTTAACCTCTTGCAGTTAGTTAAGACCATGTGACGGGTTCTAGCCAATGAAATGTGAACAGGGGTAATAGCAATACTTCCAGGTCATAGTATTTACAACTCAGTGTGCCATCTCCATGGTCTCTCTTCCCCAGCTGGGATGACCCTGAAGCCACATATAGAGATGGTAATGTCACAAGATGGAGGGAACCTGGATTCCTGATCAAAAGACAGGTCTGCAGACATCTATCAAGATTATTATTAGCAAGAAATAAACATTTAGTGTATCAAATCACTGAGATCTGGTGTTCCTTCATTCATACAGTTAGACTTATGTTAGCTGACATACAAAATTGTAGTACAGAATAGCAAATTCTTTCTTCTACTTTGATTCTTATGATGACAATACATATGATTTTTCTATAAAAACTCTTTCTTGCATCTCTCAAGGTTTACATGTTTCCTAAAAGCATTCTAGGTATTAATACTACCCTGTTTTATATTTATCAACTATACTCTGCTTATTAGCTGTGTGACCTTTGGCATGTTCATAACCTCTCTGAAGCTCTGTCTTTTCATCTGTAAAGTGGGAAGAGTAATACCTTCCTTGCAGAATTGTGGTATAGTAGATATTAGAAATAAAGTGTGTAAGCCACAGTGCCTGGCACACAGTAGTACTCAATAAATAGCAGCTATATAGATAGTAACCTTCTAGAGCGCAGAAACCAAGGCACACCTCCTGCCCTCTACTCCCATGTCTAGCACAATGCCTAACACCCAGTATAAACAAATATTTACCAAATGTTACTACGAAGAGGACACAAAATAAAATATAAATCCAATTAGCTAAAATAAATTCATTAAAGAACTTTTTAATGCTACTAGCTTCAGTTGAACCAAACTGCTCCCTTCCCTGGTATCACTATACACACACACACACACACACACACACACACAGAGAGAGAGAGAGAGAGAGAGAGAGAGAGAGAGAGAGAGAGAAGCAGCCATCTCTAACAGCAAATGAAACTTGCTAATTCAACAAGTAGTAGCCATTTTAGTAGTTTGCCTAAAGTAAGTGCTAGGTTTTAGACAACTTTTCCTTAGTGAAATTTACTTGGTGAAATCACTCTGAGCTCACCTGATCTTATAACCAGTTGACAGTGCCATGGCTAAAGATCATGATAAATCATTCCATTTAATTTACATCAGATTGAATTATAATATGCAATGTAAACACTGATTTCCAAGACTAGGAGAGCAGCTAAACCATACTCGGTGGAAATAATTTTCACATTTAGTTTCTGGTAAGTTGCTTTCTCATCCACTTCAAAATAAAACCCCAAATACAATTGCGTCCTTTCATAAGCCTCTTTACCTACAACACAAACACAACTCATAACACATCCTCCAAGTAGCATGATGGTTCCGCTGACATTGCACCACATCCACCGACTCTTCTGTGACTAATGTAATATTTCTGTACTGTGTGAGAAAAACATTAGTAGCAACCCTTTAGTGAAAAAGTATGCACCTCACATTCCTACGTGGAATGACTTGCTTTTCTCTACAGAAGCACCCCTGACTGCTTGAGGGCAAATCAAATATTCAACAATACCAAAAACCCTACGAGATCCCTTGCTCAGTTTGAAAAAAAAAAAGAAGCAGCAGCAGCAGGTTGTTGACTCTTTTAAGCCACACCACACAGGACGCTAAAGGAGCAAACTTTAAGATAATATTTTTATTACAAGGACACTGAAGGTTTGATATAAAGCTACCAGAACCCAAGAAATACGGAAGCCTGGTAAGGGCAGGGAATTTATTGTGTCTCACTCTGCTCATTCCCCAATTTCATAGAATGCAGCAGGCACTCAGGAATGACAGGCCAGGAAAAGAAGGGCTGCTAATGTGACTTGTCTACTGTGAGGCCCTCCCAACGCTGCAGAGAGCTGGTTCCTTTTGTTCCTCTTATTCTCATATGAAAGATGAGAAATAGCTAATGACGTAGACAAAGAATCCTCATTAAGAAAACAAACACATTTAAGCAAGGCACTATGTTCAGTTATGGAGCTCCTAAGAACTGGAAGGTCCCACAGTGTCTCTGAGTGTAGAGGTAATGGCTAAGGACACTGGCCCTGGAGCCCGACAGCTTGTGGCAAGTCCCATCTCTGCCACTTACTACGGTGCGACCATGGGTGTCCTTATGCTTTCTGTGCCTTAGTATCCTCATTTGGAAAACACAGATGACAATAATAGTACCTCATAGGGCTTTTGTGACGATTAGATGAGTATATATCACTTAGAATGATGCCCAGCACAAAGTAAGTGCTCATCAAATGCTTATTATTTTAAAATATGATTATTTAGGGTTACAATTTCAGCCTCAGGTGGCTGAATTTTGTCCCATTGGCAACTAAATGGGTATCGGGCTGCAAGTATTTGGTATACTGCCACCACAGTCACTCCTCTTTAAGAAATAAGAAACCACAAGTTTTCTCCTTCTGCCATTGTCTTTTATTGACCCAGGTGGAGTGCAAAATGAGATGTCAGTGACCATCGACTCAAATGTAAAGGCACTGCTCCTAAATGTTGAAGCAGCTGACCTGAACTAAAGACAAGAAGAAAAGCATTACATATTCTGGGTCAAAAATTGGAGAGGTGATCCACAATTATATCAGCAATTGTTGTTCTACAAAGATCCCAAGGCAATTAAATGGAAAGAATATTGTCTTTTCAACAAATGATGCTGGAACACTGGATATCAATGCGGGAAAGAAATGGGACTCAACCCTTCTCTAACACCAGATATAAAAATTATCTCAAAGTGGATCATAAACCTACACGTAAGATGTAAAACTATTAAATGTCTAGAAAAAAACAAGAAAAATCTTTGTGACATTAGGTTAGGCCAAGACTTCTTAAACTGCACATCAAAAGCATAAACTCTAAGAGGAAAATATTGATTAACTGGACTTCATCAAGATTATATATTGTTGCTGTTTGAAAAACATAGTTAAGAAAATAAAGTGGCTATCAAACTGCAAAACGTATAACTGATAAAGGGCTACACTATTTAAGGATCTCTTACAACTTAATAAAAGGAAGACAAATAACCCAATTTAAAAATTGGGCATATTATTTGAACAGACATTTCACAAAAGAAGTTATAGGAATGGTCAAATAAACACACGAAATAATATCCAACATCACTAGACACCAGAGAAATGTAATTTTAAACCACAATGAGACACAATCACATATGCACTAAAACGACAACAGTTAAAAAGACAGACAATATCAAGTTTGGGCAAGGATATGGAAAAGGGGAACCCTCATGTATTGCTGGTGAGAATGAAAACGTTCCAGCCACCTTGAAACACTGTCAGCAGTGTTTCACATACATTTACCACATGACCCAGCAAGTGCAGTCCTAGGTATTTACACAAGACAAATGAAAGCATCTGTCCACAGCAGCATTATTCATAATAGCCAAACCCTAGAAGCCAAAACCTAGAAACAACCAAAAGTCCACCAACTGGTGAATAAATTGTGATACATGCTTACCATGGAATACTACTCAGCAATTTTAGAAACAAATTATTAACACAAGCGATAACATAGATGAATCTCAAAAAGATTCTGCTAAATGAAAGAAGACAACATACAAGACTCTATACTCTACCACTCCATTTATATGAAATTTTAGAAAAAGCAGAAGTATAGTGACAGAAGGCAGATTAGTGTCTGCCATGAGCAAGAGGAGACGGGAGGGCTTCAAATTCAAACTTTTAGGATGAGGAAACTTTCCACCGATTCTGATGTTGGTTACATCATTGTAAACAATTAGCAAAATTTTCAAACGTGTGAATTTAAAACAAACAAGCAAGCAAAGATCATTGCTTCTGTAAGTTCTTTGGGCACACGAGAAGAATACACAGAATCTATTTGTAAGGTACAAAGTACACATACACGTACACACTTGGTTATTGATAATACCAATTCTTTCTTGAGTATTCAATCGGACAAGGTCTTTAAAGAGTTATATTGTTTTAAAAAGTGATGGGTAGGCAACATCTTTGGCTGCCATTTGGAAAGTTACAAACTAGAAGAGGTCAGAGTGAACACTTTACAAAGTAGGAAATTTCCACGCAAACAGCCCTTTGTTCTTCAAAAACAGTTAATTTTAAGACTAAAACTAAAACCAGTCAAGGAATCTGTCATCTAAGAGGCAGGAAAACGGAAATATTCCTCCACACACCTAGGCCAATGGTCTAATAAAACCCGTTTATGAGGAAAGATGCAGGCATGTTTAAAAAAAAACAAAACAAAATCTTAAATTCACAGTTGAATTCACTCATCCCACTTAAAAAGCCAACAGAGAAAACAAGTTAGGTGGTTTTGGGTTTCAGTTCCAGCTGCTGATGTAAGAGCCAGGGACTCACCTCTGTGTTTCCGTCCTTGAAGCTCTCGCTGTAAGTACTGTCCGGGGTGCTGCGCTGATCATCCTTGAGGTAGGTGCTGTGGCTGGCCACGGACGGCACACCATACTGAGTCTGTTCAAAGATAACCACGCGTTGCTCTTCACCATCTCCCCGGGGATAGTGCACAGGTGGGGCCGTGAAAACCGGCGTGAAATCTTCGGCCTTCACCACTGTGATTCCCGCCATGGGGATGACGGCTGGGCTCTCAGAGACGTTCGTGCTATACTGTTCCCGTTTTGAATTCTCCAGGTGGTCTTGATTTAGGGAAAGGTTCACTGGAACAGTCTTTAGGACCTGCACTCGGTTTTCTCCTCCACTCAAACTACTCTGGGCTCCACTGGTGCCAAGACAGTTTCTGTGTGTTTAAACCCACACCCCGCAACAGAACAGAATTAGAAACATCACCCTTCTGCAACTCCGAATAACTGATGTAAGCAAGAATCAGTGGATGCTAATGCATTAGGGGGAAAGCTGATGGCAAACTTTACAATGGAATGCAATGAATCTTTGTATCACTAGAAGGAGGACAACTAGACATATGTGCCTCCCGGTATCATGCAATGAGCCCCACCTAGAAAGTGCTATTGCCCACCACCACCCCCCGAAACAGCTGACTCTAAATCAAGCAAGCCTTTACATCCAGCTTCCAGTTCTTAGGATATATGGGAGCTGGAAGGATAATTTAAACAACATGGAAAAGAAACAATCATACAAACCAGAATGTCACAATCTTACTGACCTGGTTTCTTCAATAAGTCAGAGGCATGAAAAAAGAAAGAAAAGTGGGAGACTTGTTCTAGGTTAAGAAACTTAAAAGACATAATCAAATAGGATTAGCAGATCTTGTCTGGATCCTGATCTAAAAAACCAAAAAGGCACTTAGGAGGCAGTGGGATTTTTGAGACAACTGAATATGAACTGAGAGGTAGCTGATGTGAAGGAAGTACTGTTAACTCACCTAGAGGTGATAATGATTTTGAGATTAGGTAATAATATGTCTTTATTTAGAGATACAAATCATAAGTTGTTAGAGATGAAATGACATAAAGTAAGCCAGGAACTTATTTTGAATACTATTGCAATAAAAATTTAAAAAGAAAGAAAGAAAAGGTCAAGTTTAAGTAGGTGTAACACAAAGTTATCAGTGCTGAACCCAGAGGATGGGATGGGTATCTGGGGGTTCATTATATCATCGTCTTTATTTATAGGTATGTTTGAAAGCTTTCAGAAGAAAACATTTTAAGTAGCTTTTTTGAAAAAAGGTGGGAGCAGGACAATAAGTTAAAGGAAGAGAGTGGAAAGAATATTTTTCACTCTTCTGCAGGCTAAACTCCTTGCAGGAAAAATAATATAATGAGAGGGCTTCCCTGGTGGTGCAGTGGTTGAGAGTCCGCCTGCCGATGCAGGGGACACAGGTTCGTGCCCCGGTCCGGGAGGATCCCACATGCCGCAGAGCGGCTGGGCCCGTGAGCCATGGCCGCTGAGCCTGCGCGTCCGGAGCCTGTGCTCCACAACGGGAGAGGCCACAACAGTGAGAGGCCCGCGTACCGCAAAAAAAAATAATAATAATAATAATATAATGAGAATTTATCATTAGAATATTTTCACTAAATTGAGAAGTACCATCAGCTCGTTGATGTCCTTAGCACTGAATTACTTTCAGGGCTTAAGGAAGTGGTGTAACTGGGCTTACGTAAGACAAGATCTCTCAGATCTCAGACCTCCCGTGCTACAAAGAGAAAGGAAAGGATTCAGAAGATTAATTCTTGCCAGTATAAGATGAAATACTTTCATCTATACTATAGAGTTCTGGGAGAGAGCAGAAGCAAAGAGAACCTTCTTACGAAAAGAGCGTTGTTGATGGCAAAATGATTTTACTAGCAAAGTCCTTGTGGTCAGTAAGATCTTACTTATTTATAGATTATTCTGAATGACACAGAGAGAAAATGCACGTTTTGCATGGAGCCCCGTCTCCAATGTCTGTTTTTTTTAAAACTAGCATGTGCTTTCTGGGGCTTACAGCCATCTCTCATCGAGAGACATATTTGAATAAAATTGGTTCTTCCAAGAATTGGGCTCTCGCAGCTCCTCTCTGTTAAGGAAATCCACTCGCCTCTGAGCTTGCCTCTCAAACAGGACTCGGTATTTTTAGCTTTGATTTTTCAAATAAAACTTCAAAGTGAAGCTTGAGGAAAGAATGGCTCCACATGAACAAAGCCAACAGAAAAATACCTGGACCTCTCTGAGTCGGTCACAGACCTGCAGAAATCATTCTAGAAACAAACCCTTTAAAGAATGAAATCGTGAGTCTATAAACATTCTGGCTTTAAGTAATAACCTGCTTTCATGGCTATATCAATACAATGAATCTGCATCTAAGACACAGTGAAAATTTAGAAATTCTGTTCAATCTGAATCCAGTAAGCTGATGATGCCAAAACCCAGGCCACCCATTTATATCAGTATTCCCTAAACCTTATTGTTGAGAACATTGCATAGAATGTTAATATATGTTCCTCAAAGAAAGGAGACCATGATAAAATCAGTACTAAAAAAAAAAAATTGCCTAAACAAGACCACCCTGGTGGGTCACAGTTGTGAACACAGTAAAGGCCCCCAAGGGTTCCTCCACTTGTTTAACTGTAACCCACGATTTCTCAAACTCATTTTATCCGGGACCCTTCTGTGGAGGAGTAACTACTAGTACTTGTGGGTAATGTCCTGCAAGTTGGGTGTAGGACGGTTGGTCTACGTTCATTAGCTACCAAAGCAATTATCCACTTCCAGCACTTCTGGGCTTTGCACAAGCACGGTCTTACTGGCTTTGCCAAAATATTCAGAATTAATCAACTCCTCTACAGTTAGAGTCCACTTCAGTCCAAATTTCTTAAGTCTTTAATTCATGCAAAACTCTTGGATTCTAAACAAGAAACACACGTCAAAATATTTTTGGTGTGCTTATCAACAAATAAATAAGCAAACTAATAGAGTTGTGCAAATCTGGTTGAATCGGCACTACCATGAGACAAGGGAACAACAGACTCGGCACCATCCTATAATGTGTAACTGTGCCTCTATAGAATACCACCCACTTTAAAAGCTGATGCCAGAGAACTCTGAAAGTCATCCCAAAAATGGGTGATCAGAACAAAGTAAGAATTATTGTGAGATATACTGACTCACCTGCAATAGAATTCAAAATTGAACCAAACATTATAAGGTGAGAAAAAAATGCAAGGCTAAGAAGGGTTCATTGAAATATACTTTTAAAAAATTGGGGGTCATGACATTGAGATTACTTTTCAAAGTGGCGACTTCTGTATACGAACATTTGTAATGATATCATGTCAGCACATGGCACCTTAATTCATGAGTACATTGCAGACCAAATGATATCCTTCCAAATTACATTCAACCGGAAGTCTACTAAGTCATAATCAGTCCATACAAGGTGGTTTGTCTATACCTCACCGCCAGTTTTTTTTTAAGGCACTCCATTGATATCACAAAAATCGGCCTTTAAAATACAATGAGTGGCTATCAGTCTTTAATGTTGTTCTAGAAGATACTTTACCAAAACATGGGCTCTTTTGTCTATTATGATACATACAGACAGAGCACACATCTTAGATTCGTTCCCCTCCCCACCTCCACCCCCCGCTCCTCCCCCAACTTTTCTGTGATGACTGGTGTAGGTCTTAGGAGACAGCACTTGCTTAGCCTAATAAATGCTGGCTGGATGGAGGAAAAGTTATAGGACCTGAAGAGCATCAGCCTCTTTCTCCCTGTCATCACTGCTACTCACTAGTGCCCAGGGCCCCAAAGCAGCATAGAGCATCAGAAGATCCCTGTGGAACCACACATCAGATGCAGACAGCCTTGATCTTCTGCTGGGGATGTGCCTTAGAGGTGATACACAGCACAGGGCCACTGATGGGCGGGGTGGCCCCCACCGCTAGTCGTATGACAAGATCACAATGTCACAAGCAGTGCCTATCAAGGCCAGGAAAGATTCTGACATGTGTTTTAGCAGGAGACTTCATTTCTCCTGGCTTCATGTTTCCAAGTGGAAAAACCCCCCAACAGAAAAGCACCGTGGCTTCTCCGTCCCTCCGCAGGGGAAGAGATGTATTTGATTGGTGAGTTTGGGAGAAGTAGCTGAGCAAGGTGGTTCAGACCCTTGTGGTTCCCTCTTTATGTCTGGATCATCTTGGCCAAAGAAAGGGGACACTCCAGTCACCGCGGCCATGCCATCAGCGGCCTGTCCCTTCAGGGAGGCCTGAAGTCCTGCTTGGGACTGGATGAATAGACGTATCTAAGTCAGGACTGAAATGTTACAAATTGCTGGTTCAAAATCACATTCTCTAATTAGCTTCATCAGAAGTAAAATTGATTTTTTTTCCTTTTTAATTTCAATCTGTTTCTTGTTTTTCAACTGGTTCTTAACTCAGGATTGAAGGAAAGGAGTATGACCTATGGTCTCCTAACATCTTTCCTGCCCCTGCACCCCAACAGTGTCCTCTGCCACCCATGGCTCCCTACCACCTCCTCCCTGAACTGAGATCAGCCTGGCTCCTTCCTCTCCTCCTTATCAAAGACTATCTTCAAATGTCTCACTCCCTCAAGGGCCTCATCGCAGTCATACAGCCATCGGACGGACAGAAAAGTTCACGCCAGCAGTAGGCTATCTTGCCTGTATATCACCTCTAACTCTTGGGATCTGCAGCCTCCTTGGAAGATACTGAATGCCCTTTGCAGAATTGCAAAACCAAAAAATACAATTTTCTCTCCCGCCTGAGAGATCCAGTTTTGTTCCAGACTCCAAAAACAGGTAGCAGACATAAAGCTTCTTGACTCCCATATCCTCTCAAGAACAAAAGTTATAGTTTAATACTATTGTTTTCAAAAAACACAGAAAAAGAGTTATCTGGGGAGTCAGGCATATTCCTGTATATATTATCATACCTTTTATCCTGGTCTTCTTGGCTGTCACTTGCTTTGCTTACAGACAGCAGCCTCTTGTCTCGAGGAACCTGAAAACATCACCAGCCATCAGTCAGACTTACGTAGATGCAGAGCTTGACACCAGCATAAGCAAAGAAAAGGAAACGGAACATTCTCCAGAGAACGGTGGCAAATTTGCAATGGCCAGGAGATGGTTAAAGGTAACCAGGCTGATTGGCAATGCCAGTAGACCGGATACGAAAGGGTGATGATCAATGTAGAGCCACAGCAATCCTGATTCTGCTGTGCCCTGCTGACACTGGCAACTCTCTCTGGCTGGACCTGAGCACCTTCTGAGCCCTCTCCACCTCGGCTGGGAGTGGATGAGGGGAAAGGGTAAGAGGATCTGTGCTCTGGAGCAGACAGAAAACATCTTGGAGCTACAACAGGTATCCCGTTAAGGAACAGGGACTGACCCTCCACTCTGATGAGGGACTCCAGGTGCTGACATGCAGGGGGGCAAACTGGGTAGAGGGCTGCACTGTCCAGTGAGGGAGCACCATCTAATACCTGAGCCAGCCTTCACCTACCCTCCCTAGCTCTCGAACTGGCTCCCACCCTGCTTCTTCTAATGCACTTTTATTATTGACTTCACAACCACAATGCCAACATATTACCTGAAAGATTATTGAAAAAGCGCTACTTGAGAGAAGGGATCCCCCTACCAGCTGTGCTTCTGAACATCACCTGACCGCCCTGCCGCATGAAGGACCGCTTACCTATATCTACCATAGTTCTTGAACACATGAATGGTGGGTTTAGATTTGTTTGGCTGGTTGGATGTTTTGGGTTTTTTTGTTTTTGTTTTTGATTTTGTTTTTTCCTAAATCTCCGGATCTTCCTTCTAGCCAAACACCTTTGCACTCAAAACACAGCCTTCACTATTTTGACACAAGAGAGCGTTTATGAGAAGCATCTCTCTTCTGGATTCCGGACTAGCAATCCTCATGGATGGTTTCCACTCACCTGAATATTATGCAAGCCCAGCTAGCTGGGCAAGGGAGGCAACATAGCAGGGTGGCTATGAGTCCAGGCCTAGACCTGATTGTTTGGGTTCAAATCTCAGCTCTACCACTTACTAATTCTGCCTCAGTTTCCTCAGCTGTAAAACAGGCATAAGGGTAGTCCTATACCTCACAGGGTGTTCAGTAAAATTAAATGAGTTAATTTTTTTAAAGCCACTTAGAGTGTCTGGGAATTTATAAGCATTGGTTAAATAAAAATAAAGTAAATCAATTGTCCTTCACTCACATGTCAATGATGAGGGTCTGTAATGTAGCAGGCATTACTAAGTGCTAGACAGAAATGAAATAAAACATAGCTCCTATCATCTACTGAAAATGACAGATAAACATAAAATTTTAATACCCAGCACACCCATGTTCATCCAGCATTATTCACAATAGCCAAAAAGTGGAAATGACCCAAATGTCCATCCATCTACAGATGAATGGATAAACAAAATGTGATATATACATACAATGGGATATTATTCAGCCTTAAAGATGAAATTCTGATACATGCTATAATATGGATGAAGCTTGAAGACATTACACTAAATCCTGTGTGACTCAAATCCATCAACTTCCCTGTGGATGCCTGCCTCCTGGTTCAGCCCCCGACATCTCTTACCTGAGCTACGGCACCAGGCTAACTGGTCTCTCCTCTCCTTCACTTAACCCCTGCAAATCCATTTGGGATCCACTAAGAAGATCCAGAGTGATCTTTCAGTCTGACCCCACTATGCTCTTACTTAAAACTCTTCAATGCTTCCCGTTATTCTCAGGAACATGGCCTCCAAAAACTCTTCTGCCTCAACTTGGGCCACCCCCATCACTGCTGTGTGTACAGCCACACAGCATCTCTGACCATGCAATGCTCCTTCTTGCAGCAGAGCCATCACACAGTCCCCTGCCCCACCCTACCCATGCCTTCTCTAAGCTAACTTGTGAGCTTACTTGAGAACCATCTAAATGTTCATATCCAAGATTAGACTACAATCTCCACGAGTGTCCACCTTGTGCATGGTTATGTCCCAAGCACCTAGAATGTAGCAGGCCCTCACTAAATTCTTGTTGAAAGGATGACTGAATCAATCAAAATGGCCTGCAAAAAGTAGAATCAAAGAAATAGGAGAAATAGGGATTCCAAACACTAAAACGTATTAGAAACTCCCAAAGACTCCTGGAAGTGAACATTAGTGTTGCTAAGATGCACTGATGCCAGCTCTGGGCAGCCTGCTCAGTCAACAGTATCGGGCACAATGTGACAAAGGGAAACCTTTGGGTTTGCTCCCATCTGGGCCAGGCTGAACCATGTTTCTCTTTGGCTTCCCAAAGACTGTCCTTCTTAGAGAAACTGAGACCTCTGAACTCGGGCCCCGTTCTCAAGTCTAGACCCACAATACTGTCTATCAGACATCCCTACCTAGACACCCTACAAGCGCATCACACTCAACATACAATTATCCTTTTCCCCAAAGCCCTTTTTCTGTACTCCGCCTTCGTTAATCTGAGAGTCAGCTTAGATATTATGACCCTAATTATAGGGTTCTCCCACCAAATCTCACACACACACACACACACACACACAATCAGTTGCCAGCTTTTTTTTTTTTTTTTTTTTTTTTGGCGGTATGCGGGCCTCTCACTGCTGTGGCCTCTCCCGTTGCGGAGCACAGGCTCCGGACGCGCAGGCTCAGCGGCCATGGCTCACGGGCCCAGCCGCTCCGCGGCATGTGGGATCTTCCCGGACAGGGGCACGAACCAGCGTCCCCTGCATCGGCAGGTGGACTCTCAACCACTGCGCCACCAGGGAAGCCCCAGTTGCCAGCTTTTATTCAAACAAATACTCAGTGATTTCTTGAACATACTGCTTTGTCTCTATGCAGTATGGCTGACTAAACAGAGCGGCTGATTCAGAGAGAACCTCACAAATGCTGACCCAGGAACAGCTACCATCATGTCTTACTTTAGGGCTTCATCATTTTTTATCTGGACTATTGCAACGAACTGTTCACTGGATTCTCTGCTCATAACCCACCTCCCTGCTGCTGCTGCTGTTGCTGTAATATGTATAAATCATTTCTCCAATCTACCAGGCTTATGTTCAAAATCGTTCAGCGATGGAGAAAATGATGCCAAATAATATGACAGAAAAACTACAGGCAATTTCACTTTCTTCTTTAAGCTTCCCTGAATTTTCTATAATGTATATGTATAAGCCAAAAATAAAAAGCTTTCAGCAGCTTATGAATATTTCAACAGTTTATGAATATTTATTAAACCACTTATTCACTCATTCATCTAGATAATATGAATTTAAATCATTAAAATACATAAAAAACAGGACTTCCCTGGTGGCACAGTGGTTACGAATCCATCTGCCAATGCAGGGGACATGAGTTCAAGCCCTGGTCCAGGAAGATTCCGCATGCCTCAGAGCAGCTAAGCCCGTGCACCACAACTACTGATCCTGTGCTCTAGAGCCCGTGAACCATAACTGCTGAGCCCGCGTGCCACAACTACTGAAGCCCGTGCGCCTAGAGTCCGTGCTCCACAACAAGAGAAGCCACAGCAATGAGAAGCCCGCGCACCGCAACAAAGAGTAGCCCCCGCTCACCGCAACTAGAGAAAACCTTCACCTGCCGATGCAGGGGACGCGTGCCGCGGAGCAGCTAGGCCCATGAGCCATAGCTGCTGGGCCTGCGCGTCCGGAGCCTGTGCTCCACAACGGGAGAGTCCGCAACAGTGAGAGGCCCGCATACCGCAAAAAAAAAAAAAAAAAAAAAAAATTTCAGGTGTCCAACATAGAGATTCCCGATTTTTATAGGTTATATTCCATTTACAGTTATTATAAAATATTGGCTATATTCCCTGCATTGTACAATATATCCTTGTAACTTATTTATTTTATACGTAGTAGCTTGTACCTCTTAATCCCCTACCCCTATCTTGCCCCTCCCCCCCTCCCTTCTCTCCATTGGTAGCCACTAGTTTGTTCTCTACATATTTAAGTCTGTTTCTGTTTTGTTATATTGACTAGTTTGTTTTCATTTTTTAGATTCCACATATAAGTGATATCATACAGTGTTTGTCTTTCTCTGACATTTCACTTAGCATAATACCCTCCGAGTCCATCCATGATGTTGCAGGTGACAAAATTTCACTCTTTTTTATGGCTGAGTACTACTCTATTGTATTTATATACCTCGTCTTTATCCATTTGTCAGCTGATGGACACTTGGGTTGCTTCCATATCTTGGCTATTGTAAATAGTGCTGCTATGAACACTGGGGTGGATGTATCTTTTCAAATTAGTGTTTTCATTTTTTTCAGCTATATGCCCAGGAGTGGAACCTCTGGGTCCTATGGTGGTTCTATTTTTAGTTTTTTGAGAAACTGCCATACTGTCTTCCATAGTGGATGCACCAGTTTACATTCCCGTCAACAGTATAAAGGGTTCCTTTTTCTCTGCATCCTCAAATTGAGTTTTATGCAAACTCTCTACTCTGCATTACAAAATATTTACAGAAAGCAGTATTTCAACTTTCCTCTACATCTTAAAAACGTGCAAGAGGAGAGGTAATCCAGGTACCATACTTACTAATACTTTATCCTCTGAACCTGTGGGAAATAAAATACGTTGCTTTCCTAAATTACTAGATTTTTGTTTCAAGGTGCGTTTCTCTTTTTCATTAATTCGAAAGAACTGCCATCTAATACAGATGCCTGAAATTATACCCATTTCACAGTAGTAAAATCTACATTTAAAAAATAAGAAAAATATATTTTTTCAAAGTGTATCTTAATGTATTTCTTCAAAGTCTTATAAAAGCATTAACTAACGTATTTGTTTAACACAGTTATAAAAGTTACCAAAAATTGTAGTAATGACCCAAGTGATTAAATCAAGGTCACTTTAATATGTTACTAGATTTTAAAGACTGATAAAAGTATCAATTTTTCACAGCAGGGGAAGGAGAAGAGGGGACAAAGTGAGAGAGTAGCATTGACATATACACACTACCAAATGTAAAATGGATGGCTAGTGGGAAGCAGCTGCATAGCACAGGGAGATCAGCTCGATGCTTTGTGACGACCTTGAGGGGTGGGATAGGCAGGGTGGGAGGGAGGCTCAAGAGGGAGGGGATATGGGGATAGATGTATACATATAGCTGATTCACTTTCCTATTTTGAAAGTAACTATGGCAGGTATTTTTGTAATGCAAGCGAATTACATTCACTTTGTTTTAAGGGTTTTTCAAAATAAATATTGAGTACTCATTGAAACAAATGGAGACAGATTTTGGAATTGCTGCAAAAGCCTACCACTAAAGTATTCATTGGTGTTATTCCTTACAAAACTGAAAAATCTAGAAACCCTGATGTTTCTTATAAAATGGAAAATCTAAAAGCAACCTAGAGAGTTCCCTGGTGGTCCAGTGGTTAGGACTCGGCGTTTTCACTTCTGTTTTCACTGCCGAGGGCCAGGGTTCAATCCCTGGTCGGGGAACTAAGATCCTGCAAGCTTGTGGCACAGCCAAAAAATTAAATTAAAAAAAATTTTTTTAAAAGGTTCTCATTACTTAATTAAAAAATAAAATAAGATAAAAGCAACCTAAATGCCCCAAAACGGAGCAATGACTAAATTATGGTACAGCCACACAATGCAATATTCTTTATTCACCAAAAATCATAAAGTAAAAATGGCAACAAAGAAGGATTTGCAATATGATATGAAGTAGAAATTAAACGTAGGTAATATGTATGCTTGTAAACAGAGGGCACAGAAATAATCATCCTAAAATGGAAACTCCCTCGGGGTGGTGGTAAAGTTGTGCTTTATAGATGGGAAAGCAGAGTCGCAATGAGAACAGGAAGAGGTTGAATTCCAGAGCGAGTGTGGCAATGCCATTCATTCTCTGGCCTGGGATGAAGAATCTGGCCCCTCTGCCCACTAGAGAGGGGAGGCCCTGGAGGCAGAAAGTGGAGGGAGGCGGGGCTTCAGGTCCTACCTTGTAATAGTCATACAGCAGGCCAAGGGCGGCAGCACTGTCCTCATCACCGTTGATGCTCATCATCGCCTTGGTGGCCGCCGTCAGGGGGTTCTCCAAATACGACTTCCAGGCTTCATCCTCACTGGTGTAGGCTCTTCGGGTATTAAATGGAGGGTCACTGGGCATGGGCACTAAGGCCACCAGTCGTTTATTACTGTGAAAGCAAGAAAAACACGAGGTGCATTATCAAAGAAGTATTCCTTTGATATCCGCTAAAAAATACACATTATTTGGTTAATTTGTACTTCCCCAGAATGGAAGAGAGGGCAGATTAAGACTAAAGTGACTGCCCCATTGCATTGATAAAGCCACTGATTTATTTCTCTACTGCCCATGAGAAGTAATAATGGTCTTTCAAAGGTAGTACAGAAGTAGTGTAAGTTGGTTTCCTTCACACTTGGCTTTTCACATCCAATCACTTCAGAAGCCAAATCATTTTCTTTGATTATTCTTCATTAGTGAATAATAAAATGAAAAACTGAGAGGGAACAGGTTTCATTTAACTCTCTGAGTTCTAATGTATAAATATGTGCGATACATTAAATGTAATCAACATGTTAACGGTTATTAAAAACTATTTTATCCAGTTTAATTTGTACATAATTGCCAGCAAATTATAGACCAATCCAAGTCCCTTAATTTAAAAAGGCAATAGAAGCTATTTTGCAAACAAGACGTATTGCAGATATGCTGCATAACAGGGATACAAAGGAACAGGAAACGAGACGAACTCTGTATATGAATCCTGTGTTGCCATGGGATCCTACTATACTTAAAGGACAGAGAAGCTACAGGTTGTAAAAAATCATCATGGGGAGTGAGGAGGGCACCTGGAGAACCTTCAGTAGAGGCAAAAGAGGAGGCTGGAGTCATCTGTCCGTCCTACCCAAGCCAGGCTCAGGTAAAGCAGCAATTGACTATCAAAGCGATTTCTTAAGGAGGATGCGATAGTAACTTAAATACTCACAAACCATGACAGTCCTCAGCAGCTCCCCAGCCTTGTTCATTGAAGTGAAACCAAAAAGTAACCATGAGACACTGTATTTCAGTAACACCTATGTCCACGCATAGTAACATGACACAGACAAGTAACAGGATTGCAAAGGCAACATGTATATCGATCAGTGGAAATTCAGTCACCAAGAGCCTTCTGATGGGCATTCAGTCACAGACGTCCCTTTTTGCTGCTATTTCTACAGGGCTTTCTGATAGTAGATGGTCTCCCCGTTTACTTTGTGATAGAAAACTGGTATGAACTCCCAACAAAGGCTGTGCTGAGGGTCCTTTATGTGGAGGCATGGTGCCACACATCGGTGTAGGGTCAGAAAATGACACTGACATTGGTAACATATGTTTGGGGGCCGGGTGGGAAATCCACACTGAGCAGAGTGGAGTTTCAGACTATCTCCAGGCCCCTGGTTTGAACTTTGTGCCAGGGGCTTGGTGGAACTGATTGGGAAGAAAGAGAAAATGACCCAACTGTAAATTAATTGGATTAAAAGGTAAAATCAAGTTTCTGGAAGTAAACAGGAAAACCCTGGTAGAAGGCCTTCCTAACCATTAGGTAGCCTGGTGACATGGAACAGCACAGGCCCTGGAAGTGAGTCTTTGTTCACCACTTACAGTGGAGGAAAATTGCCTGAGGTTTGGTGTCTTCGCGCCTTAAATAAGGACAACACTATTTTTAGTTTCTTAAGGAACCTCCATACTGTTCTCCATAGTGGCTGTACCAATTTACATTCCCACCAACAGTGCAAGAGGGTTCCCTTCTCTCCACACCCTCTCCAGCATTTATTGTTTGTGGATTTTTTGATGATGGCCATTCTAACTGGTGTGAATGGATAACCAACAAGGACCTACTGTACAACACAGGGAACTCTGCTCAGTATTATGTAACGACCTAATTGGGGAAAGAATTTGAAAAAGAATAGATACATGTATATGTATAACTGAATCACTTTGTTGTACAACTGAAACTAACACAACATTGTTAATCAGCTATACTCCAATATGAAATAAAAAGTTTTTTTAAAAAAGACAGCAATGCCCACCCTACTTACCTCACAATGCAATTGTAAGAATGGAATAAAATAATGAATAAAATAGAGGTCTGTAAACTGCACAATGTTATACAATAACAGGTATTACTATCGCAGCACAGTTCTATATTCCCATAGTTTGTGGGTATAGCAATTTTTGGTTATAATGCAGAAGTGCTAAAGATAATCATTAATTAAAGGGAGACTGAAGTTGTTCATTTAGCTATTTTGATTGAGAGCCCAATAGATGCCAGACACCATGCTATTTGTGGAGGATGCAATGGCAAATGACACAGGCACTGCCCTGTAGCCCAAGTAGCTTGCAGTCCAGTGGGGGAAAGAAAACACCACTGTTGGGATTTCCCTGGTGGTTCAGTGGTTAAGAATCTGCCTACCAATGCAGGGGACACGGGTTGGTCACTGGTCCAGGAAGATCCCACATGCCGCGGAACAGCTAAGCCCCTGTGCCACAACTACTGCTTGCACTCTAGGGCCCATATGCCGCAACTACTGAGCCCTCATGCTGCAACTACTGAAGCACATGTGCCTAGAGCCCGAGCTCTGCAACAAGAGAAGACACCGCAATAAGAAGTCCACGCATTGCAACAAAGAGTAGCCCCTGCTTGCTGCAACTAGAGAAAGCCCACGCGCAGCAGTGAAGATCCAACGCAGCCAAAAAAGAGAAAGAAAAAAAGAAAGCACCGCTGTTACAAGAGCAATGAGTGTGAGAAATGAACAGTGTCATGAGTGAGGTTATATGACAGAGGGGACTAACCTAACCAGAAGATCAAGGAAGAAGCAAAGTTTCGACAAAGACCTGAAGGAAAGGCAGGAGTGTGCCGGTCAACGCTGAAATGGGCAGATGTGGGAAACATCTTTTTTTTGGGGGGGGGGACATTTTTAAAGTGAAGACTATATTGGTAATGCACAATGATGGAATTTTCTGACAAAAGGAGCACATTGGTATTCATTTTGGAGAGTCAACTAAAGAAATTTATGTATTTTATATACAGTGGAATATTACTCAACCATAAAAAAGAATGAAATAATGCCATTTGCAGCAACATGGATGGACCTAGAGATTATCATACTAAGTGAAGTAAGTCAGAAAGAAAAAGACAAATGCCATGTGATACCACTTATATGTGGAATCTAAAATATGACACAAATGAACTTATCTACAAAACAGAAACAGACTACAGACACAGAACAGACTTGTGGTTGCCAAGGGCAGGGAAGGTGGGGGAGGGTTGGACTGGGAGTTTGGGGTTAGCAGATGCAAACTAGTACATACAGAATGGATAAATAACAAGGTCCTACTGTATAGCACAGGGAACTATATTCAATATCCTGTGATAAACCATAATGGAAAAGAATATAAAAGAGAATATATATATATATGTATAACTGAATCACTTTGTTGTTCAGTAGAAATTAACACAACATTGTAAATCAACTATAATTCGGTGTAAAAAAAGAAATTTATGTACTTTGATTTAACAGTAAAATAGTATTTCCGTGTTGTGGAAATTACTAATCACAGAGGATAGGGCTTGATTTAGAGAGAGAATTTTGGTGGACTCCTAAGAATCTGCAAGTGGAAGAAATGAAGTCTCTGGGAGGACCACGAAGGCAGAGGTGATAGGCCCATGTGCGGCAGTGCCACCACCACCCCTCTCAGTCATTTAGTAGGAGCCACCCTGGGTGCCCGGTCTGCAGCCTTCACTTAGAGGGAGAAGTAGAGGAATCTGAACCCTAACTGCTGCATGAGCACCCAGGCAGCATGCATACGTCCCAAAACGCTCAGTCTTACAGGAAAGAGGGGCTTTAAGTTATTTGCAGTGACCTCACCATTGAAAAAGATGGAGATTTTACTCTCTTTCTTACCTAAGAAAAGCTGGGAGGCGGGGGGAGGGTTAATTACAACACTGGCTAATTTCCAAAAGTTCAGCAGGAAGCGCCAGGGGGAAGGATAAAAGCCAACTCTTGATTTACACTAAGTAGTGCCCTGATTCACTTGAGAGATTTTTGAGTCTTCCTTCAAGTCCCTACTCCCTCCTGCTGGGTCTCCTGGATTGCTGATTTTATCTGTTCCCAGCACGCATGTTCACTCATAAATCTAGATTCATCAGCTTTTCCCCTATGATGAAATGTTTGATGAATCCTTACATGATCAATGGAGAAAAATACCCCGGAAAAGCACATCCTTACTAGCTGTTTCTGTTCACATTTTTGATGGCCAAAGGGCTTTTATGCTCTCCCCTTTAACTGCATAATGACTTTGGACTTTTTGTTTTTTCATAGATTATAGTCTCTGGTACAGAGCACTGTTGAATAAAGCTTGATTTAGTAAAAACAGAACACTCTCTCTGGTACACTGAGCAAAAATGTAGACTTGTAAAGAAGGACAGTTTCACAGAACAGCTTTTACCAAAGTTTGGAACACTTTCTGAAGGTGAGTTTCATCACTGTTCTTTTGGAGTGGCAATTCTAATCCTGCTCTGGTCAGCTTTTTAAATATCCTTTCAGTAGCTTTACGTATGTAATTTTCTGGGTTGCCTTGAACACAGAGCACGTCAACTATAAACTTGATCTCTGTTCTTCCTTGGTGGAAAGTTTAAATTAGCACCTGAGTATTCACAGCAAGGCTAAGGCTGGGTTAGATCACAAATATTTTTTTTTCTTTCATTTGTTTCTTTAATCCGCTACTTCATTTTGTTGATGTTGGGAGAAAAATTAAGAGATGAGTCATCAGCTGAAGTAATGAAAGAGGTGGAGCAGTCATGCAGCTGAGATCATAACCAACAAGTCAAGAAAAGCTCCAGATCGCTCTACCACATGACCCGGGGCATTAAGAAGAGTCTAACAGGGGCTTCCCTGGTGGCGCAGTGGTTGAGAGTCCGCCTACCAATGTAGGGGACGCGGGTTCGTGCCCCGGTCCGGGAAGATCTCACATGCCGCAGAGCGGCCCGTGAACCATGGCTGCTGAGCCTGCGCGTCCGGAGCCTATTGCTCCGCAACCGGAGAGGCCACAACAGTGAGAGGCCGCGTACTGTTAAAAAAAAAAAAAAAAAAAAAAAAAGAAGTCTAACAGAGGGAATGCTTTGCTGGGGAGAAGCATGTGAAACTTAGTACATAACGCCTTCACCTCCTAAAAATATGTGTAGTAATAGTCAACAAATCCAGACATAAATCCATTTCCCTTGGGACCACAAAAAACCAGGACAGTGAAGTTTTCACGTCAAATTATCACTTTCAATCCATTTCTCATCATTCTTTTTTTTTTTTTTTTTTTTTTTTGTGGTACGTGGGCCTCTCACTGTTGTGGCCTCTCCCGTTGCGGAGCACAGGCTCCGGACGCGCAGGCTCAGCGGCCATGGCTCACGGGCCTAGCTGCTCCGCGGCATGTGGGATCTTCCTGGACCGGGGCACGAACCCGCGTCCCCTGCATCGGCAGGCGGACTCTCAACCACTGCGCCACCAGGGAAGCCCCATTCTTTTTTTTTTTTTAATAATTCCTAGAAGGGCATTAGTCTTTGAGGGGAGGGTTGTTTGGGGGGTTTTTTTTCGTCTTAATCTAGGGGGAGAATGGTTTTGGAGTTGAATAAACCTCAGTTTTAATCTCAGCTCTGTCAATTACTGAATTTAGATGAGGTACTTTACTTCTTTGAGCTTGTTTCTTCCTCTGTATCATGATACCAGCCTTACGGTACTGTTCTAAAGGAATAACTCAGATATTTACATATGAAGAGCCTGGTACATTACAGATCTTCAATAAATAATAGTTATAAGTATTACTTCTCTTTAGAACTGATTCTATTAATGACCTCTGATCAAAATCCAATAGACTGGGCTTCCCTGGTGGCGCAGTGGTTGAGTCCGCCTGCCGATGCAGGGGACACGGGTTCGTGCCCCGGTCCGGGAAGATCCCACACGCCGCGGAGCAGCTAGGCCCGTGAGCCATGGCCGCTGAGCCTGTGCGTCTGGAGCCTGTGCTCCACAACGGGAGAGGCCACAACAGTGAGAGGCCCGTGTACCACAAAAAAAAAAAAAAAAAAAAAAAAAATCCAATAGACTGCTCTCAGTTCTTAATCTCCTTGGATTTTCTTGGCCATTTCTCACTTCTGTAAAATCTTTCCTTGCTTGGCTTCTAAGATACTGTACAAGGGTGGTTCTCCTCTGTAGCCAAACACTCTTTTCTAATCTCTACTCTACCTCATCCTAGTCCTCTAACTCTCATCGTTCCTGGGCCCTTTGCTCTTTTCTCTCCATTGTTGATTCATATGGCTTTCATTGATGCTCTATCTTTTTTTTTTTTAATTTATTTTATTTTTATTTTTGGCTGTGCTGGGTCTTCGTTGCTGCGCACAGGCTTTCTCTAGTTGCGTCAAGCTGGGGCTACTCTGTTGCAGGGCGCGGGCTTCTCATTGCTGTGGCTTCTCTTGTTGCGGAGCATGGGATCTAGGCACACAGGCTCAGTAGTTGTGGCTAGCGGGCTCTAGAGTGAAGGCTCCGTAGTTGTGGCACACGGGCTCAGTTGCTCTGCGGCATGTGGGATCTTCCTGGACCAGGGATCGAACCCGTGTCCCCTGCATTGGCAGGCGGATTCTAAAGCACTGCGCCACTAGGGAAGTCCCTGATCCTCTATCTTAATGACTAATAGATGGGTATCACCTAAGAGCCAGTTCTGCCTTCTCCTTAGATGTCCTGTCGTCACCTTTAACTCAATCCAAAACTAAGGTAATCATCATTTCTCAATTGGGCACACCTCCTCATCATCTGTCCCCAGTCATCTAGAGCCAAACCTTATGTACTGGTTTAAAATGTAGACTCTGGAGCCAGACTGCCTGGGTGTAGATCCTGGCTGCTCCACGTACTAGCTGTGTAACCCTGGACAGGTTAGTTAGCCTTTCTGGGCATCAGCTTCCTCACCTGTAAAACTGAGATGTGCCCCCAAATGAAACTGACACGGTATAAAAGCCTCATGTGTGTTGGCTATTATACTTTCTCTTCGTCCCTTATATGGAGTCAGTCACCATAGCCACGATCACAGCTTTGGTCTTATCTCTTCATGCCTCCAACTGGTCTCTTTATCCTTCACCTTTCCCCTCTTCAATCCCTACTGAAGCCCTATGGAATCATCTTCAGAGATAATCATTTTCAAGAGTGTACTATGATTCTTTACCACCTGTAATATCAAGTCCAAAATCCTCCATCTGATATTTAACATTCTCCATTATCAGGCCCCTACATACTTCTCAAAATTTCTTTCTTTCTACTTACTGAACATAAGGAGTTAAACCATTTATTTGCAGTACCCTAAGGAAGCCCATTCCTACATCCATGCCTTTGCTCAGACTGTTCCCCTGCCTGAAATTCCCTTCCTGCTTCTCTCCATCTAAATTCTACTCTCATCAAAGTCCAGCTGCAAGATCCCATCTTCCAGAAAATACTCCCTGATTGTTTCTACTTGGGCTCTTAAGGGCCTCCCTGTACTAAGGACTCCTACAGTATGTATATTGTTTACTACATATATTCTACCATTTAATTTTTACTACATAAAGAATACTGACTATGGAAAGAAAACTGTTATTCAGCTGTTAGATCCACCAACTACACCAAGAAAGTAGCATTCATTAATCCAAAAGCCCAGCAGTCCCCAAACATAGTCCACAGTCTGTCCTGCACCATGTCCCTTACCTGCCTTGGATTCCCAACCTTCCTGGCTTCACTCAAAGATCTGCAAACCCCTCCTCTCCAGCGTTGCATTGGCTTTCTTCTAAAAGCACCAGTCCCCACACCATCACACACACGCGCACACACACACACACACACACACACACATCTCCCTGAGTCAATTAACACACCTAGACACCCTAGGCACTTATCTTTTAAAAGGCAGATAACAGAGTCATCCATTAAGTCTTCATTTTCTTACATCCACTTCATTAAAAAGTCCTACCTATTGATCCTGCCTTCAAAATATATCCAGAACTTGACCACTTCTCACCATTCCACTGGAAGCATGCTGGTGCAAGCCACCATCATCTACTACTTGGATTATTGCAAATGTCTCTGAGGTTGGCAGCCTCCACTACGGGCCCCCATTGATCCTTACCTCCTAGAACTCACACCCTTGTGGAGTTCCCTCCCGCACTGTATCAGACTTGGTTTATATGACCAACAGCATATAGCAAAAATGATAGTATGGCACTCCCAGAATTAGATAATAAAAGTGTTCCATCTTGGTAAGTCAGTCTCTCTCTCTCTCTCCTCCTCCCTCCCTCCCTCTCTCTTTCTCATTTCTCTCTCTGGGGAAAGCAAACTACCATATTGTGGTGAGGAACTGAAGCTTTGACCACCAGTCAATGAGAAACTGAAGCCCAACAACAACCCGTGAGGGAGCTTAGTACATTCTGCAGTCAGAGACAAGTCTTAAATCACTTATAGCCCCAGATGACAACTTGACTGCAACCTTATGAGAAACTCAGAGTCAGCACCAACCAGCTAAGCTGCCCTTAGATTCCTGACCGTCAGAAATTGTGCAAGATAATGTTTGCTATTTTAGCTGATAAGTTTTTAGATACTATGTTACACAGCAGTGGATAACTAATACTGTCTCTAAATAAATCTCCCTGCTTTTACCATTGTCGCCTCCTCCCTCCAGTCTATTCTCAACAAAGCATCTATAGAAATCCCATTAAAACATAAATGAGATCATGCTCCTCCCATGCTTAATCCTATAATGACTCCCCGTTTTCCTTAGAGGCCAAGGTCCTTCCACTGGCCTTCCAGGCCCTGCAGAATCTCTCCTCCTTTATGTCTCCAACCTCCTGTCCTGATACTCTCCTTGTCATTCTCACTCTTTCGGATCCTCTGCACTGGTCTCCGTGTCTCCACCTTAGGGTCCTGGCTCCAGCTGTTTCACCTTCCTGGAATGTTCTTCCCCCAAATTCCCCCAAATAACTCTCTCATCTCCTCTAAACCTTTGCCCAAATCTCACCACAATGAAATTTACCCTGACTACTTTACTTGATGCAGTGACCCACCTCAACCCACCCTAGAACTTCCCATTCCTCCAAAACTTTCTGTCTCCCTTACACAGCTTCTACTCTTTCTTCCCTGGCAGTCACCATCTTCTCACACACAATGTAGCCTACTTACTGTGTTCAGTGTTCATGGCCTGTCTATCCCCACAAGAATGTAAGCTCCACACAGCTGGGATTTTTGTTGTTGTTCATGGATGTATCATAAGCAGTTCGAACTATGCCTGCCACTCAATTAAATTTGTTGAATGAGTGAATAAAAGTTCAGTTGAAGAATTGAAGTATAAGTTGAGGTTTAAAGTACTATGAAGGGGGGGGGAGGGAGCTATATTTTTCACGTTTTCATAAAATCAGTTTATAGTGTGTTTTTTAAATTGGTTGTGAGCTATAAAATGCTATATAAATGCAAGTTGCCTTAATTTGAAGAAGAATAATTGTAAAATTAATTTAACAAGGATTGATCCTAAACTGTTTTTCTCTCACCTCCTACTTCTCACCTTCAAATTAAACAAAATGAGAATTCATTTCTCTGTTCTCCTAAAATGTTCATTTTAGGATTCATTTTTCTGTTCTCCTAAAATGTTCTGGTCTCCTACAAACAAGGAAACGAAGCAGATGTATGTGCAGACCAGAGGCAAAACTAGAGGAAGACTGAACTCTAATCAGCAAAGGTCTACAATCCATGACCCTTTCTTCCACCTGTTGTATGTCATTCTCAACACTGACTTGAATTGGGAGCAAAAGAATTTTTTCCACCTCTCTTTAAGAAGTGAAGTTTTACCTAGAGATTATCATACTAAGTAAGTCAGACAGAGAAAGACAAATAACATACGATATCAATTACACATGGAATCTAAAAAAATGATACAAATGAACTTATTTACAAAACGGAAATAGACTCACAGACATAGAAAACAAACTTACGGTTACCAAAGGGGAAGGGTGGGAGGGATAAATTAGGAGTATGGGATTATCAGATACACACTACTATATATTAAATAAACAACCATGAACTACTGTATAGCACAGGGAACTATACTCAATATCTTCTAATAACCTATAATGGAAAAGAAGCTGAAAAAGAATATATATGTATAACTGAATCACTTTGTTGTACACCTGAAACATTGTAAATCAACTATACTTCAATGTAAAAAAAAAGAAGTGAAGTTCTTACGTAATTCTTAGGATTTCATGCTATGTTCTCTGCCTCAATATCCCCCTCTTCTCTGTCCCATCTCTCTCTCTGTCTCTGTCTGTCTGTCTTTGTCTCTCTCTCTCTCTCTCACACACATGTACAGAGACTTTATCTTGAGATTGAATTATGAATTCTATTTTCCAAATAGAATATCTCATCTTATGCTGAGTCTTCAGCACTTGGAGTTTAGCCTTTATCCACTTCAATTTCTTGTAGCTGATTTACTGTAGCTAGTTACTGACATACAATCACTTCAGCTTCCCAGCCTAAAAAAAAAAAAAGACTATATTCAGACCCTAAACTTAAGAGCAAGATTTCAACAACTAACAAGTATTCTTTCTTTGGGAATCTTGGCATTTCCTCCAGTTATAGAATATGACTTTCAAATGGAAACTAATGAACCAATCATCCTAATCAGGGTTAATGTCACAATTTAAATGCCAATGATGTTAGTCATTTCACTAGTAGCTACTTTCAATAATATCCCTCCTTTTGGTGCTTGCTAGAGGCAAATCACAAGAGATAACAGATACTTTCCATGTTAGAACAAGGGTTGAAATTGATTAGGAAGTTTCTACACTGAGAACTTGTCCTTACTGACTCTAACCTTTTGCCCTTGACCTAATCCATATACAAGTCAAAGGAAATAAAATGAATCCAAAAGCCTGGAATGATACTGATAATCTTATGTTGCAGATGGTTATATTTGAGAAAGAGGGAATTCAGTTAATTCAGTGAAAATATTATAATGCTCTCCACCATATAAAATGAACAGTTTTTAAAAATAATGAATTTTAAAACAAAACTTATGTCTATTGAAATTAGGATAGTTCCCCTTTGGATATATTAACTGCAAAATATACTGATCCATTGACTGAAGAATAATCTCTCTCTCTCTCTCTCTCTCTCTCTCTCTCTCGCTCTCTCGCTCGCTCTCTCTCTCTCTCTCTCTCTCTCTCTCTCTCTCTCTCTCTCTCGCTCTCGCTCTCGCTCTCTCTCGCTCTCAGCGGTGCCCTAGCTTTGCTAGTGCCCTAAGCATCTTTAGTCCACCTATTAAGTAATCAAGGACTGAGAAGATTAGGGATATAATTAAGAAGCTGCTGGAAAGGCACATCATCAAGCACTAGAAACAACCATGAGGAAAAAGATGTCATAATGGAAAGTAGAAGAAAGAGGACAAGAAAATAATATTTTAAACGGAGATAATTTGTAGTGCTCACAATCTATGAAATAACTAAAATTGGTTAAAATTGTGTGTGTGTATGTAAATTGAAATTCAAAATGTTAACAGTGATTATAGGTGAATTTTTATTTTCTTCTTTCTACTTTTTCACTTTTCAAATAGTCTTTAAGTTACACATACTTAATGAGCCCCTACCATACGCCAGATAGTGTTCTAAGCCCCTGACATGGGTTAACACATTTATTCTTTGTTATAGCCTTAAAGTTAGGCAAGGTAACCATGCCCTTTACATAGACAGGGACACTGAACACAGAGTGCTAAGTTGCTTGCCCAGGGTTATGCAACAGTTAGCTTAGGCCAGGATGGCATCACAGAGCCTGAGCTCTTAAGCAACCTTCTCTGTTGCCAATTCTTCACTATGCTCTATTTTCATAATCAGAAAAAAGTTACTTGAAAAGAGAGAACTAGAAAACAGACTGAATACAAGAGATTAATATGACAGGGAATTTTCTTACATGGAAGTAAATGAGATAATGTCGAAATTCAAAGTTCTAGAGAAACTGTGCAAAGGGGAAGTCTATAAGCTCCTTGAAGACAAAGATGACGTGTTTAAGTTATTTGTAGAATTCCAAGGTGCTGAAACATTCTGCAGGGTACACATGAGGCAGACAACACAAATAAATTGTATATGGGGAGGGATAGCAACTACTCCTTATCTACCTTTAGTTTGACACAGTCAGAGGCCATCTGTTTTTAAATATCCTGTAGAAAAATATTAAATAATTGATGTAATAAAAATATACATTAAATAAGCAGGATATATTAAAAAACATTATATTTCAATAGTGACCAACATGTAATTTTTAAAGAAAAGAATCATCTTAAAACCAAATTAGCTTCAAAAATTAAAAAGACAATCAGTTCTTTAGAGGAACTTATCATGCTCAAATCTTTAGCAGCAAAAAAAAGAAAACAAAAACCAAAAAAAACACAAGAGCCTCTTAAAAGGCTGCAGGACAGAGTTCTATCTCATGACCATTTCACGTGTTTACTTTTCCCTCAAAGATTTCCCTGAACTGAGACACATAATAACGTGTAATCATGTAAAAACAGAAATTTGTTTTCTGAAGATTTTGTTTTGTTTTTTGTTTTCAAGAAGACAGAAAACAGAAGATTGGAATAGAGGAGAAACCGAAGTCAAGAAGGGTGCACCCCTACGCTGGTGCAGGAGAGGTTAATGCATAAGTGAAAACTGGTTTGCCCACTGAGCCTGGTACACTCTAATTCACAGTCTTCAGCATCTATAACCAAGCCAGTCATGGGAACTAGCTGCAGCGTTCACTTCTTAAACACAGGAGTTGGCTTTTGGGGGGGCCCAAGCACCAGAAAGAAATAACTCAGTAAAACACCTAGAGTAACTTCAAGATCCCAAATGGAAACAAAGGTGGGGGGGGGCGCGGATACTTAGCTTAAAACAACGGGAAAACCCTCCAATGTGTCCTCCCCAAGTTTGCCCCCTGGGACCTCACCTGTATATATGCAAAGGAAACCTCCAGGTACCCTCAGCACCCGTGACCACTCCTTCCACTTAAGAGAACAGCCCACCCTAGGAAGAGTGAGCTCCGCTCTGCTAACAAACCCTGGCAGCTCTGAAATGTGAGCAGTCCAGCTCTTTATTCTTTTTTTTTTTTTTTTTTTTTTTTTTTTTGCGGTACGCGGGCCTCTCACTGTTGCGGCCTCTCCCGTTGCGGAGCACAGGCTCCGGACGCGCATACGCAGCGGCCATGGTTCACGGGTCCAGCCGCTCCGCGGCATGTGGGATCCTCCCGGACGGGGGCACGAACCCACGTCCCCTGCATCGGCAGGCGGACTCCCAACCACTGCGCCACCAGGGAAGCCCGCAACTCTTTATTCTTAATAGGAGAACTAAGAGTAACCAGATATTTAAGGAAAACTAACATGAACAAAAGAGAGGCCCAAGATGAACAAAACGTCTTGTTGATGAGGAAAATAATTAATGTCGGATATAGAAAATAATGTTAAAAAGAAGATACTGCCTGTGCAAAGCAGGCTACTATGAAAAAGAAATCATCACAAAACAAGATACATAATTTCTGAAATAAAAATAAAACTTTGAGAGTTGCATAGAGAAGAGCTGGAAAAAAAAGTCATGATCTGGGAGAGCTAAGCAAGCGTTTTTCCAGTTTCTAAAGAAAAAGAAAGAATTTATGAGACAAAGTTAAAAGGTATGCAGAATAGATTCAGGGGTATAATGTTCAACTGATAAGAGTTACAGAAGAAAGCAAGAGGATGAAAGGGAAAAATAAATAATTAAAGAAATAACAGAAGAAAATGTCCTCCAGCTGACAAAAACTTGAGCCTTGGGAATGAAAGGCCTCAAAATGCTAAAAAGGATAATAAAAAGAAACACATCTATCCATATCCTAGCAAAATTTCTATGTTAAAGATTAAATGAAAAATGCTACAAATACCAAGTAACTTTCAACAAAACAAGAAACAGGCAACCAATAAACTTCTCATCTGCTAAATGCTGCAAGACAAGAGACAGGGGATTTGAACATAGAATTCTGAACACACCAAAAGATCAATTAGTGTGATGGCAAAATAAAGACATGTTTGGTCATAAAAGGATTCAAAAACTATTCTACTCCTATATCCCTTTTGAAAGAATTATCTCTCAATTCAAAATGAAAAACAAGGCATTCAGGGTAGAAAAGAAAACTGATATAGCAATCAGAGTATCAAATAAATCAGTAAAATGTTAAATTACTTGTAACTAATTTCTGATCATGGAAATGAAATTTAAGCCACTAGGAAAGAATTCTTAAAGATAATAATACCAAACTGGAATGAAATATCTGAGAGGGGATAGGAGATTGTTTAAAAGTGTCCTGAAGATTTTGGGACTTCCCCCGCAGTGCAGTGGTTAAGACTTTGCCTTCCGGGCTTCCCTGGTGGCACAGTGGTTAAGAATCTGCCTGCCAATGCAGGGGACATGAGTTTGAGCCCTGGGCCGGGAAGATCCCACATGCCGTGGAGCAGCTAAGCACGTGTGCCACAACTACTTAGCCTGTGCTCTAGAGCCCGTGAGCCACAACTACTGAAGCCCACGAACCTAGAGCCTGTGCTCTGCAATAAGAGAAGCCACCGCAATGAGAAGCCCGCGCACAGCAACAAGGACCCAACTCAGCCAAAAATTAATTAATTAAAAAAAGACTTTGCCTTCCAATGCAGGGGAGGCAGGTTCGATCCCTGGTCGGGGAGCTAATATTCCACATGCCTCGTGGCCAAAACATAAAACAGAAGCAATACTGTAACAAATTCAATACAGACTCTAAAAATGGTCCACATCAAAAAAAATCCTGAAAAAAAAAAATTAAACATAAATAAAGTATCCTGAAGATTTTGCTTCGTATGGAGGAAGAGCAATGGATAATGATTAATTCCTGATATTGACAGAAAATATTTTTAAATGTGTTTATTAAAAATTCAGTGGTAACCATTACTAGGATAAAGATAGGATGGAGAAATTTTAGAGCAGCAATTTTCATTATATGGTCTGCAGACCTCTAAGGGTCTCTTAGATTTCAGGGATCCATAAGGTCAAAACTATTTTCATAATGATACTAAGACATTTGCCTTTTCACTATAGTGACATTTGCACTGATGGTACAAAACTAATAGTGGGTAAAAGTTCTGGTTCCTGACATGAATCAAGGCAGTGACATCAAGGTGTCCTTGAGTCACTGTATTCTTAGCAACACACATTCACAATAAAAACAAAACAATCAAACACAAGAACAAAAGATGCTAGTTTCATTTCAGAATGTCCTTAACATAGTATAAAATATTAATTTTATGAAACCCAAACTTTGAGTACACATCTTCTTAATATTCTGTGTGACCAAGTGGGCAGTACACAGAAAGCACTCCTTTTGCATACTGAACAACAATGACTGCCTCAGAGAAAGTACTTGTGCAACTGTTTAAGTTGAAAATGAACTGGATGTTTTTTTCATAGAAAGACTAACAGGCCAACATCTATGTTTTCAGACTTGGGTGTTTGGCCAACATTTTCTCAAATATAAACCAAGTGTGAGTCTATCACTTCAAGGAAAACAACTGACAGTCTTTGTTGCCAATGATAAAATTTAAACTTTTAAGAATTTTTGAAAACTTGTTTGCACCACTATTGACAACTTCCTAATACCTTAAGATTTTCTGATGAGCTAGAAGGAGATATTAGTGCATGTGATTTTTTGCTAATGTATCATGAAACATGTTAACATTTCGAAGGTATGAATAACTCTGTCAACCAACATTTCCAAACGTCAACGTCTGACACTGCAAAAATCACACACAGGTAAAAGAGCCACTCAAAGTGCAAAACAGACATAGGGATTTTAATGTAAGAGAGTACAGAAAGTTCACTGTATGATTTCAGTTTCCACACTGCAACTAACCTTTAAGAAACTATCATCTGCCGAATTTTGATGCAGTATCCAAGTATCTACAATTATCTGAAAAGGCTATGAAGATACGTTTTCCTTTTCCATCTGACTATCAGTGTGAAGCAGGATTTTCTTCACATAGATTTCAACCAAATTAACATTTTGCAACAGACTGAATGAAGCAGATATGAGAATCCAGCTGTCATCTATGAAACCAGACATTAAAGAGAATTATAAAAATGTAAATCAATACCACTCTTCTCACTAAATTCCTTTGTTTTGGAAATTTTAATTAGTTTTCATTTTTAAATGTTATGTTAATAACATTTCATTTTTAAATGTTATGTTAATAACATTTCATTTTTAAATGTTATGTTAATAACATTTCATTTTTAAATGTTATGTTAATAACATTTCATTTTTAAATGTTATGTTAATAACATTGTTAATATGCAATGGGTTAATATGCAATCATTATTTTAACTGAATCATAAAATATATTTTATATTTCTCACCTTTAATTTCTAGTATGGTAAACTGTAATAGATATATATAAATAAACCCACACAAACACATGGTTTTTAGGGACTTCAACAATTTGAGTGTAAAGCGATTCTGAGAACAAAAAGTTTGAGGACCAGTGTTCTAGAAAATCACTAGAGAAAAATAATGGAAAAAAGAAATATTGATCAATGAAACAAAAGTAAGCAAAAATAAAAATGATGACATAACATGGGAAAAATAAGACCTTACAATTTCAGCATTGTAATAAGTAAAAATGAGTTAACTCTACTTTTAAAAGAGATTTTTTCAAACTGAATTTTAAGTAGAAAGTATTCTTTTTAAGCACCCATGATACATAAGAAAATTGACCCTGTAGCAAGCCATTAAGCAAGAATATCCATTTCAAAGAATTCTTATGAAACCGACTAAATTCTCTGACCACAGCATAATCAAATTTTAAGCCAATAACAAAAAGATGAACTTTAAACACTGTATGTTTAGAAATTATAAGATATTCTTCCAAATATTCATAGATCAAAAAAATCAAGGGAATCTTAAAAATTAAAACAGAATAATAAAATAAATCCCACATGTGATGGGATATAGATAAATCAGTACTTAGAGGTAATTTCATAGCTTTAAATGCTTATACTAGAAATGAACAAAAGTGAAAGTTAAAGAGCTAAGCATACAATATATTAGAAAAAAATAATAGAATTAACCCAAAGAAAGAAGGATATACTAAAGATAAAAACATAAATTAATGAAGTAAAGGCATGAGAGAAAGGGCAACTTATGACAAAAGTTGGTTCTTTGAAATGACAAAGAAAACTATCAAACTGGCAAGGATAATCAAATATTAGGGAAATAAAGGAAACTTTCAGATGGAGCACCAAAAAAGAGAATACCTTGATGTTAATAAATTTGAAACTTAGACAAAATGGAAATATTTCTAGAAAAATGTAAATAATCAAAACTGATTCAGTGGAGAAACCTGGCAGCCACTTTCTTAACCAAGCGATAAACGTTAATATCATGAGTGATGTCAGGAACACCGTGACATGATATGATGAGGACACTTCACCTCTGTGGTCCTCTTTGCAAAAATCCACAACTCCAGGCTAAATAAACGTTGAGAAAAACATCAGACAAACCCAATGGAGGGACATTCTACTAAACTCCTGAGTCTGGATGACTATCACATCGACCATGTTAAAACTAATAATATGTGAGTAAATAAATAAGGTTATGAAACAGAAAAACAAACAAAAAGAGAAGAAAATCAACTTTTGGAGGTGAAACTGTGAGTGATTTGCCTTCAGTAATTCTCCTTTGATTTTGTTTATACAACTGTATATGAATGGAAGAAAAGACCATCCAGCTAACAGAGAGAAGTACTGTGCTTCTATAAGCAGTCTCTGTAAGTTTGGGGGAACTAACGAGTTTGGGCATTTCCTTTCTGTGGCATCCAGAATTCTTATTTCCCTTTCTCTGTTCCAGACATAAAAGCTGATCACAGCAACCATTATATAATTCCCGATTCTAAAGCACGAAGCTTCCACTGTGCACCTTTCTCTCTTTCTCCCTGTTTTTCTTTTAAAAATAGATTTCTACTCTGTGAAACCTCCCAGTTTATGACCAAAAGGCCTACTTAAGAAAGAAATGAAACTCAAAGGAGCATCTTGTATTTTATGCAACTTAAATTCCAAATATACTCAAAGCTAGATATAATTTTTATATATGGGTATTTGCAAGGATTGCCGATGGTCTGAGGTACAAGTTGTTTTTGTGTTTATAAACAGAATCATAGCATGTAAGCGCTGAAAGAAATCTTCATGATTACTTCCCTCAAACTTTTCATTTTACAAATGGGGAAACTGAGGTCCAGAGCAATCATACCACTTCCTTAAGACTACACAGGGGGCTTCCCTGGTGGCGCAGTGGTTGAGAGTCCACCTGCCTATGCAGGGGACACGGGTTCGTGCCCCAGGCCGGGAAGATCCCACATGCCGCGGAGCGGCTGGGCTCGTGAGCCATGGCCGCTGAGCCTGCGCGTCCGGAGCCTGTGCTCCGCAACGGGAGAGGCCACAGCAGTGAGAGGCCCACATACCGCAAAAAAAAAAAAAAAAAAGACTACACAGGTATCTTTGTTAACATCAAAATGACTAAAGCACAAGTTGCTGGAAGACACATACACTGCTGTCTAATTTGAAGCACTTGTGGACACATAAACGCTCTTCTATTTGAGGATAAAGTGGAAATTACATGCATCTTCGGGCAAAAGGTTCCCTCCTCCACCCACCCTCTCCCCTTAATCTCCCCCTCAATTAATTGAACAAACCTCTCTTGAGCTCCTACTGTGCAACAGGCACTGATCTAGGTGCAGGGGATACAGTGGTGATCAAGAGAGGCAAAGTCTCTGCCATTTGCTCATTCATTCATTCATTCATTCAAGTAATCTTACCACCAGAGCTTCCTCTAGAAGCTAAGAAAAATCTCATCCCAGTGCTCACACTTTGAGGTCCTCTTATAACAACAGGCTCTCACTCTTAGATATGTGAGTCCAGGTAGAAAGACATAATAGAAAATTGTATCTTAGAGGGCATGGATTTTCATATACTGGAGACACTTCTATTTATACATCTTGGAAATTAAAAATACATTGATTCAACAAGCTTGAGTGCTTACTGCGGGCTGGTATTGCTCTGAGTACTGGGATACAGTGATGAAAAGACAGACCCAACGCCCTGGCGAAGCTTTTACAGAAGAATACACAGTTGTAGATGTGACAAGTGTTAACAAAGAAAAAGCCTGGGGTGCTATGAGAAAACACGTCCTGAGGGTTCCTGTGGTGGCCGTGAACACCTCACGTCCTCCAACCACAGAAAACGTTATTGATCGAGGAGCCCACTGCTGACTCTGAAATCAACCACATTTGTGTGGAGGCCACACTTCCTCATAGCTCCTAGGCAGTGAAGACACATGGCAGGACTAGGAAGGCAGGCCCAATCTGGGAAGGCAGGGGACCCCTCTGACGGCTGACGTTGGCTTGAAGACTCCCGGTGCCCTTACCAAATCTTCCTTCGATTGCAAGCAGCCGTGGAGGCTTCCACGCAAACATGCCTTCCCTCTCTCCTCCCCTCGGAGTCAGACTTGGATCGTGGTCTGACAGCCCTTCCCATCTTTACCAGTTCCCTCCCCATTTTTTCACACGAGTGGTTTCCCTAATAAAATCCTTGTATGTTTAATCCCATCTTGGAGTCTTCAGCTTGGAGAGCCCAGGCTAACACAGATCTAATTTAGATTGAGATGGGCTGCATGAGTGGATTACTGGGGAAGTGACACTTAAACTGAGACTTGAAGGAGGAGGAACTAGTCAGATAGAAAAAAAAAAAAAAGAGTGGCATGACAGGAACAGCATGCATGAGGCAGCGTGGAGCTTCTTCCAGTTGAGGAACTAAATGAAGGGCAGTGTAGCTGGAGCATAAGGTTTCAAGAAGGAAGAGAGCTGTGTCTGCTGAAGCTTAAGAGATAGGCAGAGGCCAGGTTATGCAAGGATTTGTAATTCACTTTAAGGATTTTAAATTTTATTCTAAGTGCATTGGAAAGGCAGGCAGGGTCTTTAGCAACAGACCAACTTGGTTAAATGTGTGTTTTAAAAAGAGCACTCTGGCTGCAGTGAATGGATTAAAAAAAAAGAAGAAGAAGTACTAGGAGATCAAGAAAGAGGCTACTGGGACTTCCCTGGCAGTCCAGTGGTTAAGACTCTGTGCTCCCAATGCAGGGGGCACGGGTTCAATCCCTGGCTGGGGAACTAAGATCCCACATGCCATATGGCATGGCCTAAATCAATAAATAAATACATAAAAAGAAAGAAAGAGGCTACTGAAATTGTCCAGGAGAGAGATAAATTAAGGATTATTTTCTACCTAATGAAAAAAAAATCATTTTCATAGGGTCTCCCTTAAGAGTACATAGCCCTTTTCCTCATCTGAAGGCATTCGATATTTTATGCCTTATTCTTTATTTAGGTATAAGTCTTAACCTCTACCATCTTTATGCAAGTGGATATTACATCTTACTCAATTTGTAATCTCACATAGCATGTGTTAGTCTATTTTCTCCAAAATTAACAGAAATATTCAATGGTAAAAACATTAGAATCCAGGGCTTCCCTGGTGGCGCAGTGGTTGAGGGTCCGCCTGCCGATGCAGGGGACACGGGTTCGTGCCCCGGTCCGGGAGGATCCCACAGGCCGCGGAGCGGCTGGGCCCGTGAGCCATGGCCGCTGGGCCTGCGCGTCCGGAGCCTGTGCTCCGCAACGGGAGAGGCCACAGCAGTGAGAGGCCCGCGTACCGCCAAAAAAAAAAAACAAAAAAAAAATAAATAAAAAATAAAAAATAAAAATAAATAAATTTATTAAAAAAAATTAGAATCCAACTCCATCTGTAATAGATAAGGAAATAAATCAGAGATCCACATTACACAGGAAGTAATGGGAAAGCCCATACAAAGTCCACACTAAACACAATGATTACACAAGATGTCCCTTCTGCAAAACAAAATAGGGCATGTGAATGGGTTTACTATATAATAAACTTGACCTAAAACAAAAATGCTAGAAATAGCAAAAATCAGTTAAACTTTAGTTGGCCTTATTAGAATTTAGACAGGCTTCTAAAAACACGATCAGGAAAATAAGAATCAAAGTTATTCTTTTGGCCTTAGATCTGTGCTTGAAGTTAAAAATGAATTTTAAAGCTGTACATGTTACGTGAATGTATGAATATGTGAATGTATACATACGTGAATCTTTATACATACATACTTAGGGATGGGGTTGGTTGTGTGACGTGGGTGAAGGGGAGTAGGGTGGAGAGAAGCGGCAAGAAAAGGAAAGAGGAAGACACAAAAAACACTGTATAATATGATCACACTCAAGCATTTACATAAATTATGTGGGTATGCAAAATTATGCACATGTAAAGAAATTTTACAGGAAGAAAGGAGAGAAGGAAAGGAGAGAGGGATGGTGGGAGGGAAGAAGGAAAGAAGGGAATTGAAAGAATTCCTCTTCCAATAAATGATATTGGGGCAAGTCGTTGAGGCGTTTGATTTCATTTGTGTATTTACTTATTTAAATAAGACTCTTACTTGAAATCATTACAATAAATCCCAGGCAATTCTTTAGTTAGGTTTAGTATTCAACTACATATACAAAAACAGCTTGAATACCAGCTTAGGAAAACTCTTTGAGAGAAATCATTATCTCCCCTATCAGACTTTAGGAGAAACGGCAAGAACTTGGGGTATTTCTAGTCTGGGAGAAAAGAGAAGAAGAAACACAAAATGATCTCAACCTCGTGGAGGTAGCTGTCATTGGCTGAGAGTGAATCATTCTGTATTGAAGGGACGTTGATAGAAGGATAACATGTTGTTCTGATGACTAGGCAAGGAAGCACTGGCAGAAATGTCTTAGAAAGGACCAGGAGCCTGCAGAATGGGTCTTGGGAGCAAACACGGGGGAGAGACAGAACCAAGTGAAGAGGAGACTGTGTGGGCATCACTTATAAAACCATACTTATAGTTTTCTAATGGGAAGAGTCACATGTAAGTATAATACGTACTGATTAGGAGCAGGGCGATGTGTGATGTAGGTGTCTCCACCTTGGCGGAAGATGTGCAGGAGAGTTCAGAAAGGGCCATGCTCTACCGTGGACAAAGCATGAGATCACAGGGGATGAGCCCGTGTTGTAAATAAGACCATCTTGAGCCTGGAAGTTCTAGAACATTTAGGATTCTACAGACACATTGACTCTCCTGCTGGCCACGTGACAGGGTCACAAGATGTTGGTGAACTCAAGTTGCCTTGCCTCTTCTACCTGGTTTCACCGCTGCACGAAAATGTGCAATTCTAGTTCCCAACCTTAGTCTCTCCCAGCGGACGCTAGCCAAACTCGCGTCAAGCCCATTAGAAAGAGGCGGGGTTGCACGCGGCAGAAAACTTTCCAGAAATTGTAGCCGCTTAATTGTAATGCCTGTGAAACTTGTATCAGACTACTTCACATGTACGTGGAAGTCTGAAGAAAAGACAAATATCACTCTTGTATGTTTTATATTATTTGACCTTCTTCAACCTTTGTCTGCCTTGTCACTGAGGAAAGTGAGCATTTTTTTAAATTACACAGACTCCCCAACAAATGTTAGAATATTGCCCAGTGAAAGTGTCCTGCAGAGCTCAGTCAAACACAGTGAGCAGCCTGGTTTCTTTGACAGAAAGAGGTCACTGGAGTGACAGCACAGCCCTTTGTCCCAGTGGCTTCTGCAACCTGTTGGGGTTATAGAGGCAGCTGTCTGGACAGTCCCTGCTGGCTTCATCCTGGGTGCTCTGGTCCAGCCAGAGAGGTCAAGGGAGTGGAAGAAGGAGCTGGCACTAAATATCCCTAGTGGCGAAGAAAGACACAACTGAAAACAAAATGGCAGATAAATGCAGCAAGACCCCCTGGAGGAGGAAAAACCAGGGAAGGGGCAGGAAGAAGCCTGTCGAAAGCTCCAGGTGACGTTTCATGACAACTTTCCACTGTGAACTATGAACAATGGTGCCAACACTCTCAGGTACCCTTTTCTTTCAACCCTAGTGACTGACGGGAGTGAGAATGGAAAGGATGTGAACAACCAAAGCAACTGTCTCCAGCAGAAACAGAAGCCCCAGGACCCCGAGGTCAAGTAGGGGACAGACCTAAAACCCAAAGGCAGGAAAGAGAATGCCTTCCCGCAGATGTGGAGTGAACTCGATACAGAACATTTAACCAAGTCACTCAGAGGCTACACAAGGCCAAGCTGAGCGTTCCCACCCTGCCCCATCTTCAAATGCCCAGGCTCCAAGCCAGCTTTGAAAGGGCATGCAAACATGTCTCCGATGGCAGAAAGACAGTAAAGAAATCATTCATTTTGACTACAGCATAACCAAAGAAGGTCTGACTAGAACATACCAAGCATAAACAAGTCAAAAAGAAATGGCGTAGCAATAGCGCAAAAGATTTTACAGGAAATCAAATAATAAAAGAACACAGCATGCATAAGAAAACTAAATTAATCAACCCCCCCGAAAAATCTCAGAAATCGCTTTATACTATAAAACATAATAACATGAATTCAAGGAAAAAAAAGTGCACACCTGATGGTACAACAGAATTAGGTAAAAAAGGGAAACTGCAGAGCTAAGAAAAGAGAGACCAAAACAACAGCCATTACAGACCAAATAATACCAGCAGCACTGAAAAAGGAATTAATGACAAGAAAGGCTTGATAATCACAGTGAATGCAGGAGAAAAAAAGAGAAATTAGAGGCATTAGATAATAGATAACCAGAGACAAAGAGGAACAAATATAGAGATAATAAATGTCCCTGAAGCAGAACACCAAACAAAGAAAAGACAAACACTATTCAGTTATAGTACTGAGGCTACTGGTTAAATGTGGCAGGATGAACACCTTTTCTGAAACCCCATTAAAACGATAGTTGAAGAAGAGGCCAAAGGATTTGGGAGAGGAGATGACAGTGTCTCAGCTTTATCAGTTAACTGGGGGAACTGTACGTCAGAAGAGTGGCAACTGGGCCAGCAGCGTGGAGTGAGAGGAAGCTTGAATGCGTGTAGAGGGCTCTCCAAGCAGGAGGGCAGACAGAAACGCAGAGTATGAAGGGCTGAGCAACTGCAAGCCATTAGGGACCTTAGAATGTGGGAGTGTGGGGAGTGGCTGGAAAAAGATTCGTTAAAAGTACATAAAAGAAGAAACACCCCCCTCACCCAGATCTCTTTTCCCACCTCAAATGGCCAGGCTTCTACCTCTCCAACATCCTAGCATGGATGGAAGCCTAATTCCCTGGTAACACTGAACTCAAAAGGCCCAGGGTTTGGGAGCATCAAGCACAGTAGAAGGAGAAGGTAGAGGCTTTAACTGAAAAGAGAGGGTTTCAGTGAAAGGTCAACATAATCAACTATAAGACTCCCCTCTCCCCACCAGCTTCCAAAATCCCATCCCATACCTACAACCAGAAAGGCTTCCCTGGAGACAATCACTAGCTCCAGAGAAAAGTCCTAGAGATACTGACATTTGGGGGTAACACAAAGAAAAGGGTCACTGGCCTATCACCACCTAGAGAAATGAGCCTGCAATCCACAAGCCTGCCCTGCCCGCCCCTCACACGCAGGAAGCTTCCAGTCACCGACTGCACAGCTGTTAACATTCACCTATTGAACAGCCCAATGGAGAGGCAAGGATCACGATGATTAAAACAAAAGCAAGCTAGAAAACACAAACAAGAAACTTCAGGGGACAGAGACAATGCAGAGAACAGAGAAAAATATGTAACATCCTCAGAGAGGTAAAAAGAAACTGCTGCACCTACGTAGTTAAAAAAAAAAAGGAGGCTGTTTAAGGAGGCTGTTTAAGGAGGTTGTTTAAAAGAGAGAGAAAGCCAGAATCTTGTAAATTAAAAACAGGATGACTGAAATGACAAAAATTCTACAGAAGAGCTGGATGATAGAGGCAGGGACAGCTCCAGAAAACAGAATACATAAAAGACAAAGATGGACAACAGGAGGGAATTATGAACAAACTATAAAATCGATCCAAGAGGCCCAACATGAGAATATGAATTCTGAAATGAGAGAAGAGAAAACTTAATGGGAAGTAATTATTACAGAAATAATATTAGAAAATTCCCCCAAACAGAAGTACCTGAATGCCCAGATCAAAAAGTCCATGGAATACCAAGTACAAAAAAAGTGAAAGGAGAAAAGAATGACTAACACATAAAACTTACGAAATTTCAAAAAGCCAAGGATACGAAAATGATCTTAAAAGCTTCCAGAGAGGGGGCTTCCCTGGTGGCGCAGTGGTTGAGAGTCCGCCTGCCGATGCAGGGGACGCCGGGTCGTGCCCCGGTCCGGGAAGATCCCACGTGCGGCGGAGCGGCTGGGCCCGTGAGCCATGGCCGCTGAGCCTGCGCGTTCGGAGCCTGTGCTCCGCAACGGGAGAGGCCACATCAGTGAGAGGCCCGCGTACCTCAAAAAAAAAAAAAAGCTTCCAGAGAGAAAAAAAGTCACATATAAAGGAGCAGCCTCTTCGGAATCTAGAAACAATTGAAACAGTGCCCTTCAAATTCTAAGGAAAAGTTAATTCCAACTTAGAAGTCTGCATCTCACCAAACTATCAGTCAAGCGTGATGGTAGAAAAAAATACATTAAGATAGGCAAGGACTCGAAAACATCACCTCCCATTCATTTACCCTTTCTCCGGAAGCTACTGGAGGCAGCGAGGGGCGATGCCTCTGACGAGTCACGACGGTCCTGCTCCACCAGCTTCCGAGTCTCCTGGGCGACCCGCGAGCTGGGCCGGCGGGTGGCCACCCCCGTGCGGGCGGGCGGAAGCGGTGCCCGGGGCCTGTGCGCAGCCGCGCCGCCTGCCTAGGGGCTGCCGTGCCCGCAGCCACAGAGGCGGGAACGCGGACCCCTCAGCCAGTAGGGGAGGCGGCGGCTGCACTTCGCTCAGCAATAACCACCCCCCCCCCACCCATGGCACACCCCACCCTGAAAACGCAGCCCGCGGTGGCGACCGACCCCTCCCACCAGGCCCCGGTTGGGGCCCAGTGGCCCTCCCTGGGGCGGCTGCGGTGAGGGGCACCCCCCTTCCCTGCTGCAATGGCCGCCCCCTGGGCTCCCTGGACGGCCCCGCTCCTCTGCTTCGCCGGCCCCCCACTGAGGATCCCTGGCCCGCTCTCCTCAGTTCTGAGGGTCCCAGCGGGAAGCGGAGCCTGGCGAGTCAGGAGGGGCTGGCGGGACCAAAGGAGAGCCAGTCTCAGGGAGCCCCAAGGAGGCACCCCCAAATTTCAGGCACCCCTAGTCCTCAGCCTCAGCCCAAATTCAGCACTGAAGCCTCAGCCCCCAGAACAGCCCAGGACATCCCTTGCTTGGACAGCACTGCTTCTCTTGAGAGTGGCACCCCACTGCGGCCACCAGCAGCTGGCCCGCCCCTGCTGAGGAGCTCCGGACCGGTGGCCTGGACTCTGATAGAGCACCAGTACCCGGAGGGCCAGCGCACTCTGCATCCCAGCCTAGGATTCAGTAACTCAGACTCTGGCCTGTGGCCCTAGCTGGTGGACCACAGAACCCAGTGGCCCTGGCTCCCACATCTGAACACTGACCTCTGGCTGCCTTAGCCAGAGCACCAGAACTGAGTGGCCCAGACCTTTGACCCTGACCCCCCATCTAGTCTGAGGTCTGGGCTCCCCAAACTGAGGCAGACAACCTGCCAGCCAGGCCTAAGAGCCAAAGCATGGGCTGGTCCAGAGCCCTACCCAGGACTGACTTGGCCCCTGGGCCTACACTGCCTGCAGGGTTAGCCCCTTGCTCTGGACCTGGGGCTGAAATATGAGAAGGGTAGTTTCCTTTTTTCTTTTTCTTTCCTTTTCTTTTCTCTCTTTTTTTTTTTTTTCCCCATGCTTCAGAGACACAAGAATTAATAACTATTTTTTATTTTGCTTAGCAAAAGAAAAAAATCTTTATCTTCATGGTTGGAAGTCAATAGATAATACCTTAAATGGAGATGGAGAAATGGAAGTATTTATTATTGAGACGTATGGGGCTAAGTACTAAAGCAAAGAGTGGAGCATAGCTGCCTCTGGAGACCAGAAACCAGGGAGCAGAGCGGGTCTCAGGAAACCACTATTTTTCTCAAGTCCTTTTAGTATTATTTGACATTTTAAACTAAATACATTTCTCTGATAAAAATACAAAATAAGTGTTAAGCAAATGCTACGTGGGCCCTATGAAACATATCTGCAGCCCAGAAGCAGCTCGTGATTGCCAGTTTCACCCACTAAACTACCAAGCTCCTGGCAAGAGCAAGTAGGCAAGGAATCTCCTGAGAAGGAGGTCAGGACCACTATCTGTTCCCTTTCAACAGGCAAGGAAGCATGATGACTAAATACAGATGGCGTCATCCGACCACAGGGGTTCCAACCCCAGCTCTGCTGCCTGTCATCTCTAGGACCCTGGGCAGATCACTTAACCTATCTGTGCTCCCGTTTTCTCATCAACCCTCAGGGGTCTGACTGAGAAATAACTGAGTTCATACATGTAAAGTGCTTAGAGTAGTACCATAGCACAATAAGCATAATACCTGTATTAGCTAGTAACGTCATTTTAAGGTTCAATAGTATTAAGCCGTCTCTAGTAGACTGCAGTGGTCCCAACGCCAGTCAGCTGGTGATACCAGGAGTTTATAGTGGGAGCCTCACCCAAACGACAGAGGTTGTGCAGGCTGATGCCTTGGATGCAATCACCAGGTTTTCCTGAGCGCCCTACCTGCCAGATGATGGAAATCCTCGTGCCCTAGCCTCTAGCAGGATGGGCACGCATGGGGGGAAAAGAGATCGTGTCTGAGAACACAAACTGCCTCGCGTGACCCCTGAATATTTAGTGACCAGCAAACAACATGCCTTGGTTTTCAACAGCAACTCCAAAGGACCACAAAAGCAGAAAGTGCAGGAGAGATCAAGGCTCCCTGGCCTGATCTCACAGGATCATTTTCCTGTGAAAATAATATGATTTCCTATTCTTTTTCTTGTAACCAAGACTAAAACCCTGACTTAAGTAAGTCACTATATTCATGAACTTAATGAAGAGACAGGACCCTAGGAAATGGAGAGGGAGGGGGTGGGGTGTTGGACTGCTGAATTTCAGGATTAGAAAGAGATTTTTTATTTGTAAACAAAGCTCATGAAGTAGGAAGAGTGATGACACACATCCCAACCACATACGTAAGTGTGTGCGTGGAGAGACAGAGGCAGGAAGAGGGCAAGAGGAAAGAGGAGGGGGAGACGGTAGGAAGAGGTGGGGGGGGCGGAGAAGGAGAGGAGAAGAGAGAGGAAAGGAAGGGGTGGGAAGGAGGGGAGGGGGGCGGAAATGGTACTGAAGGTTGAGACTTGCTCCCTCAGACGTAAACACCTCCCTGCGCCCAACATCCTTCTGCCTAAAGTCTGCCCGTAAGAAGTCCCTATCCTACAAAGCTATTCATGCCATTGGTGGAAAGCTCTCACTGTCAGGAAGCTTGCCCTGCAGATCTCCAGCAGCAGCAGGCAGAGAACTGACAAGGGCCCAGCAGCCGCTGAAGCCAGGCCTTCCCACACCACCCCTAGAGCCAATAACTGAACTCAGCCTGGAGGCTCAGGCAGGCACACAGCCCCTCTGGTGGCACAAAGTAGAGGACCCCAAGGCTCTGAGGAACTCCCGTACACGGCTGGGCAAGCGAGAGGCCTCCACCCAATCTCGCCTCCTCTCTCCTGCACGAGAAGCCAGACTGGCCTCAGGGCCTGGCGCTGCTCACCCAGCCCCCTCCCCACACTCCCTCACACAGACATTCCGCTAACAGAACCCTCGCTTGTTTAAACTCATCTTGGTGACAGCTTCTTGGAGGCTTGGAACTGACACACAGTCTTACGTAGATTTAATACCTACACTGAGACAAGCTCAGGAATCACTGCACCAATCTGTTCACTGTGGCCCAATTTTTCTAGTGAAATATTCATAAAGGCAGTGATGAGCTGTCCTCAGTGTGTGAATATGTGCATGAGAGTGTGTGTGTGTGTGTGTGTGTGTGTGTGTGTGTGTAAGGGTGGGGCTGGAGTGAAGGTGATGGTAGGAGAGGTAAAAGCAGACAAAGAAAGAGTGAGAAGATGTAACCATTGATAAAAGGAGATCTGAAACTGATGATTTCCTGGAAAATATAAATGCTCAAACTTGGCCTGGAATAGAAGGCCTGAAGAGACAAAGGAAGCATAGAAGAAACTGAAAGGTTAGTCAAGGACCTTCAATGGGCCCAGGCAACCTTTAAGGAATAGATTACTCCAACATGGTTTGAATTATTGCAGAGCGTAATAAGACCTGGAAAGTTTCCTAACTCATTCTAATCAACTAGCATAACATGGATATCAAAACACAACGAAGATAGCACTCACCCACGTACAGGCACCCCCACACACAAACCCCAGGAAACAAGAGACCAGGGTCAGTTACAATGACAATAATATTGATATCTAACATTTCTTGGGTGCCTACTATGTACCACAGACTGTTATAAAAGTTACATACCTCACCCCAATGCTAGGAGGCAAGATCTCTTAGTATTATCCCTGTTTTATAGAGGAGAAACCATGACACAAAGGATTAACTTACAAAAAGTCACCTCGCCAGTAATCAGTGGGATTGGGATGAATATAGATATAGAAGCCTCAAAATAGTAGAGATGAACGGAATCTACTGATATGTTTTTACAACATGACCACACAAGGCGTATCCCAGGAATACAAGACTGCTCTGAAAAATATTAGTAAATTTATTTATGAATATCGTTACATTAAGAGAATAAAAAATGGCCTATATAGGGAAAAAATCCAAAAAAAAAATAGTGGATATATGTATAACTGATTCACTTTGCTGTACACCTGAAACTAACGCAACATTGTAAATCAACTCTACTCCCATAAATTTTTTTTTAAAAAAGCAACCCAGAGATTAAAACAAAAGAATAAAAAAGAAAAAAATCCAAAATGAAAATCATGCTTGATAACCAAGAAACCTAAAGTACCATCACTCTTAAAAGTGAGACTTTAAAACCACTTCCTTTACAGAATGTCCTCTGCCATCTCAACATTGTACTTGACATCTTGAGCAATGTAATAAAAGAGAACAACCTAAGAAATCTAAATACTAGAAAGGAGGGGAAAAAATAATCATTATTTGTAGACAACATAATTACTGGACAATTTGAGATTCAGTAAAAGAGAGAGAGAGGAAGGGAAGATGAATGGCTAGATAGATATTAGAACAGAGCAGTTCAGTTGGGTGGTCAGATAGAAGATCATATAAAACCAAAAGCTTTTCAAAGACCAGATCATATTTAATGCTGACATCCTAAGGACATTAGACAAGGACATCTACTCTCACACCTAGTAGTATTAGCTAACATTGTTCTACAGAGATAGGTTGATACACTTAGAGATGAGAAGGAAATAAAAGGTACAAAAACTGGTAGAGGTGAATAAACAGCATTTGCACACAATATGACACCATGACTGACACCCAAGAGAATCAGCTGAACAACTATTACCAAAAAAAAAAAGGAAGGAACCTCCATACTGTTCTCCACAGTGGCTGTATCAATTTACATTCCCACCAACAGTGTAAGAGGGTTCCCTTTTCTCTATTTACAATAGCCCAGAGATGGAAACAACCTAAGTGTCCATCATCGGATGAATGGATAAAGAAGATGTGGCACATATATACAATGGAATATTACTCAGCCATGAAAAGAGACGAAATTGAGCTATTTGTAATGAGGTGGATAGACCTAGAGTCTGTCATACAGAGTGAAGTAAGTCAGAAAGAGAGAGACAAATACCGTATGCTAACACATATATATGGAATTTAAGAAAAAAATAATGTCATGAAAAACCTAGGGGTGAAACAGGAATAAAGACACAGACTTACTAGAGAAGGACTTGAGGCTATGGGGAGGGGGAAGGGTAAACGGTGACAAAGCAATAAAGAGGCATGGACATGTATACACTACCAAACGTAAGGTAGATAGCTAGTGGGAAGCAGCCGCATAGCACAGGGAGATCAGCTCGGTGCTGTGTGACTGCCTGGAGGGGTGGGATAGGGAGGGTGGGAGGGAGGGTGACGCAAGCGGGAAGAGATATGGGAACATATGTATATATATAACTGATTCATTTTGTTGTGAAGCTGAAAACTAACATACCATTGTAAAGCAACTATGCTCCAATAAAGATGTTTAAAAATAAAAAAATAAAAAAAATAAAAAAAATAAAAAGGAAATAATGTAAAGTGGCTGAATACAAAATAATATTTAAAAGTAACTTTTCTAATAAAAAAAATTAGCTACAACATATAAAAAAAGAAAAGACCCCACTGAAAATAGTACCAAAAAGATAACATACTTTTGAGTAAACAAATTTTTTCAATAAACTTAACAATAGAAGTGCAAGATCTATATGAAGAAAGTGTTTTAATGATACTGAGGAACATCAAAGATTTCAATAAATAGAGCAAAACATAGAACTCTGTTCTTAAATAGGAAGATACAATATTAATATGATATCAACTCTATACCAAAGTTACCCATAAAATCTAATGTATTCCCTCCCTTCCTCCCCACCCTCAAATCAGGATTTCTTGAGAATTACAGAAGCTGATTCTAAAGTTTATATTTTAAAAAATGCAAAAATAACCAGGAAGATTCTTTAAAAGAAGAGTAATGAGATGGCACAGCACTTTCAGATATTATTAAACATTTTGGGGTTTCCCTGGTGACGACGCAGTGGTTGAGAGTCCGCCTGCTGATGCAGGGGACAGGGGTTCGTGCCCCGGTCCGGGAAGATCCTACATGCCGCGGAGCGGCTGGGCCCGTGAGCCATGGCCGCTGAGCCTGCGCGTCCGGAGTCTGTGCTCCGCAGCGGGAGAGGCCACAGCAGTGAGAGGCCCGCGTACCGCAAAAAAAAAAAAAAAAAAAATTTTGTAAGGATAAATAAATAGGTAGTTAGCTGCTTCTGAAGCATAAATAGGTAGATCATTGTAATGGAATAAAGACCTAAGAAATAGTCCCAAATATTCACAGATATTTAACATATGATAAAGGCTGAATTTTTAACAAGTGGAAATATTATTATAGTATGAACAGTATTATTCAATAAACACTGTGGGCAAAACAGGGGAGCTATCTAGAAAAACAATTAAGTAAGGATCCTATCTCATTTCTTCATCAAACAAATTCTAGGTGGATCAAAGTTTTCAATGGAAATGCGAAATGATAAGTCATAGAATGATAGAATAAAACTGAGAAGTCAGTATTGGGATAGGGGTTGTTTGTAACTTTAGAACAGAGAAAGCCTTCCTAAGCAAGGCATAATACCTAGAAGCCATTTAAGAAAACAGATGAATTTGGCTACCTAGATTTTAAAAACCTCTGCAGAGCAAAAACAACATAGTCAAATGACAACAAACTGGTAGACAACACGCTAATCTCTCAGTACAAATACAACTCTTAAAATTCATCAAGGAAAGACCAAGAACACCACATGATCCAGCAACTCCACTTCTGGGTATATATCCAAAAGAATTGAAATCAGGATCCTGGAGAGATATCTGCACTCCCATGTCCACTGCAGCACTATTCACAACAGCCAAGATATGAAACAGCCCCAGCGTCTATTGACAGGTGAACAGAGAAAGGAAATGTGGTATATATAAAATGTGGAATATTATTCGGCTTTAAAAAAAGAAGGAAATCCTGCTATTTTCGACAACATGGATGAACCTGGAGGACATTATGCTAAGTGAAAAAAGCCAGACTCAGAAAGACAAATACTGCATGACTCCACTTCTGTGAGGTATCTGAAGTAGTCAAACTCATTCATACAAGAGAGAATATAATAGTGGTTGCCAGCAACTGCAGGGAGAGCAAAATGGGGAGTTGTTATACATGGGTTTAAACTTTCAGTTATGCTAGATGAATAAGCTCTGGAGATCTGCTGTACAACAGAGTGCCTGTAGTTAACAATATAGTATTGTGCACTTCAAAATTTGTGAAGAAGGTAAACCTCATGTTAAGAAGGTAAATCTCATGTTATGTTCTTAACACATACACACACACACACACACACACTAAGGGACACAAGGAAACTCTGAGATGTGCTGGATATGTCTATTATATTGATTGTGGTGATGGTATCACAGGTGTTTGCACATGTACAAACTCTTTGATTGGACACATTATTAAATACATGCAATTCTTTGTGTGTCAATCATACCTCAATAAAACCTTGTTTTTTAAAAGGCCAACAAAATAGAAAAACAGGCAAAGAACCTTAACAGTCCACAGTG